>NC_044051.1:13328616-13358616 GCF_902167405.1 Gadus morhua | reverse complement strand
GGAAAGTGTTTTTGGATGGGTTGAGTTCTGGTGAAGAGCAGTCACAAGTGTCTGTGGTTGGTTGAGGCTTATTGTTTGACAGGTCAACCGAACCGCGAGGTGACTGATGAGGCGTGGTTTCGACGTGTGAAATCGGGGCTCAGGTACCATTAGAAGAGGGGTATGGGGACAACACACAGTTTATCCAGAGATACAATTTAAAAAATACATGCACTCTGGAGGTGATTAATGAAGGAAATCTACATTATATATTGGGAAGGATTCCATTGTGAAGAAGTCAAGCCTATAGGGTCTGTTTTATCCTAGACAGTTCAACGGTCATAGTGTTGTGTTGAAGGCTCTATCTGTAAGCAGATACTAGTCAGAAATGGTGTTAGCTCTAATATCGTGTCAGGCCCACTGAGGTTATAATGTTAGCTCTAATAATGCGTAGTCTAATGAGGGAATAGATTCAATTGATCAACATCTTAACCTCCATGGATTGTTCCTTCTTTATGGGGGTCTTATACAGCACCTAATGTGATCAGGTATTCATGATCGATAGGAGCACAAGCACGGTGACCCACTGGTTTATAGACCCTTTTCACAGAGGCGTTGTCATAGGAACCACACAGGTGTTGCTCATAACACTAGGATGGTCCCTCTGTGAAAAGGGTCTCTCTAAACGCTTGTATATCAGAACGTCTGGTCCATGGTGGTCCTCATTACCGCGTTGAACACACAGACACACACACACACACACACACACACACACACACACACACACACACACACACACACACACACACATACACACACACACACACACACACACACACACACACTCCATTTTGTCCTTCTGGAGAGGTAATGCTCAGGATTCTGTGGAAGTCAAGCGGCATCTCTTCCCTGCTCCAGTGATCAGCGTACCCCCCCCCCCCCCATTCATTATGGAAGGACAAACAGACACACGGACACATTGAAAAGTTAATAAAAACCGGCAGTGAATGTATGCCCATTCGACCAAATAATACAACAAAACTGTGTTTCATAAAAAAATATACATTTGCATGCATTCAAATAGAGCAACACCATGTAATGAGATGCCCAAGATAAGGATGGACCGCGCTGGCTTGGTTTCAGCTGGGCGGTAAAGCCCTGGGGAATCGCACCCACAACCCCAACCAGGAAGAACAGGCTGGTAACAAGAACCTCCGCCACAGCTGAAGAAACACGGGTTTAACGCTACCGGTCGCAGTGTGAAAATGAGGTCAGGGGCATTTATTAAAAGAAAAAAATATTTTTTCAAGACAATGAAAGAAAAAGTATCAAAGGAAATTTGTAAATGCATAAAGAGTTTTTCTCAACTGCTGAGAAAATGGTAACATATCACAGCTTTACATTTCGTCATTAAAGAAAATACGATGATGATATTTGCTCCTTGGCCCTAAGAACTTAATAGTACGCTAAAATATGAATGCCAATAATGTAATTGGATGAACATGCATGGACAACCAACAAAGGCTGTGAATCGTGAAAATAAATGTCACGCTTTTCAGTTATGTCAACAAAGAAGTTATTCCGCCCAAAGACCTTCGGCGGGTGAAAATAACCCATTTTAATAAATGGGAGACATTTACAAAGTATTTTATTTGTAATAAAAGGAAGCTCAAAACATTATGGAGGGAAATAAAAGGGTTCAAAATGGACAAGACATTTCAGACGTTCTTTGGAAATTGAACGCCAGTTGAACCAGCTTCTCCCTCTCTATGCTCATTACAGTTTTCCTGTGAACCGTAAACTACAAAGTACTGTTAATGTAATAAGGTTATCCAAATGGAATTAAACCTACAAGTATGTTAACATTGGAAATGTCATGTCTATTCCATGCAACGTCCTAATGAATATCTGTTGTTTTTAAAGTCATTGAGGATTATGTAGTATAAGACTATGTTTATAGTTACATTTTCATTCCTTTCTTGTTGTGTTGTGTTGGGAAAGGGGTGGAGTTGAGGCAGGTGGAGGTAATTGTATGTTAATTGCACCATGCTGAAATTTTTGTTTTGTTTTGAGAGCACACCAGCCAAGATGGCTACCCGGAAGAGTAAGAGGAGGGGGCACAATAAAAGAAAAGAAAATAGGAACAATGTTAACATCCAAGGCCTATAGGGAACCAAGGATCATACACATTGTTTTCAACACTGGGTAGAAAATATTTTCTGTTCACATTAGATTACTATCTTTGCATTTATGTATGGGCCATTCCTTTAAAGGAATTCCACATGTTTCCAAATGTGGATAAATGGACTTCTAAGGCCTCATCCTGGACATTTGGTGAGGTAGGACCTTTCACTGATGGTGTTTTCTTTCTTTGGTTAATGCGAGGTGAAACAAGCTTTAAAATCCATAAGATGTCTGTACTTACTTTCTATCGTGACCCCAGATAGTAAGTAAAATTCTAAATCATGTCTACTTTAAAGGTTCCCTATAAGATTGCCGTGTGACCCAAAGGACGGTTTATGATAATGAAAATACACTGGATATTTGGGTAGAAAATGTGTCTTGAGCACAACCCAAACACGTATCCGGTGCCTGTAGAATTGATGAAGAGTTTTCTGTGCGAGCTACCATGAGGGACATATCAAGCCGAGATCCCTCCATCTCCTGTCATAGTTAGCTTCAGCGCACAAACTTCAAAGGAACCCCTTATTTGGTAACCTCAGGCAATCACACCGAAAACGGCGAGAGATTTCACTCGCCGATTTCAGTTGGCGGCAACGTAATCAGATGCTCCCGGAAAACAGAGTGACGGTAGTCAAATCTCCCTGCATCCCATGTCTGGTGACCGGTTTAATCGGAATGGCAAGGCAACAACAACACCCCAGCTCGGGCAACCCTCGCCAGACCTTGTCGGGATGGACTTTCTTGGGATTGACATTCTTTTCATTATCCCACTGTTGGCGTCTTGTCCTGCCTGGCGGACTTGCCGAGATAAGGGGCTTTATTTTCAAATCACACAGCCCACCTCACTCTGTGTGCTTGGGTTTTTAGTGGTTGAAAGTGGTTGAAAAACCGAAGTTACTGAAACCCTGTTTTGTGCGGTTACCCAGGTAACCAGACAGAAGAGCAGTGATGAATTAAACACTGGCCTCGGCCCACTGCGACACAATTGAGGAACATTTACACTTTTCCGATTGTATGCACAACCACCAATCCATTTACTTCCTCTCCCTATTCAGAAAAGTCCAGGAACATAAAACGCACCAATGCCATCGTAAAAAAACATGCCATCAGGTTAAAGTTTTAAAGTTTCATAACTGTTTCTCCCTTAGTTAGGTCCGAAACTCCTGCTGAATTTAAAGGAAGGGTTCACAGTCTCATTGTGAATGTCATTTTTTTCCAGTAAATCCAACAAGGCGCTCAATATCATTTCCCTAACCTTCACTGGCAATTTGAATGCAACTGAATTGCTCTGATTTGTAACCTGTCACCATCTGGCCCATTGCCATGGTCTCTCACTGTGCTGGTTTGTTCATGCAAGGCACGAAGGAAAGGATAACATCATTCCAAAACATGCCACCAAATTACCAAATAATTAAGTAACTATGATTGTCCCTTCAGTTATGACTTTGATAACACAGCTATTTGCATATAAGATACATATCTTACAGGGGGTGGGGCTTTGGTTGGGTTAAATTTTTGAGCTGTTAGATATGCACACTGTGGCTACTTATTTCCAGTCATCCCCAATCTTTGATCCAGAATAACTAGTATGCTCTTCCTCTCTTCCAAAAAACTGAAAAGGGAGGAGTTACACTGCATTTCCTGTTTTTGCTATTAGATATAGATCTGACGAGAAACTAATTCACACGAATGCTTTAAGATTTCAGAAGAGGTTTTTAATAAGTCTATTTCTACAGTGGCCGGTCTACACGGTGCTGATGGGGAGCTTTTAAGACTATTACTGGCTGAGTTTTCCTTGGTTATCCAGCAACACGCTTACAGATCTAGCTACATGATTGGTTGAAACCCAGGATTAGTAATCGAAATTCTGATTTGTGAGACTAGGTCCTCCCTTGTCCCCCCCAGTGTCTACCACTGTGTTGTTGCGGTCAAAGATTCAAGAAGAAATATAACCGCAAGCGGTTATTAACGGGGTCCAAGCAAAATTAAAAGTCAAGAACACACTAATTGAAGATATACAAATATAACATATAATTGTCATATTTAAGGAAAGATGTTCGACTTATAAACCTGAACTGCAGCCTCATTCACATGGTTGAAATGTCTATTGATAAGCACACAACATCCAGAAAACTCTGAGCACACATTTCTCTAGTGAATTAAGGGCTTTCTTCAAAGCATATACCTGAAGAATCTTTGAAATTCTGGGGAACATTTGTAGTCAAGAACACTAACGGAAGGAATATAAATATGACAGAGTTTATAATGAAGGAAAAATGGTTAACGAAGAAGTCCCTCTTAATGCCATACTGTGTCTTGGCAGTACGATTCTTGGAAACGAATGAGCCGGAATGTTGATTGCCTGATGTTTCAGGTGCTGTTCAATGTTGTGTTTCTTAAATAAGTGGCAATGACAGAATGTCATGTTCAGCTGGTTCATAATGCTCTAATCAGGATTCGGTCTCTCAACCTAAGGATCACCAGTATACGGCATTATCCCGTTGAGCCAATGACCTTCCTGAACTGCATGAAGCCTCATTCATATGGTGAAAATGTTGATTGATAAGCACACAACATCAAGAAAACTCCAAGCACACATTTCACAAGAGAATTAAGGGCTTTCTTAAAAGAGTACAGATCTGAAAATTTGCACTGTTAATGGTATCCACCTAATGATAGCCATATGGTATTAATGCAATAACAAAATGGTCACATAGGCAAAATGGGTTGAGACTGTGGACGTTTGGCTTTTCTATGAAATTGTGGGAAAAGTAAACATTTTTAGAGCAGAAGACCAGGGTGAAAAAGATGCATCTGATTTTAGAGATTAATATGATGAAAGAATTTTGAGTCCAGGTCAATCTTGTAAGGAGAAATAAGGCTAGTTCATATTTTTTTTAAATAGCGCCACCTTTGGGTGCAGTAACACAATTTGGGTTTATTAGTAGTAGTATCCACCTAATAATAGTTGTACGTTTTTTTTTAAAGGATAACAAAATGGTTGTATAGAGAAATGGGCTAACTGCTCCAACTTTATTGGCCAATATTTCTCAAATGGAACTAAGTAAAACAAATTCTGTTCAATGATATTTGTGAGGCTTGGTCTAAAGATTGTATATGGGGATTTTGGTGAATTTTGGATTATTTTTGTAGCCTGTGAATCTTTTTATCATGTTTAGCTTTAATATGAAATTGTGGGAAAAGTATACATTTTTAGGGTTTTATAAATGCGTCTGATTCTAGAGATTAATATTCGGAAAGAATTTTGAGGCCAGGTCAATCTGGTGAGGAGAAATAAGACTAATTCATGATTTTTTACAATAGCGCCACCTTTGGGTGCAGTATGACAATTTGGGTTTATGGGTAGAGGGGGTTATTGGTAACCATACCTGAAAATGTCAAGAGTTTTCGACTTACGGTATAGGCTGCAGTATGACTTTTACTTTTTAAAATGTCTTTGCTCTAAAATAATCTGTGCTTGCTACTTCTGCATTACTGTTGCGTTGTCATGGCGTCCGTGAAATCCAGCTACTGAATTGTTACAGGGAGCCCAAAGCGCTTCAAACAGACTGAGTCGGCTACCCTGCCTTCTGCATCCTTGCATTCGAGGCATAAAATGAAAGGCGATTTGAACATGCCCATAAAAAGGAAACGTTCCATTCAGCAGGATCTCAGGCGGTTATGTATACCGGTAATCCTATCAAAGACCTTCATCCTGTCCCCTACGTCTCACTCTACCTACCGGGTCAGATAGGTCATCTTATCATAGACATTGGTTCTTGACAGCAGCACCGTGTTTTTGTTGTTGCTTTTCCTCGTCATAAAACGTACAACTTTTCTCACCCAAGCCATCTCTATTCCTACTTTATTGTATTGCATTTGCAAAGTTGCTACTTTTGCAGTAATCTACGAGAGGGTAACCATTTTTTGATTTCAGATTTATATGAATGTTAAAAATCTCAAGCTTTTGCTCTCTGGTCATTTGGATAGTCTGTACACTAATTTCCTTGTGTTAATAATAATAATATGATTTAATAATATGATATAATAATGCAAAACAGATATACTTGAACTGCACATCAGATTTGATTGTGGAATTGATTTATTATTTTTATTGATAATTTTATACAAACTTGGTCAAAATATTTTGACCTATGTTTATCCACTGATGGATTATGTTGCCTTATAATCTAAAATAACACAATGTTGCATTACAATGTCGGGCGTATAGTTGTTTGTCATATAAATCTCTATATCCTTAAAAATAATAATATGAAATGATTTGTGGGTGGATGGCCAGATGGATGAATACAATGATGGTTAGTTAAAAATACCAATAGAGGATTTGAAGGCATGGATGGGCTATCTTATTCCCGGCTCTGTGTAAAAATCCCTTGTGACTTACCCCATTGTACATAACGTCCTCCACAGCTCATCGCTGGAGGGATCGGTCAGTCACCTGTTTTCATGGAAGACTTGACAGTGCTGGGTGAATAAGCAGAGTAAACACACCATCTGATTGGGATGGTCCAGTGCTCATTAGCAGCACACTGTCACCTCCACACCCAACACTGTGCCTGTCTAGTCCCCCTTATAGGGTCTACACACACACACACACACACACACACACACACACACACACACACACACACACACACACACACACACACACACACACACACACACACACACACACACACACACACACACACACACACACACACACACACACACACAGTGACTGCTGACGCATGGCTGATTTGTTTTCCCATCCATCACAACTTTCATCGGATCAAGTGATTATTCACACGATCAATCATTTGATCACTGCTATATAATAGTGTTTGATTTGCTGTGTACATCAATCAATCAAAGAGAATCAATAAAGCTATCAAACAATCAGTTAATCTATCTATCTATACACCTCTATCTGTCTGGCCATCTATCTCTTTGTCTCCATCCCATCGCTCTTTATCTTCATATCTCTCTATCTCTGTCTGTTTCCATCTCCATACAGCTCTATATCTCTCTCTATATCTATTGCTCTTCCTTTCTCTCTCCTTCCTCCAGCAGGTTGTTGCAGCAGTACAGGCTGAACTAGATCACAATGCAGCGTCCCACCAGGGTGTCCTACTTCTGGCCCTCAGAGGGATTTAACGCCCTGCTTCCACTCTTTCACTCTCTGGCAAAGTCAACCAACAATGCTAACTCTCCCATCCGGAGGAAGATGTGAGATGGGTTTACACATTTCACTCTGAAACTATGTGTTCTTATTCCGTGTTGAAGCCTGAAGGCTGAAAACAACCTAATTATCGGATTCCCCGCAGAGTGTCACCACTCCGGGAACGGGATGGCTCTGTAAGCAATGGTAATTTGATTGAAGACGGCGCTCGTTTTTGAGGCGATGTCCGTGGCTTGTGGAATGTTACCTAGCGTGTTTTGATACAAGCCGCATAGATTGAGGCCTATTAAAATGTGATATAAGCGAACGTCAAGTCATTTCCTTTTTCTTCATTCTTCCATGCATTGGTGTGATGCCCCATGAAATTAGGTTGTTAACTTCATTAGGTATCTGTCGTTCTCTCTTTTTTATGGATATTTTTCCATATATTTACACGCAAAATGTGCACATATGTGGTGAGGTAAAGAACAAGGACAACACATATCATCAATACTGGAACAAAAACAAGTTAAATACTCCAAACCAAGACAACAGTTTCTGATAACGATATACAGAATGCACCAGGGCTCTTAGAAACACACTTTACATTGTGCCCTCTGCAATCAGTACAGTCAGAGACAGCCCAACCAAAACAACAACAAAAAACACAAGTTCAATGGCTAGTTAGCCGAGTTGTCCCTAGAATCCTGTTACAATCACTACAGAGCGCTACTCGTCTGGCACTTTGCAAAGAATACAATGTTTATGTCCTTAATCGTTTGCAATCATTAGTGGTGCACTCTCTTCCACGAGCAGGGGCCTGCAACAACAAGAAGTATAGGTTGGTAATGAAGATGGCTGGCGCTGTTAATGGAGATGGCTGGTCTTAATAGTGAGTTGGCTATGCTGGAGAACAGCATCCAAGAGAATATCAGAATCCCCAGCAATAAGGTTCCGCTCCTCGAGAGCCCAAGACCTTCTGCTGCATAAATAATGCACTCACTTGGTCCGAATCCTACAGAGATGCATACATTAGAGTTATTATAACGATCGGATCAGCGCTGCGGTGATCAAAGCTCCCGGGTTAAGCAGGCAGCATACTTCAGAATGACGTGAATGACGATATCGCAGAGAAAACATAGAAATGCACACCTCGCCAGACTTCTTTCAGGCACTTCTTGCACCTCGAATGTTTCTTTGCCGAAATCACTGCCGATGAAAACAATGGAATGTAGTGTGTGATAAGTCCGAAAAATGAAGGCAGAAGTTTGAAGGATTTTGGCTTGGTTGTCTCCATTGAGAACATAACTAATTAGTGACCAAACAAAAACCAGAGTCTTTGAAGACAAACAAGTTTATCTTCAAAGAACTTCTACGGTTTTGGCCATCAAGTGCCAGGCCATCCAAAGAAGAAAATCGGCTTCTTTGTCAGTATGCTGCCTGCTTGATACAGAATGACTTCCTCTCTCCATGGAGAACACATTTGCAGTGATCTTGGCAGTGTTGGAAACAATGACTCATCATCAACCATTAAGCCCAATGCTTCTGCTTCTTCTTATTCTACATATCGGAGTCCCATCGGCACGCCGGGTTTAGCCGCCAACACTAGCATCCCTTCAGAGGAAATTTGGTTGAGCAGCCAAATCTGCCCCACTGATCCCATTGATGTCTGAGCTGAGCTGTAATTGAGGAGGTGCATAACTCCTCATTGTGGTCTCCTAAACAGTTTGCCGAGAGACGAAAAAAGATTTGCCGGGAGCTCAGTGGAGTCGCCCTCTTTCAAGATCAATGTTAACTTCCGACATCGACAACCATGGTCCGTACTACTATGGCAATAGCAGATGCTGTCATCACCGCTAGCTGTGACTTAGCACTGTTCTGTATTGCGTTAGTATACCTTCCTGTAGCTGTGACTTAGCACTGTTCTGTATTGTGTTAGCATACCTTCATGTCACCGCTAGCTGTGACTTACCACTGTTCTGTATTGTGTAAGCATACCTTCTTGTCACCGCTAGCTGTGTCTTACCACTGTTCCATATTGCATAAGCATATCCTCTTGTAACAGCTAGTTGTGACTTACCACAGTTCTATATCATGTTAGCATACCTTCCTGTCACTGCCAGCTGTGACTTACCATGGTTCTGTATTGTGTTAGCATATCCCCTTGTCACCGCTAGCTGTGACTTACCACTGTTCCGTATTGTGTTAGCATATCCCCTTGTCACCACTGGCTGTCACTTAAGTTACTACCTTTCTGTATTGTGCATATCCTATCATCTGCGCTAGCTGCCAAAATACTGCTGTCGGGTTATGGTATAATATCGTTTTTGCTAGCCGTGACAGCAATGCTACGACAAGGTGGTCAATTAATGACAAAAAACAATGTAAACGTCACACAACTGTTGAAATGTTGGCTCTGGTGACCTGCATGCACAAACAGACCAGCACACACAATGATATCATAACCAATAGCACAGCGGTATAGGTGTTCAAAGTTCATGGGTTTTAAATCGAAAGTGTATTTTCAGCAGATTTTGGAGATGGCCGACGGCTACTCTAACATCTGACACAGAGAGACGCACATTGACACATAGAGAGTCAGTGTGCTCACTTTAGACCAAGGGCAAGGCAGAGTATAACCAGGGTCATCATGGAGGTCATGTCCAGTTATCTCCACCCTGGCAATGCTTTGACCTTGGGGTGCTTTCCCCTGGTAAGGATCCCTGGATGACTCAGCTGTTGTTGGTTTAAGAAAGTGAGGCTGGTGGACCAGTCAGTCTGGATGCTGTATGTGAATAAGGATTATAACACGCTGGGCTGTCCACTTTGACGGAAACCCTTGCTATATAATTTATTTAATATATTTGGGACAGCCTGGCATGGTTTATTCAGCTTATACCTTAGTTATCAACTGGGATTTGATATGGCTTACATTCATCTATAATATTATTGGATTTTTATTTATCCACTTTTTCAACTGAAATTAAAGTCTACTTTTGCTGCATATTGCATATCATTGTATTTCATATTGTTTCGCCATTGTTAGGAAAATTCATTCCTATTTATTTGTAGCTTATTGATTCAGTATTTTCAATGAAAGAGGAGTCCCGAAATTGAAAAATAACACTTTTGAGCAATCAGGATAAGGTATCAAGCAAAGCTGTGGTGTCCGTGCCAGTGTGGTAGTATTATATTTATATTCATATTTATATGCAAGTTCGATTTTTCATGCTATTTCTCCTTCAGTGACAATCAACTTTGAGTTACAATTTAAATACTTACTGAAGAAAACAAAAACTGAAGAAGTTTTCATCTATGGTTCATATGACATATAAACTCGTCCCCGCGGTCGGCAGGGTGATGGGGGGGGGGTGGGGGGTGGGGGGGGGGGGGTAGTTGGTGGGGGTAGAGACCGTCCGAGGTCATGAATGGGATACATGGCCTGAGGGAAAATACTTTTTGTTGCTTCAGGCAAAGAAAACAAAGACTGCAAACCCACAACAATGTACACCAGAATGCATCATGGGATTTTCTGTTGGATATAATGTTGAGGGGACTCAAGAGAGTTCTACAACTATAAAATCAACATAAATATACTGCAGTGCTTCTCTTATAATTGTACAGACCAACGAGGACCCCCAGCAGACAAAAAAATGAAATAATTAAAAAATAAAAGAACCCAGTGCTATCTTTATCTTACTTTATGCAAGTGCCATTGATAACAGAGTCCCTTTAATTTACTGCGGAGTGTGAGTGTATCAAAGAGCTAAAAGATTGCAAAAAAAAAGCTTGCATCCCTACCCTATGCAGGTAGGGATGCAATAAACTACATTTTAGCTTTGATATGATTAGAATATAATAAGGACTGAAATTCGAATGGATTATAGAGAAAGATTGCCAGCTCTACTGTGTCCATGATGTGTTACACTTGTGATCACCTGGCATACCAAGTGAAAAAACAGTTGAACACAAACTAAATTGCAGACCGCCTCCTGCGCCATCTCAACGAGGCCAACCGCCCCAGTATGCCATCCCCCACGCCTCGTTTGTTGAGGTTTTTTTCAGTGCGTACCTCCAGTCCTGAAAACAATTCTATGGAAAACACTGTACTGTAACAAGTATCGTGTGTGTGTGTGTGTGTGTGTGTGTGTGTGTGTGTGTGTGTGTGTGTGTGTGTGTGTGTGTGTGTGTGTGTGTGTGTGTGTGTGTGTGTGTGTGTGTGTGTGTCTTTCATATACGTGTGCATGCTTCTTTTTGTATGAGTGTTGTTTGAGTATTGAATATGCGTTCTCAGTTTTTATCCATTGAATCCTGGCAATGTTTACTGTTTTGTTTTTCAGACTCCCACTGCGTGCCTCCGGCTCGGCAGAATATACATTTTGTGCTTGTATGTAAAGAATATGAGTCAGGTTCATTTAAGTAATTGGCATGTAGTAGACGTTTCAATTCCACAACTGTGTGTGTGTGTGTGTGTGTGTGTGTGTGTGTGTGTGTGTGTGTGTGTGTGTGTGTGTGTGTGTGGGTGTGTGTGTGTGTGTGTGTGTGTGTGTGTGTGTGTGTGTGTGTGTGGGATGATATACTTCCTGTTCTCATGCTTGGTGCAGCATAGTAGCCATCAATAGCCTGCTCGTACCCTTAGCGCTGGAACATGCCCCTGGGTCCGTTGAGAAGAGATGGAGCCTGAATAGCGCTGTCCTCCAGCCTAGCTGAAGTGGAAACTACAAGGCTTCTGTCTCCAAAGGAAGCAGGCTTCAACGCTCGGTCGGTGGCAGTGTGTGTGCGCACGTGTTGCTCACTCGCTCACACACTCGTTTCAGGGAACAAACAAATATGTTTGTGTCCTCCACCACAACAGGCGATGCCTCTTATTACGCGGTGTGTCGTTGTCATGTGAGCGCACGCACGCACACGCACATGCACACACACCTGGCCTGTCCAGCTGAGCTTAACACACACACACACACACACACACACACACACACACACACACACACACACACACACACACACACACACACACACAGAGGCACTGAACTCACTGAACCCGTTAACGCCTCAGCTTTGGACTTCTTTATTCTTGTTCCAGTGTCATGCCACCGCATAAGCACTAGAGTTTGAGGGCAGATGCTGTGTCATTTTGCTGTAATCTGAGTACAAAGTCTGTGTGTGTGTGTGTGTGTGTGTGTGTGTGTGTGTGTGTGTGTGTGTGTGTGTGTGTGTGTGTGTGTGTGTGTGTGTGTGTGTGTGTGTGCGCAGCCATCTCCATCAAGCTCATTATACCGGGATCACAGAGAGGCCGATTACAAGCGGATGTCCTCGGATGAGATTTTGACCACACGGTCGGGGACCCGATGGCTGCTGAGGAACTGTATAGCTGAAGAGGAGAGCCCATACGGGAACTTTGAGTGTTCAATCAGTGCTGACACTCCATTATTAATGATGGATGTAATACCTGTCTTACACTCGTACACATGCCTGCTATTTTAACACAACTATGTGTGACTTGCATTGGAAACTATGAACATATCTATATTTGTTTTTCCTGAATTTGTGTTTATTGTCGGCATCAGCCTACATTGTCGAGCGTGTGCGTCTGTTTGTGTGTAGGAGCAGTCTTTAGCTCTAAAACAAACAAAAGAGAATTCTCTGAGGGGCCTGTTTAGCGGCATAGTATCATAGCAGCCATGATGGGGCTATGATCACAAAAACTGCCTCATACATGTCCCTGTGTCTTCTCCGAGCTGAGAGAGAGAGAGAGAGAGAGAGAGAGAGAGAGAGAGAGAGAGAGAGAGAGAGAGAGAGAGAGAGAGAGAGAGAGAGAGAGAGAGAGAGAGAGAGAGAGAGAGAGAAAGACACACACAGAGGGAGAGAGAGAGAGAGGGAAAGATTAGAAGAAGAGGGCGCCCTGTCACTCACTCTGATCCTTCCTCTAATTAAGGAAGTGCTTTCAAAGGGATACTCAGTCCATCATGGCCAACATAAATCAACCAGCCTCCTTTCTTTGACGAGTTCTCACAAGCAGAACGCTTGGCACGGGCTGTCAGATGTACCGCTGAATATTCATGAGCGGTTTCGGTTGCGGCTTTTTTTGATGTGGTTCTTGTTGTTTTTCGCTAGTGCCTGCCGAAGTGTGCGAGTGCATGTGCTCCACACAACACTTGTTCAAGTGTGGCTTTGTTTCACGTCGTTTTTTCCATTAGCTGGGAGAGAGAGAGAGATAGAGGGAGAGACCAAACTGAAGGATAAAAGCGGTAGATAAAGATGCGATAGATAAAGGTTTAACATGGATAGGAAGGTTGTGAAGACTCGTCTAAGTTAAAAGGTTTTTCTCTTTTCTTGCTTTTTGCGAAGCCAACGCCGGCGTCTTATAGGGCTAATGGAGAACAGAACGGGCAGCTTAGGCAATTTCATGGCCATAGTGAAGAGGACGATAATCCGTTTAAATTGAAAAATGAAAAGCCTATGACTGCCTCGCTCCGCTTGTAATTAAATCCTCTGGTTACATGCGTGGACCCTGATGGTTTACACGATTAGGGTTTGGAGACTGGATATTTCTCCCAGTCAAAGTCTGGCTCCCTAACACCACCACTGTGACGAAGAACGATGTCTTTGAGGATTTGTTTGCTGATTCCAACTGGCCTTCCTGGAGCTGAACAAAAGAGAAAATAATTGTGGATTCTGATCTTTTTGTCATTAGGTTGTGATGCGTGCCACGCAATATACACACACATATAGACGCACACACGGACCTGCATGCACGCACAGCCACAACACATGCAAATGGAAACACACAGTCACACACACAGTCACACACACACACACACACACACACACACACACACACACACACACACACACACACACACACACACACACAGTCACACACACGTGCAGATATATGAGCCATGTTGAAAATGAGGCTGATTCCGCGACATGGTCGGTGTTGATGGGAGGGCGGCAGAGTCAATCTCGCTCCATGCCATTCACTCATTGGACCACTAATGCATTCATCATGGTGCAGCTGGCGGTAATGTGTGTCAACTAGGGGCCACAAACATATCCACTTATAGAAGTTGTGGGAAAGTGTGTGGCAGGATGGAGGCGCAGTGGATTGGTCGTCAAGGTTACTGGGTTTGATTCCCCTGGTGTTCTCAGCCTAACCTGTGGCCATCCTTAAAACAAGAGATCCCGAGCCCCTGTAGGGCTTGTATAACACAACGTCACATCGACACAACGACCATCTACGTTTTGATACTGGTAGTGATACTTTTTTGGTCGTTGTTTTATAATTAATTGTGAAATTGTTTGTTGACATTGTGTTTGAAACTGCCACAGCGTTTCACATATGAGACATGGTTAAATAGAGTTTCCTAAGCCTAGGTTATGGTATATTTCTGTCGGATTTTGCTCTTGTGAGTCCTCTCCATATGGCAGGGGGGTATCACCAATAAAAAATCCCATGATGCATTCTGACGTACAAGCCCTACCTGCACCTTAATGATATGTCTGAATGTAAGTCGCTTTTCCAAATGACTATGTAGTAAATCGTATGGTTGGATGGTTTCTGACTACTCTGTCCTATCATCGGTCACTTATGTTGGATAACACATCTCAAGACATGGCTAGCATCTGTTTTTTAATAGCTACTCTAAACATGGGACTAGCGGTCCTGGTTCCGTATGTGTATTGGTATTCGGCATTCTCTCTGTTTGTGTTGTTGTTTATTTTGCACTTGCAGGTGCTGCAAAAAACTCAGGGGACCTGCTCTGTTACCGATCTGGAATAGTGAATCAACGGTGAACCACTGTCTCGTGGCAGTCCAGGGCACAGAGGCCAAACAACTCTCTTCCAAGAAGCATAAGCAACCTTCCAATAAACATCTTCACATTCTGGAGGAGGGTTTCTATTGAGAACTTTCCCCCCTGATTTTGAATGGGAAAATTATTTTGAATGGGTAAGCAACACTTCAGAGCTGGATTTTTGTGATCTGTGATTAATGTATGGCTTACTTAAATATACTTTTGCTCCATGTTAAAAACAAATCAGAAATGTATTGCCCGGTATTGTGCCAGATAGATTCTCTGGGGATCTCCATGGAGATACAAACCTCCTCCACAAGCCCGGTCCGGGACCTGGCATTTAAAAGTCTTGACCCTACCTAAGGGTGTATTTATCTCCAGAGGCAATGTCAGTGTGTGGGTGTGTTTGTGTGTGTGTGTGTGTGTGTGTGTGTGTGTGTGTGTGTGTGTGTGTGTGTGTGTGTGTGTGTGTGTGTGTGTGTGTGTGTGTGTGTGTGTGTGTGTGTGTGTGTGTGTGTGTGTGTACAATATTATACAGTATCGGTTCCCCCAGCACTGCCCTTCTTCATGGTTATATTCAGCATAGGCCTACCATCTGACATGTAATGGAGATGTATATGGATCAAATTGTATTGCAGACATGCTCCCTTGAACTTTAACACCGCTCCATGTCCACATAGCGTCTACCTCTGAGAGCCTGCGACTTTCACTGATTTTTAAAAAGCGTAAGTGTACGCCTGCGGACGCCTACACAACAATCACATAGCCATGCATCGCTTTCCAAGAGTGTTTCAGCATTTAAGTTTGCCGTTCGGTCGACTCGGGTTAAAGATCTCTGAACTTTTCCGAATAGCGCAGCTATCTTCGCTGTTGCTCTATTACCAGTCGTCTAAAACAGGAGACGTCAACTGTTTAACGAAAATAAATAGTAGAGTATGATGTTAAAAATGTATGCTGTGGCATATAAATGATATACTCTACAGTCAGAGTCTTTCAAAAATCCAAACTCAAGTTTTTTTCAGATTCAAACAATCCTCATCCCTCATGGATGTTATCGTTACGATGTTGCGCTGGAAGCTAAGGAGCTAAAACGGCTTGTTGTCATAGAAACTGTAAACAAAGCAGAGATGCAGCTATTTTTTTTATCTCACCGCTTCTCAGCGCCTCGCCAACACATTTCTGCCAGAATAACCCGCTATGCCGAGACAGGCTCTGATACAGCAAGCCCCTTCTGCTCTGTAAGCACATTACAGAAACGTTTTATCTTATCGTTGCCAAATATCCCTGCGGATTCTCCATTTATCTGGAAGAAAGACGGGATTGCTTTGTTGAATGGTGCTGGGTTGCAAACAAGCAAACAAACTTGTGTGTCTGCACATGCATTCCGTCATGCCCCGCAACGTGCCACTTGCAAGACTCCTCCAAGGTCGACTGCATCCCAGAGGATAACGCTGTGTACAGAGGAGTTGTACAGAGGATTCCTTCAGAGGACTATTATAGAGGGACTCATACGGAGGACACCTTCAGAGGACTCTTATAGAGGGACCCGTACAGAGGACTTGCTGCATAGGAGATTTATAGTGGACTCCTTCAGAGGACTCTTATAGAGGGACTCGTACAGACTTGTACAGAGGAGTTTATAATGGACTCATAAAGTGGACTTGTTCTGAGGAGTCGTCGTACATAGGGACTCGTGCAGAGGACTCTTACAGAGGACTCAAAAGGTGGACTCATAAAGGGGACTCATAAAGAGGTCTCATAAAGAGGATTCATAAAGAAGTCTGATAAAGAGGACTTGATCAGAGGACTCGTTCAGAGGAGTCTTACAGTGTAGTCTATCGATGCAGCACCAGGCACGTGCAGCCTCGCGTCAGCAAGACGAAGAGGACATGGATGGATGTAGTTGACTGCTACCTCTAGCAGGATCCCTAGATAATGCTAGAGGTAAGCTGTCTTGACAGGCTGGCGGTACATTCTAAGCCCTCTTCTGTTCTATCATCAGGACAGGACTGTGGAACTCGTCCACGAAAGGGCCATCATTCTGATGAAACTCGGCCAGGCTCGTCCAGAGGTGATGGCGGGAATGGTGGGGGGAGAACCCCTTCTGCCCTCGCCATGATGAGCTGTGAGGCCATGAGGCCGGCAGCTATCAGATCGTCGGACACCATCTGTGGCCCCAGCATCACCCAGCCGTGACTCACCCTTGAATTGACTGTTTGATTGGTGTTTAAAGCAGCAGTAAGTAAACTGGGAGAGCAATTATTTGAGTTTCATTGGTGAGGAATGGCCTAGCCATACATTAGCTATTAGTGAGGGAACGTGCTGGGAGAATAACCGTTTTGAGTTCACTGTGCCTGCCTCTGTACGAGCCAATTTCGATTTCAGACCTCACCTGTCAATCACAGATGCTTGAAATGCAACACTTCTCAATGGCGGAGTAACAAAGAGAGGCAGGGAGTAGAAGGGGGAGGGGACTATTCTGCTCCCTCTGTACAACTCTTAAATCGTACCCAAAGCAGCTTTAATTATCATCTATATTACATCTATTTTACAGTTGGACTTTTGCTGCTGTAACATCTGAATTTTCCCTCAGGATTAATACAGTGTGCTTTGTTTGTTTGTCAGCTTGGTTTGCTTTTGTTATTAGCACTTGCGGATAATTGGTGCTTGTAATTGGGGGTATCCTCATTAAAGGGTCATGGTCACATTGGTGAATGAGTAAATATTGACGTGGGAAGAGGCAACCAAGTGCTCACTCTAAATCTATATTCATTGTCAACCTTTTTTTATTTTATAAATGGTACCATAAACAACTTAATCTAATGAGACTCTCTGGAAATCCACCTTGTTATGACTTCATTGCAATGGAAGGTGTAGTCAACAATTTGATTTGCATCCTTTAGTGTTTTTTTCTTTCTCTCTTGGAGCAGCTGATTCTCACTTTAATTGTTTTGTGTAGGAATAAACACTCCAGAGTCCTGTCTGTAGCTTGTGCTCATACTAATTGGGAAAAATGTGGAACTCGCACATTGACGCAAAGCCAAACACCCGCCCGCTAAGTGAACGATTCAGTTTTAATGAAGCGGTGCAGCTAATACTTGAAACAAGAAGGTGAGTTCATGTCCCCATGAGTAGGAGCTCAACAAATAACTTTTTACCGAGTTAAATAGTAGCTCTATTTATTAACATGCCATGCTTATTCAAACAAAACCATAAAAGCTTGCATCCAACAAAAACTCTCGGCTAATAAACAAGCATTTCAAACGGTGTCCTCCGTGGAATTGATTCGGGGTCACGCACAGTATGAACAAAGCGACCTCAGCACCCTGGCCAAACACATTAACGAACACCCTCCATGTAAACAAGGACATGCTCGGCTCCACTCAGTTCATAAGAGTGTGTTCGCGTTCATTAGGGCGTGCTCGCTTTCCCTTTCTCTTTCTGTCCAGCGGTGACAACTTCCTGTCTCATTTCCTGTCCGCCTCTACTTCCCACCCTTTAATTTACGCTTGCTAATAAAGAGGGTTTTCACACAACGCGATACACCAGCGATTATGAGAGAAGCTCTGTGGTTAAGGGGAGGGGAGATGCAGTATCTATGTATGTGTATACTTAACGGAGGCCAAGAGGCGTTGACAATAGATTGTTGACAGTTAAATTGAGGTTATCTCCTTACATTGGCTTTCATTGGGGACTCTAATTGAAGTCTACAGTGTGCCAACGGAGTCCAAATGTGTTTGTTTGCCAGAACATTGTGTGCGTGTGTGTGTGCTTGTGTGTGTGTGTGTGTGTGTGTGTGTGTGTGTGTGTGTGTGTGTGTGTGTGTGTGTGTGTGTGTTATATACAAGGCTAAAAGAAGAACATGCAATTGGAGTATTTGTAGTTTTTTATTTAATAAATGTACTTTCTGTAGAAACGAGTTTGCCAATGTTATAAGAGGGAGACTTGGTAAAGTGTTTACAATCGAAAACAATTATGCGCTGTGTTTTTTTCTTTCTTGAAAAATAAAGAATTCTGCTTAATAATATGTATATTGACAATAATACTTATCTTTATCAATTCTTCAAACTACTTATCTCTTTTATTTACCAACTGATGATATTGCTCATAAAGAAGGAAATGGTAAAATGGTAAATGGACTTCATTTATATAGCGCTTTTTCTGTAGTGGCCAGTGGCCACCCAAAGCGCTTTACAATATTGCCTCACAATCACCCACTCATACACACATTCACAAACCGACGGCGGAGTCAACCATGCAAAGGCGACAGCCAGCTCATCGGGAGCAGTTAGGGTTAGGTGCCTTGCTCAGGGACACCTCGACAGCCTTGCGGTTACCAGCCAAGGAAGCAGGTGGGCTGTGCTTGAACATGGCACAGCAGAGATATTAAAGACGAGATGAGTAACAACAACCAGGGAGCCAGAAGAGGAGTAGGGACGTCTGGATGATGATGATGATGATGATGGTGATGATGGTGATGATGATGATAATGACGCCTGACTTTGATGTCTCCCCTGCGTGTTGGATAATGATCATCAGTAAGGGAAAAAGCAATATGAACAACCCAACCTTTCCTCCAACATTATTACTAATCTATTGCTTACCGGAAGGACTCGTTTTAATTTTGCCATCTCCATACCGCTCCACACACACACGCACACACACAGATGAACAACCTCAGGGTTTTGAGGTTGGGTAAGGGTGGTTGTGCTGGTTCCCGGCAACACATGGGGTGTTATATAATGAAACACTGCTCTTATGACAATCAATAAAGTCTTGGAGTCCAGAGCAAAACCAACTCAAGGCCGTTGTGAGGGAATTCTATGCTGAATGTAACGGTTACCACAGAAATACCTGGATTTACAGCACATCTGCATCTGGAGGAAGTTCTTTGCAAAAAATATAGGGGTGTGTGTGTGTGTGTGTGTGTGTGTGTGTGTGTGTGTGTGTGTGTGTGTGAGTGTGAGTGTGAGTGTGTGTGTGTGTGTGTGTGTGTGTGTGTGTGTGTGTGTGTGTGTGTGTGTGTGTGTGTGAGAGAGAGAGAGAGAGATTGGAAAGCCATGCAGACGCAAGGAGGAACGGCGTGTCTTTTCCCTCGGGGGTCTGAAGACACGCCCCCCCCCCCCCCCCCCCCCCCTCAGGTTGGCCTGCACTGATCACTGTTTCCAATCTCGTGACCGCTAACCGGAGACTGGAGATGTAGGGGGGAGGGAAGGGGCCTACAGGGATTACATTGTGATCTGCTTATCATGAAAGGATGAGACAAGCCTCCATGTATCTATACCATGCAGATCCATAACCTCTTAACCTCTCCTGTTTCAGTATTCCTCTCCTGTGCTGCTTCTGCTCAGACACCAGGAGACTCACAGGAAACATAAGGCGGCATAAATGGATCAGGGCACGAAAACATACTTTCACGGCTGTGGTGTGGCCGGCGTGCATTGAGGTAGAACAGGGTGTTATGCTGGGCTTTTTTTTTCTTTCAATATTTTGCATGGATGACATATGGCAAACCGCTCCTTGATGAGGATGTCACGAATGATGGACTTGAGTCTGATGTGGAGCATCTGGTCTGACCACACACACATGCACACACCCACAAAAGCACCTCGGCTGTTATCAACTTGTAAGAAATGCACTTCATAATAAGCCCTTATTAAGTAGTGATGCTTCATTACTGGAGGACATGATGAAGTGGGCGCGTGTACAATAAGAAAGTGTTATTAATAGATGGAAGGAACTTAACGGCGTGCGACAGAGGATTTGCTTAGATCTGATCCGTCCACCTGTATGACTTCATGAAGGATAATCAGTCTGTGGAGCTAACTAGCAGAGTCAAATGCTCTGGAGACAGAGGGGTGGGTGGCTATTCCGTTTTTATTACTCACTCAGTGGATCAGGGGAGGCAGGCGGCGAGATTATTAGCTGATGTAATCCACTGAGGGAAGCAGGGGCGAGAGGTGGAGGGAGAGAGGTAAAGGGGCAGAGAGAGAGAGAGGGAGAGAGACCGACGGATGGACTGACATGGTGTATCAGTTTCCTATAAATGTCTCCTGTAGTTTGTTAACTATTAACTGGCGTGCGCGGCTCGTAGGAATCAAGAGAACGGAGATTGCATTTCGGTAGCTAGGATAAGCAATGACCTTCTCTCACCCTCATTCTGCAGCGTCGCCGCCCATGATTTCTCCTCTGTTAGCGGTTGGTTAATCCAATAGTCATAATCCATTGGGTGCTCAAAGTGAGCTTGCCGCCAATGATGTGCTGCCGTGGCGACGGCTGCGGGCGTTGCGCCTCAGCGATGGACATATTGAGAACACTTGTTGCTCCTGGTGACAATGAGGAGGGGGGGGGGGGCTGTTAGTGAGGAAGAGGAGGGGGCATTGGCGAGGAAGAGGAGTCGAGGTGGATGAGGAAGAGGAGGGGAGGTGGGTGAGGAAGAGGAGGGGAGGTGGGTGAGGAAGAGGAGGGGAGGTGGGTGAGGAAGAGGATGTTGATGTGAAAGACAATGGGAGCTGGATGAGGAAGAGGAGGGGAGATGGGTGAGGAAGAGGAGTGGAGGTGGGTGAGAAAGCGGGGGGGTTAGCAAGGAGGAGGGGATGTATGTGAGGAAGAGGAGGGGGGGTGTCGGTGAGGAAGAGGAAGGGGTGTTAGTGAAGAAGAGGAGAGGGGGTCAATGAGGAGAAGGAAGGGATGTAGGTGAGGAAGAGGAGTGCAGGTGGGTGAGGAAGAGGCGGGAGGGATTGTCTGTTCTCGTACATCCAGACTGAAGGACAGTGTGTGCCTGCAGGGCATCAGCCACTTGAACAGCCGCTGACGTCCATTAGCCGTAACTCTGCTCTTCTTCCTTTAATGCCACATGAACTTCTATTATAATATTGTTTCTATATTTTTTATATAATTTTGTTTTTTGCTGCCATGTGTTGTTGCCTGTGGTAAAATATGTTAATATATATACAAACTCGCTCTTAAAGTAGAATTTAAAAATGTCCTATATTATATACGGGGGACATCGATATCACAGCATATAGGTTCTCGCGTATAGATTTGATATGTTGCCTAGGGCTACAGGGATAGCCCTAGCTACAGTTATCTTGCTCAAGGCTTAAGGATAAAAGGATAGCCATAGCTGCAGTAGATGTTGATCAGGGCTTGAGGATATAGGGATATCCCTAGCTACATTAGGTGTTGCTTAGGGCTTACAGGCTCCAAGGAAAGCCTTAGCTACATTAGATGTTGCTTAGGCTACAGATTACAGGCTATCAGGGCGCGCCTTAAGATAGTTGTATTTGGTAGGGTGCTGGTGACTTGCATGTCTTAAGCTTTTCATCGCCCAGTTTGATCCTGTTTCTCTGTGTACCTGACAATGATCTAGCTTAACTTTAACCCCTGTGAGAGAGATGAGTTGGTGAGGAAGAAGAGGGGATGTCAGTGAGGGAGAGGAGGGGTGTTGAGGAAGAGAACGTCGCTGACTAAGAGGAGGATATGCTACTGAGGAAGAGAAGGAATGTTACTGAGGTAGAGGAGGATATATTACTGAGGAAGAGGAGGATTTGTAATTGAGGTAGAGGAGGGGTGGTACTGAGGAAGAGGAGGATATTTTACTGAGGAAGAGGAGGATATTTAATTGAGGTAGAGGAGGGGTGTTACTGAGGAAGAGGATGACATGTTACTGAGGTAGAGGAGGACATGTTTCTAAGGAGGGCCTGATCCTGATGGAGGTCCTGCAAGAGAGGAGAGGAGGGGGGAGGAGGGAGTAAAGGGGGTGTCCAGTCATACTGATCAACCGGCCAGTGGAACCAGGGGGGCGGGGTGAGAGGCTGGTGGGTTAGCCTGCTTGGCTGCCTCTTCTGTTGGGATTCCCAGCCTAGGGGAACACTGCCCGTGTGGAGGACGCGGGGCAGAAGGAGAGCTCTGCAGCTAAAAGGATTGGAAACGTGAAGAAGAGAAAATAGAAACATGAATGGCATCTAAGGAGTAGGGCCGTGCTGGGAATAATTCAGGACGAGGTAGGAAAATGCCATCGGTTGGTGGCATCAAACTAGTAGTTCTGATCCGGTTTTTCGTCTAAGATCAGAATCTAAGCCAACATGCGTTGGAAACTGTTGGTCTGATGACGGCCGATTAATAAACAATCATCAATAGATTAAAGATTATTATATTAAATGGTAGTGGTCGGTTTCAAAGGAGCATACAGGTATGGGTTATCAAACCAGGATAACCCTAGTCTCTTCAGGCTTCACGAAACGTTGATCACTAATATAATTTATCAAGATCCCTTTGCGCTGATTCTGCCTAAGAGCATCT
Organism: Gadus morhua; assembly: GCF_902167405.1. Taxonomy (NCBI): domain Eukaryota; kingdom Metazoa; phylum Chordata; class Actinopteri; order Gadiformes; family Gadidae; genus Gadus; species Gadus morhua. Next base: position 13,335,189 of record NC_044051.1, on the reverse strand, counting down.
GAGCTGCATCGCCGGCAGAAGCATTTTGGTCTCTTTGATAAAACATTTTGTGAAGTACTTGTTTTTTGTCCACAAACTCTGTACGGACGCGACCCGCCTTGATTCTAAAAGAGAAAGTGCCTCTTTGTTATGTTTCAGTGGAGCCAGGAGGGACAGTTTACGAGTGTCTGATCATCCAGATGCGTATTGTCCTTTAAACGTGTTTTCTTTACGGGTCGACAGAGAAATGATCATTGGAAATTGAGATCTTGAGCAAAAGATGGCCTTGCTTGAGATATTAGGGTCATGACTGGTCTCTGGTGATAGTTACGTTACCCCATACTGTATCCTGTATGATAAGATTAGATGGCCTTCTCTGGCTGAGAGAGGTATAAACCATCGGTATTTGTTTATTTATAAAGCCATTGCCGGAAAAAAATATTTTTTTATTAAATCAACCCACTCTATTTTCCTCGTTCCAGAACTGATCTTGGAAGGACAGCTTCAGTAAAGCGGAGTCATGAAATATCTTGATCAAGCAACGTCACCTGAACACAGATTTTGGACATTTTAGGAATGTATTTTTACGAATTCATAATTCATTATGGTGTAGTCTTGGTGTGATTGTAAATGAAGATCCCTCTTAATAGTTCCTCTGGGACATTCCATAAAGATTTTTTTTTTTTAGCTATGTCAATATTTGGCATTGATTGCCTTTCCTTGTCGATGTACAATGAGTGGTGGACTGTCAATTTCGATATTGACACTCGGACTCCAGCTCTCACAAATTAACTTCCGCTACAACGGAAGCAATAAACAAACCTTCCTGTACTGTCCCTCAAGGGCCAATCAAAATCCATCCTTTCAACAGTTACTCAGAATAGACATAAACACTCACACGCGCACACACACACACACACACACACACACACACACACACACACACACACACACACACACACACACACACACACACACACACACACACACACACACACACACACACACACACACACACACACACACACACACACACACACACTCTCTCTCTCTTAACCAACAAATGAGTTAACTGACAAAGTGACTACCTTACTAGCTGACTGACTGAGATTAACAGTGAGTGGTAAGCACAGCCCACCAGTGTCTGAAAAAGCCGACATTAACAACATCATTGAGGGAAATAAAGCTGGCTCTACACTCTGTCCCAACACCACCAATCTTCATACACGTGTTAAATAATGCCAGCCAAGGGCTTCAACTCAGTCAAAACAGTAATTATCCGATCTGTCCATCTCTCGATGGCAGAATAATGGAGACGAAATGGCTCTTGCTCCCGGAGACTCAATAATGACTGTTTAAACTTTGCCCAAAATTAAAATGGAGTGCCGAAAAGTGTCATTAATCTTCGAGTGCCTTTCTTTCTCCCTACTTAATCAATGAGAAACATATTTAAACATGAGTTTGTCAGTGTGAAAAATATTGAAATCAAATACGGAGTTTGTGCAGGGAATGGAGTAATGAAGTGGGAGTGGTTGGCATCTGCTTGAACTGAGAGAATTCCATACTTCATGAGAAATAAATGACAACTATGCCTATTATGAATAAGATGTTTTAGTCTATCGGCCGGAATTTTTTGTAAACACACATACGCACACAGACCTTCACACAGACCCTGGCAACAATGACTCAATTACTCACTCACGCATGCTTAGCACACACACTTATACACACACACACCTACGCACATCCACACACTCCCTTACAAACTCGAGCACCCACAAACGATTATGCACACTAACTCACTCACCTGAGCACCCACACACTTATACACACACACACACCTACGCACACCAACTCACTCACACACACTTATACACACACTGTGTGTGTATAAGTGTGTGTGGGTGTGTGACACACACACCTATGCACACCAACTCACTCACACACCCACACACACCCACACACACACCTACGCACGCCATCTATCTCACTCACTCACTCACTCACTCACTCACTCACTCACTCACTCACTCACTCACTCACTCACTCACTCACTCACTCACTCACTCACTCACTCACTCACACACCCACACACACATATTCATGAGTTGTATCACACTGAAGTGTTACTACATTCAGAGCCGAATGCATATCTACAAATAAACGACAATGTTAAACCATCCGATGAGTAATGGCCATCAGCTCATCTGGGGATGAGGAATCCATTATTCCTGTGTGCGCTTTTCATTACGAACGCTCACAATTACTGTGTGATTGTGATGTGGTTTCACTAAGTGTTCTGCTGCTTTGCTTATCCTTTCAGGAGATGGATGAGCCAGCATAAAAAGAAAAAAAACTAGAAAGAACATCTGCAATGAATAATGGGTGAGAAATGTATCATTCAGCCAATAGAGCCTTTCCACTGAGGTGTCAACGTAGGACAAACACAGATGTCACTCACAACACTTAATATGAGTCTCATGGATGTACCGGGGCACTGGGAGAAGATATCTCCACTAGTTTAGTCTGCATTTATTTTTTTTACATTTAGGGAATTGAGCAGACGCTTTTATCCAAAGTGACAACATGCATGTCATAAGAAAGTGAAAAAATATATTGCTGTCACCTGTTGTTATAAGACCTGTTGTAAGGATGTTCATAGAACCAAATGCAAAGGACTAACAATCGTTAGGTTAACCCCTACTCAAGATATACAACTAAGATAGCTAGGATAAGTCTACTAGTCTACTATCAGCGCCCTGGTGCATCACAGCAGCAGACCTGTAATCAGTGTGATGAGAAACACCTGCTTTCATCCCAGCCCTTTGCTTTGTTTGAACCCCAGGCGCTCCGGAGCCCGTGACATGCCGGAGAAGGAGCCATTAATAAGAGACGATGTGGAGAGAAGAGGGCCAAGCGTGAAATTGTCAATCTGGACGGGCTGTGTTGCCATGTCCTGGTGGGTCTTTCCCACCGAGACCCACCGCTAGCCGATGGGCAGGGGGGCTCCCTCGTCAGGAGTTTAGGAGGGATCAAATAGCGGGACGTAAGGTCAGTCTATCAGCATTAAAATCATTCCTATTTTTAAATGGTAGGTCACCCGGTGTGGCAGGAGAACTTCCTGCCCAGGAGATTCCAAAAAATGCAAACTGAGGTAGTTTTTGTTTTTGATGTTGTTATGTGTGAGGGTGTTGTCAGAACAGGGGCTGTTCTTAGGATGTGTGCACAGCCGATAGAAAACATCCTCTTTGGAAAGGCATTTTTTACCAGAAGTAGGTCTATACCTCTCTGGTATTGTACAGTTTCCGCTTTTGTAAAACTTTCTATATTTTCTTTGAAATGAACACACAAATCTTCTCATAACACCTTGTGAGACCCAAACTGAACGGTTTTCAACTGAAGAAAAATATTTCTTTGAGCAGGCCTGCCATTTAATGTATTTTTTCACCCTTTACCCTTTATTGTATGACAATGTTTATATGTGAAGCACTTTGAGTCTGCCTTGTGCATGAAAAGTGCTATATAAATAAAGTTGCCTTGCCTTGCCTTGCCTTGCCTTACCTTAGGCACCTGATTGACGGATCAAATGAATCAGATTGTAAATGAAAACTCATCCCGTTTTCTTGGCATATTTTAATGGGTTTGTTTCATGGGAAAAAGTGTTATAATAACTGAGATATTTCGTGCAATACTGATATCCCAATTTGCTAATTCAATTAAATATACCTACCATTCTAACAAGGTGAATAAATACAGTACTTATTTAGGTATAATTTTCAAACGACTGTTTTTATCATATAAATGGATTATTATCCAATCATACTCCGTTAGTACTCTGTACCACTCAAACTCGGATTTGCTATGTCACAATGGTTATTTCATGATAAATGACTAATTTCAGGACTACAAAGCCACTCAAAGATAAACGGTAATGAATTATTGCCCTGCTTAGAGCAGGTGAAATGAGCAACCCTTCTCCATCTGTGAAACGATGTCAACCTCATGCATTATGTCCTTTGAAATCATGACAGAAACCTTTTAAACTTTGAGTATCACAAAACAATTAGAAAGGTGGTGAGATGTCACAGTGGTGGATGTTGCATCTCTAAAATAGAAGGTGGCACAAAATCAATTCAGTCAATTCCTTTCCCAGGAATTAGCAATCCTGTCTTCTACTCCTCACTGCCAAGGATGCATCTCCTGCTATTACCAGTACCACTTTGTTCATACTACTTAAATATACTAATCCCACAATTAGCTTTACTAACAACACTGCTTCTCCTAAAAAGCCTAATCCTGCCAAAGAAAGGGGCCTCATAGTGAAGACTGGGAGGTTACGTAGTCCCCTCCAGTCTTACATCTGTGTATGCCCAAACCGCGTAAGACGCACGTCACGAGCTCCGACAGGCACCGCTCTGTGCGGAAGGCGCTTTAATTCCCCCGTCCGCCCAGCCTCGTGCCAAAGCATCTCCGCGGCGCGCGCCTAAGATCAGGCTCCGCTCGCGCCGAAGAAACCGCTCGCGTGGGGAGGCATTTATTTCACGCTCGCGTGGGAACGTCCAAAGAGGGGCGAACTTTGTGTTATTGCTAAGGGCATCTTCGTGGGTGGACTTTGCGAAGAGTAGTTTTTATTTTTATCTTTTTCATTATTGCATGCTGTGTGACCGTACATGTGCCTGGGTGAAAAAAAAACGCAACTCCTTGGGTTGAAAACCATTTGGCATGAGTAGGATCCACTTCGGCCCTGCTGTGTAATGTGCTTTACGTGTTTATGGGCAACAGTAAGACGGACTGATTTGCCCAGATCGTTCCGCAAATGCGAGGAGCCGTGGACTGTGGATTTATCCCGTGGACCCGTGGGCTGCCGGAGTGGGAGACCAGACCGTTGTAGTTGGACAGCATGATCTCTCCGGTGTTTCACAAGTGGAGGAGCGCGCGGTACTTGGGGATTATTTCCACGGAGATGTTCCTCCTGCCCCTGATCTGCTTCTTACATTCGGCCGGAGCGGCGCCTCCCCTGACTACGGAGCAGCTGGACATGGGGGTGGTGAGTAAAGACCCCCGCTCTGTCACCCTCACTCTCTCTCTCTCTCTCTCTCTTTCAAGACTTGCTCTGAATCCTTCACACCTTGCTGCAAACCCCACTGCAAGGAGCATGTGCACGCACCCACAGCAGCATTTGTGCATGTGTTATAAGACATCCAAGAGAAAATGTCAAAATTGCTTAAACACATTTAGAGTTGGCAATTTCGTTGTGGGCACTGTGCCAGTGCATCGCATGCATGTTTGATGTGTTAACGGCTTCATTAGCACGCGCCACAGAAAGGTTAGTTCCTCGCGTCTTGCGCTCGGTTGACGTAACATTTTTGAGGAAAGATTAAACTGTACGAGCTGTATGTAACTTTATCGGGGTGATGTGGGGACACTGCCAGATGAACGCTACGTGACACCACGGAGGCAATCGGGCATGTCATTTAAAAATGAGCAAACCAATTAAAATGTTTGATACATTGTGCCGCTCTTCGATTGGCCAATTCATTTGACATCAATTAGAATAAGCCTAATTGGTTCGTTAATAACGAGGTTGTAATGACGCCTATTGTGATGACTGCGTGACTATAATGAGTCAAAAAGAAAATGCACATTCGAGGAAAATACGGAAATACGAATATGTCGTTAATTCCCTCCCCCCCCAGATATTAAATTAATTATGTATTACATTTCCGAAGGACCGCCGAGGTCCATTGTAGAGACTGAATTTATCATCTGAAATTAATCACTCTGCTGTGTGAGAGAGAGAGAGAGAGAGAGAGAGAGAGAGAGAGAGAGAGAGAGAGAGAGAGAGAGAGAGAGAGAGAGAGAGAGAGAGAGAAAGAGAGAGAGGGAGAGAGAGAGAGAGAGAGAGAGAGAGAGAGAGAGAGAGAGAGAGAGAGAGAGAGAGAGAGAGAGAGAGAGAGAGAGAGAGAGAGAGAGAGAGAGACTGTGTCTGTGTCTGTGTCTGTGTCTGTGTCTGTGTCTGTGTCTGTGTCTGTGTCTGTGTCTGTGTCTGTGTTAAGCTCAGCTGGACAGGCCAGGTGTGTGTGTGGGGGGTTTTGAGAGATGTGAGGGAAAGCCCGGTCAACCAGACGTGACAGATGAGCACCCAACAATGCTTTCTCACCCTCACCGATCGGGTCCCTCCCACCCGTTGTCATGCGCTGACTCGCTGCTTTCTCGTGCGTAATTACAGCCGCGAGCGGCAAAACAAAAGTGCACATGGATAGTTATTATTGTTAGTTTCCTGGATGTTTTTTCCCTGTGCGTCAGCCAAACCAGACGCGAGCAACTGTCAGTTGGAGTGACACACAGACACAGAGACACACAAACGCACGCACGCACGCACACACACACACACACACACACACACACACACACACACACACACACACACACACACACACACACTGAGAACACAAGTTCTCAATGTTAAACATTACCCCGATAGTTGTTTATGTTCCATTCAGACCTTTCGCCTCATGTCTAACTGAGTAGCAACAGCGTCTCCTCAGAGCAGATTATGGTGGTGGTGGTGGTGCTGATGATAGTGTTTCTACC
>NC_044051.1:13321116-13326116 GCF_902167405.1 Gadus morhua | reverse complement strand
TGCCAAGCGTGGCTAACGGCGCCGCGCTTGCGGCCGTTCTTCCAATGAGTCCCGGCGGCCCGCCGCCCCAGGAAGCGCCCTGAGCGCGCCCGCTGCCGGCCTTCAGGGCCCCCCGGTCACGGATGAGGTCCGTGATGGGGGGGCAGTTCTGTGTGTGTGGCTCTGCTGCGCTTGCTGTTCCTGGCGGGGCCGTTTGGACTCTTTTAGCCCCTCTGTCCCACTTCCATCAGACGGACTGACCTTGAGGAGCCAGGCGCCCCCGGGCTCAGATTCAGGCCGGGAGATTATTTCGGGAACGGTTGAGAGGGAGGGACAGAGGGAGAGAGAGAGAGAGAGGACTGCAGTGCATGGTTTAACTTTGGTTGAACTGTTTTGCTGCAGTTATGGCGGGCCGATATGGCAGCCGTTGCACTTCTAACCGTCCCTGGAAAGAGGGATCCCTCTCTCTGTGTCATGGCCCACTTCCTGGATCATTTAGGGAGTTTTTCTTTGAACTTTTGAGGGACAGGGTTAGGGGGTGCCATAATGTGTGGCCTGTGAAGCCCTTTGAGAGTGTAACTGTGATAAAGGGCCATGCAAATAACATTTTGTTGACTTGGCAAATATATTACTGATGGAAATTGACAGAGTTAGGCACATATAGAGGGAAAAGGGGAAGAGGTAGATATATTCATATCCCTTATGCAAGCATCAGAGTTACAGGAAGCAAGTTCTAGAATCATAAATCCAATCCTATAATCACTACCCTAATCCATTTGGCATTCTCAACTCTTGCCAAGTGTAAAGTTGTTACTTTATTTGTCCGTGGAGATTGACCGATTTACTCTCAGTTTGTAATCTTCTCAGAGTCCTGTTGTGCTTAAATGTCATGTCTTTCTATTGGCTGCCCCTGGACTATCTGGAATCTACTCTCCACCAATCGGTAACAAGAGGTTTGTATTCAAGGCAAGCTCCATTCCAAATCATCATCATGTGATCATAACCCCACGATACAAAGTAAAAGTATGCCGCAGCAAAAGCACATAGACAATATGTAGGTAGCCCATATACCTTATCATGCTATTAGTAAGTGCACCACATAGGAACGCCATTCCCGATTCCTTCCCGATTACTCTTCAGTAGTATTGACGAAGCGGTGCCACCGCGAGAGAGCGGGAATGACTGCTTTTCACAGAGCAACCGCCCGCCATCTTCCCCCTTCCCCATTGGCTGCTGGTGATTTCATGCGGCGACTTGAGGTCGGGGCAGTAAGCTGGCCCTCTCCCAGCGCTCCCCGTATAGAAAGCCTCAAACCAGCTCCATGTGTTCCGTGCCGTGGTCTCCGGGCCTAGGCCCACCGCCTGCTTCCTCGTCCCCAACCAGATCAAGGTCTCGGTGGCCACATGCTATTCAGAGGGACGACCACGTTGTAATTAGAGCGGTTTCCAGTGTTCGCCCCGGCTCGCATGCGGCAGCCTGAAATAGCCCACAAAGCGGGCGAGGGACTGCCTTGAAAGCACCATCAAGGAAAACCCCGAAAAGCAATAACAGAGCTCATGTTAAGTCTCCAGACCTGGCCTGACTCTACGCAAAGTGGTACCGCCTTGGCTGTGTGCGGGTTGATGTATTAGTGTGTGTGTGTGTCTTTGCTGTGTGTTAGCGTGTGTGTGTGTGTGTGTGTGTGTGTGTGTGTGTGTGTGTGTGTGTGTGTGTGTGTGTTTGTGTGTGTCTCTGTGCATGTGTGTGCTTGCTCTTGTTTGGGTGTGTGTGTGTGTGTGTGTGTGTGTGTGCATCTGCCTGTGTGTTTCTCTGTCTCTATGCCTTTGTGTGTGTCTCTTTGCCTATGTTTGTGTTTGTGTGTGTGTCTATGCGTGACGAGTTTGTGTGTGTATATGCATGTGTGTGCTTATGCTTGTTTATATGCGTGTGTGTCTGTCTCTGTGCATGCATGTGTGTGTGTTTGTGTGTGTCTGTCTGTGTGTGAGTTTGTGTGTCTGCCTGTGTGTTTGTGTGTCTGTATCTGCCTCTGTGTGTGTGTATGTGTCTGTGTCTCTGTTCTATGTAGGTGTGTGTCGTCTGTGTGTATGTGTGTGTGTGTGTCTGTTTCTCTGTACCTATGTGTGTGTTTGTGTGTGTGCCTCTGCCTATGTGTGTGGTTGCGTGTGTATATGCATGTGTGTGCTTGCTCTTGTGTGCTCTTGTGTGTGTGTGTGTGTGTGTGTGTGTGTGTGTGTGTGTGTGTGTGTGTGTGTGTGTGTGTGTGTGTGGCTGTCTATGCATATGCATGTGTGTGTGTGTGTGATAATTATTCATAACCGGTCCTCGATTGTTCCTTGATGCTTGTGCATAATTCCCTGAGCTGATGTTGATTGACGTTTAAACTAATTTCAAGTCAAAAAGAGCTAACCCTCATAAGATGACGGACACAATTGGGCTGTAAATGAATTTATAGTGTGTATAATGGGCTGGGAAATGATGGCGGTCAAGATTGCAGTCATGCAGAGAGTAGAGCTCACCGAAGTACCCACTGAAAACATTAAACATCAAAACCCTCAGCTTGACTGTAACACGATTTCATTGAGAAGTCTCATGAGAGCGGCGCTCAATATGAGAGAGAGGGAGAGAGGGAGAGAGGGAGAGAGAGATTAAAAAGTGAAATCTAATGTTGAAACATCCTCACAATGTTTCATCTGCCCTGCTAGGTGCGCTTGCACTATGCGTACTGAAAGTGGGGGGATGTGTTACTGTTTGATGTGCATCACAACATGTCAGAGACGGAAGTGGCAGCGAATGCTGACTTTTTCTTATCACAGAGTTAAAAGGTGTTCCACCATGAAAAGGGCCATGCCTCCTGGTGTGCAATTTAGAAAACAGAGTAAAGAGGAGATGGAAATGAAAGCCCATTATAGTGGTTTTTCATCTTATATTAACATTAAAATGCCGTTTAGGTGTAGAAGCTTCATTTGTAGTCGCTAGCTAGCTACTCCGCAGCAGCAGCTACATGTTTTTGCTTGTAATAGGCTAACTTTATCTACTTTATAACTGTCCAGATGCACTCAGGGAATAGCTGCAGAAGCTTCCAGCTGCTGGAGAAGCATATCTGATCTCGACTATTGAACATAGCACCTTTTTAAATCCATGTTGTTGACGCAAAGAATATTCTCTTGGCCCCAAATCCTAATCTCGCCTCGGGAACCAAAATTGCTTCAACCGGCCCTGGACAAACACACAGACTTTGAAATGTATTAAAGTTGGATAAAAGTTCCAGTCTTGTTGTTACAGTAACTTTTATCTGTGGGTTAGCTTCACTCACACATCTATCAAAAACTCTTAACCTTTCATGTCTGTCTACTCTACCTGTCATTTCAAAGGGATGATACTTCCTGTCTTTTTTTCTTGTGTTTTGTTGGCACCCAGCTTCACATTTAGCCTCTGCTAAATGACCAAATTAAAAGGTCTCAATGTAATACCAAATTCTGTCTGGCACTCTGTCTTTACCCTACCTGCCATGCCTATCAATGAATTCTACCCTTGCATGTCTGTTGTTTCGCTCTGTGGTGTGGCTTTCTTCATTATTTTTGTGTTGCCTTAATCGACCGAGCAGAGCCATCACATGCATACTCCGCAATGTGTTTAGAGTTGTAGATTGATAGGCTGATTGGTTTTATTTCATTTGAAATTACTGCAATATGTTTGTACTTGATTTAATTTCCATAAAGAAACCCGCTACCTTGCCATTCCTCTATTTTGTAATCAACAAACTTTATTTTCTAATCATGGCTGATGTTTTTTTGAAGATATATGTGTTCGGTCATCATTGAGAATGGTTCACTGTCTATTATAACAGCGTGTGCTGCACCACTGGCTTTCATGATTGCCCCATTGATTTATGAATATGATTGCATCACAGGGGCCCCATTGGATTCATAACAAAATGATATGAGTAGGGTTTAAACCCTGTAGGCACTAGACTATTGACAAAGAAAGAAATTGCTTCCTCTTCTGAGTCGTCTGACAAATACATCCTGATTCGCCTCAGTGTTTAGGCTACCTTCGGGCAATATGATATCATCCAGTAAATATTCTGTTTTATTGTAGGGAACACTTCAATTCAAAGAGACTTGGTACCACTCAGCCATAATGATCCCTGAGCAAGACACCTCACCCTAACTGCTTCTCGCCTTGCATGGTTGACTCCGCGGTCGATGTGTATGGTGTGTATGGCTTTTGGATCAAATGTTCTGCCAAATTTCCTAAATGTTAATGTAGCTATTCAATAACATTAGTTCATCTGGTAAGAAGTATAATTATATAGCATTAGCAAAGGCGATATGGTTAGTGTTAGTTGGTCAGGGTTTTGAATGTATCAATTAATACCTCAGTCAAACATGGGAACCATAAGTAAACATGAACACCATGAGTAAACGATGACCTTGCTTATTAATGCAATCGGTCATAAATGTACCATTCATTATTGTAACGTTACTAGCGGCTTGCTGCTAAATTCAGAGCCATTGCATGAATGAGCAGTGTCTTGGCTCCTGGGGGCCTACTAGTGGACCACACAGGGTGCCTGGACCATGAGGGTCACTCGCAGATCCTTCCCTAATATCGGGGGACAACCGGCCTGACCTCAAGGCTATCCTGGCCTCGATTCCCCGATAAAATTCCCGAAAATCGACCAGTTCGTCATTCGTAAAGAAAAGACCGCAAAACATTGGTCACGTGTAGCTACAGTAATGCCCATGTTGTTTGCGTTCCTCTTTGTTTTTCTCTGCCGTTTTTGTTGGGTGTAGTCCGTTCAGACGACAGCGGGCCTTTGAGTTAGTGTTTATGTCCCCGCCAGCATTCTGAACGCCTCGCAGCCCTGAGGGGAAACCGGACACTTCCTCGGGTATCCGTTTCAAAGCCCTGCACTACACGCTAGTGTAGACGCCAAGACAAGACGCTGGCACCACCGGGGAAACGTTTTGGCCGGCTCAAAGTGTTTGGTCCTCACCAGTGGGACAGTGATGTCATGG
>NC_044051.1:13316116-13318616 GCF_902167405.1 Gadus morhua | reverse complement strand
AGGGATGTCACGTAAAAAACTGAAAATGCCTCTTAAGAAATAGAAATGACGCAGTTACGAAAGTTACTCAAAGATTTGGGGAGTTTAATATTTGCGAGAATAATGTGAAATACATTAGTTGGATTGATTTCCGGTTCCCACCCATCTGCCTTTATTCCCCCCACCCCCCCATTGACAGTGACAGCGGGGTGCTTAACTTTGATGGCGTGTCACTCCCGTTATTACTCTGAGTCCACTAAAACAGTTCAGTCTTCCCGTGCTTGGGTCAGCAGAATGGTGGTGGCTTAGCGCACATGAGGCAGCGTTAAGACGGGATTGGATGGATCGTGCTGGGAAGCGTGGGCGGCACTGACGCCGTTTAATGACATTTGGACCGCACACCAGATGAGTGACGCATCAATTTACTGATTGAAATACCGACTTAAGCAGGAATGGTGTGATCCATTGCATCAAAGGGGTGGGCTTAGCTGTCAGTTGTAAAGGCAAAGAGTTTCAAGGCTGTCTTTTAGTAAATACTCAATAAATATTAGGGGCTGGGTTACGGCAGGGAAACGATATTGGGCACCGGTTCGACATTTATTGTGAATCTTAACATGGGGATTCTGTAGATATTGCTATACGAATAAAAAAGCAACATTTGTTGGATTTAATATTTTGTGTGGAGTAATATACAGGCTCGTTGGGGTTTGGTTTCTGACAGTCCATCTGGTCCGCAGTGTTTTTTAAAATGAGCGTGACCGAAAACAGTCGACTATCAGCAAATGAATTCATCCCACTCTGTAGGGCCATAGGATTTGATTACACTACGATGACATTCTACAATAAAAAATAAAACACATTTTTGAGTCGACCTGATGAGTTTTAGCACTGCGGAAACCAATGGATCCTGAAGGCCCTCATGAATCCATCGGTTTCCCCCCAATCCCTACCAAACCCACCTGGGTATCGCCCCCGGCCCCTTCACCCCTGGGTCTCTGGCAACACATCTTGGGTCCGTCGGGTCTCCTCTGAGGCTCGTCCAAGTGTGTCCACCCCCACACACCTCTGGTCATCGGCTAGATCAGATTCCGTTAAAGTCATTTAAAATGATTTCTGAATCGCAAAACTCACTTTGTTTTGTACATTTGTGAGGGGCTCTACTCTGACTCTACTCTGATTCCCAAGAAGATAACTGCACCAACGATAAACTTAAATCCCAAACTATTCATTCAAATGTAATATTGAGTGATTCGGGCTCTTTCACAGACTGTATAAATAGCAAGCATCTGCGAGCAAGCACTCTCGTTTGTACTTGGCTACTAGCTTAGCATTCACACAAAACATATTTTCGTCGTGTATTGACGACATCGCTCACTCTCTCTCTCTCGGGCTCTCTCGCTCACTCTCTCGCCCTCTCTCTCGCCCTCTCTCTCTCTCGCCCTCTCTCTCACTCCCTCTCGTTCTCTCTCACAACCAGCTGTCTTTAAAACCAAGCATTACGTGATCCACTTAGCAGCTGACTACCCCCACCCCCCACCCCCCGACTCACAAGCAAACGCACACACATGCACAATCAGATGCCCAGACACGCCTACAGACACAGACAGAGAGACAGACACCCACACACAAACACAAACTCACACACTTCTGAAATAGGATAACAGTTTTGCAAATCGGACACAAACATCCTTGTCAAATTGTCCGATATAGATGCATACCTCATTTGCATCTGTAAACACATACATGCATTTTCTTAGCAGTGAAAATGGTATTCTATCATAGCAATATGTCGTCTACTGACCAGAGAATTGTAAGTGTTTACGTGAGGGGATATCAGCTCATCCCTGTAGCCAAAGAGGAAGGGGCCTTGGTGTGTTGCTATAGCAGCCACAGCCCGCTGTGGTTGTCTGCACACGTATATCAGCTCCTCTGCCAAGCTGAGGAATTACACTTTCTGTGCTCAGTCTGCACCTTCTAACCTTGTGGTTTAAAAAGTAGCCCCTTTCGTGTCATCCCCTGGGTTTATATTAGCTAGTTCGAAAATAACTTCTACGACACCCAGTCAGAAACCATATAACTCAATATATGAAGGTTCACATCTGTTTTAAGTTGGCTATTTTGATAATTGTGTCTTCAGGTTGAAAGACGAGAACACGATGGACACTTTGAATGTGTCCCTCTCATTCATGGCCTCCCTTAAGATATTTCTTCTGGCTATAAAAAAATGTGAGACAAATGTCTTTGAAGGGGTGCCACAGTGATTCTGAGGACCTTAAATACATTTGCATTGGTATTTCAAAACTTCATTCTATAAAAAAAAGTGTAGATATGCTTCTCTTTCTCACATGAACAGTTACAGTGCAATCACCGATCTGTTCACCAAAGTTATGAAACGCATTAATACACACAATGAGTCCCTCTTGGCTTTTGTAAACGGAGATATGGACGTCCCTTGCTCCTATATTAAGTCATGTATATCGCTTTCACGCCATCTATAAACAGCCATGAATGGCTGGCCATT
>NC_044051.1:13296116-13311116 GCF_902167405.1 Gadus morhua | reverse complement strand
ATCGACACCAAGGTTTAGGATTACGATGTGACACATATATATATATATATTTATACACGCACACACACACATTAAAGGGCGCACATACACACAGAATCACATACAAGAGAGAGAATGAGAAATAGAACCAGCGATAGAAACAGCAAAAGTGTGATGAATTATAACCCCATTCCATCTTCATTATCTCATAGCCACGAGCCAATTAAAAATAATTATTATTTGTATTTGACATTTCAAGAAATTTACATAATATATATATAATACACCAAGAACACCGTGGGCCATGAACCCTGCTTTACACCTCTGTTGGGGAAAGCCAGAGGCGACCTTCAGGGGAGTCCCACCGGACTGCAGGGACAGCAGGTGTCCTCCAGTGTCCAACGCTGGGAACACTGGGATCCCATAGAATGAAATAAGCCTTCCAATTGGGAACGCCTTGAACGGGGGGCTTCAAAAGTGTGTCATTGGTGTGTTACTTCTGAGAAACTCAGGGGGAGCAATATCTGTTTCAGTTACAAGAGAGGAGGGACTATAGAGGGATATCTGTTTCTGTTACACCAGAGGAGGGACTATAGAGGGATATCTGTTTCAGTTACACCGAAGGGGAGAGGCCTATAGAGGGATATCTGTTTCAGTTACATGAGAGGAGGGACTATAGAGGGATATCTGTTTCTGTTACACCAGAGGAGGGACTATAGAGGGATATCTGTTTCAGTTACATGAGAGGAGGGACTATAGAGGGATATCTGTTTCAGTTACATGAGAGGAGGGACTATAGAGGGATATCTGTTTCTGTTACACCAGAGGAGGGACTATAGAGGGATATCTGTTTCAGTTACATGAGAGGAGGGACTATAGAGGGATATGTGTTTCAGTTACATGAGAGGAGGGATTATAGGAAGATATCTGTTTAGTTTACATGTTTTAATATTTTTTTGGTGAATTCTTCCTCAAGAAACTTCACTATATGCCTTCTTCTTGTCTTTGGGATTCTTCTTGTCTTTGGGATTCTTGTTCCGGGGACTGGCGTGTATGCCCTCAAAGGAAGTTCGACATCGGAAAAAATGCATTGCGCTAGCCGCTGCAATCTCTGAGTCTCTCTACCAGCCTTCAACGAGTGATAACTCTGTACTCCTCCACGATTGACTGACGCTTAGCCATGTGTACTGTGTTCTCCTCCAGGATTGGCTGAGTAAGTTCGGCTACCTCCCGCCCCCGGACCCTGTTACTGGCCAGCTGCAGACCAAGGAGGCCTTGAGCACTGCAATCAAGGCCATGCAAAAGTTCGGAGGGTTGACGGAGACCGGAGTCTTAGGTAGGGTGTGTGTGTGTGTCTGTGTGTGTGTGTGGGGGGGGTCTTCATAATAGGCTTGGGTACTTAACTTAAAATTAAGAAGATGATGAGTCTCGATTCATTATAATCTTCATGATAGTAATTGAATAATGACTAATAGTAGCCATCTGCCAATCACCCTGTTTCCGCTGATGAAATAAATATTCATAGGGAAAGGTTATTGTACTATGGTACTTTACTCTACTACTATACTCTATTTTATTATATTCCACTATTACTATACTCTATAACTATAATCTATTATATTATAATTTATGCTCCCACTGTACTATAATACTGTATTCTATCATGTTTTACTCTACTACTGAACTCTACCATACTCTACCACTGTACCCTACTCTACTCCTGTACTACTCTATCCTACCACTGTACTGTACTCTATTCCTACTCTACTGTGTTCTCCTGTGTTCCAGACCAGGCCACGCTGGGCCTGATGCAGACTCCCAGATGTTCTCTACCAGATGTGTCGGAGCCAGAGGAGACAACGGGCCGTCGGAGACGCAGCCTCACGCCCCCAAACAAATGGACCAAGAGACACCTGTCCTGGAGGTCAGAATACTACAATACTGCACTATATATATACTGTAATATAGTACTGAAATGCTAGACTATAATATAATACTATAATATAGTACTGAAATACTAGACACCTGTCCTGGAGGTCAGAAAACTACAATACTGCACTATATATATACTGTAATATCATACTGAAATACTAGACTATAATATAATATTATAATATAGTACTGAAATACTAGACACCTCTCCTGGAGGTCAGAATACTACAATACTGCACTATATATGCTATAATATAGTACTGAAATACTAGACTATAATTTGATACTATAATATAGTACTGAAATACTAGACACCTGTCCTGGAGGTCAGAATACTACAATACTGCACTATATATACTATATACTTTAATATAGTACTGAAATACTAGACACCTCTCCTGGAGGTCAGAATACTATAATACTATGCTATAGTACTGTAATACTATACACCTCGTCTGGATGTCAGAATACTATAATAATACTACACTCTACAATAATACTATGCTATTATACTACACTATAATACTTTGCTATAGTACTACACTACAATATTACACTATAATACTATACTATACACTTCTCCTGCCGATCACAGCCATGACATACTCATGGTTCTCCCACATTCTCAATAAACACTCCCTATAAAACGTACATAGTAGCGTATAGCATGTAGTATAGTTACATGACATAGTATCACACAGTACAGAGAGGCATGGCCCAATACCAACATAAGTGTTATCGCTATTCAACCCCATGTAAAGATATGGTAATGATAGAATGAGGACAGATGGTTAAAGTGATTCTAAAATCTCCGGCAATCGTCTGAATTATGACACACACAAATAAACAGAGAAGGAAACAAAGTAGATGACGTCCAAAAGCATGATGGATTTAATATCTGTACCAAGCGCATCTAAGAATAAGCGTGCTATAATTCAACAGTCCTCTGACCTTTCTAAACATCAGCGCTAGATTCAACCAAGCGAGGAATGGGTTCCCTTCAGAAAGGTAACAGCTCTCCTCATTAAAACACACACCATCTCATCATGTCCTGATCCAGCCCTAGTGAGTGGAAACCGTGAACCACATCTCCTTGTCTGTACGTTAAGAGATTCTGTGGCTGTGGGAGGTGTCTAGTCACAGGAGCTCTGTGCTACATGGATGTCTGGGTTCTCCTCTCTGTGTGTAGCCATCACGTCACTGGAGAGACGGTGCAGCAAATCGAGTTCCAAATTGGCAGACTTGGAGGGGTCATGGAAAAGAACTGGAGTGGATCGGCAGCAGGTGGCATCTCAATGTGGCGAGTGTGGAGCCTGCAGGCCGCTGAGGGGGAAGACTCTGTTCCTAGTAGGAGTGATGGGCCACAGCCTCATCGTTTTGATATGATATAGAGAACGCGTTGAGCTGGGTGTGTGATTATGTGTCGTGAGTTTCATGTTCATGACCGAGCACGAAGCGAGCCTCGCAAATGGGTGAATTATGACCAATCGCTGTACCGTTACGTCACCTGTTGTAACAGGAGAGTACCGACCTTGAGTTGAGGTGGTCGATGGTTCAGAGGGCCTAGACTACAGACGCACTAAAATCGCTTTGCTCCTCTGACCGGCCTTTGAGAATTATGAGAAAGTTCCTCGGTCAGAAAGTGCAGAATATCCATACTTCACAATGCAATGATTGAATCTAGGAACCAATAGGAGGCAGCCGTTTCCCTCGTTCCTCCCTGAGCAGCGAGGGGACATGAGATAAAGCCCGTCAGCGGCTGAGTATTCCGAAGTCGTAAAACAGTGCGACGGGCGATGCGTTGTGTACATGAGCCCCATTACAGTGTCAAAGATGAAATATTGGGCACGGGAGCTGCCAGATTGTCGTGTCACAGAAGAGGAATCGTGTGTGCGTCGCAATCGAGATTCCCGCTTCCAGTCGGGATGCTGGAGCCTGTTAGATTGCAGTGTCGTCATGGAAACGTGCACGTGGACTAGCTAGCGTCGACCGGGGCATTTCAAGTTGTCCACATCGTCGTCAGAGTGATTATTTCCTGAGACCGACATCCGTCTTTGCGACAGAGTGAAAGGCAGAGTACCAAGCCAGTCAGTTAGTCGATGGGGAAACCAACAGCTCTGCCAGGCCTTTTAGGTAGCAGCCAACCCCCCCCCCCCCCCCACAGACACATTTGCTTTGTATAAATAAATATAGTTCTTTTAAATGTATTCACCTTTCTCTTTATATTCATAATTTGAAATCCATCCAGCCCAAACCCTAATTTTTGGAAGTAGTGGTAGTTCTCCATTTCCAACCTGTGTGTGTGTGTGTGTGTGTGTGTGTGTGTGTGTGTGTGTGTGTGTGTGTGTGTGTGTGTGTGTGTGTGTGTGTGTGTGTGTGTGTGTGTGTGTGTGTGTGTGTGTGTGTGTGTGTGGTTAAAGTAGCCTTGGGCCTTTGATGTTGTGTCGTTCAGCTTGAAACACCAATTTTAGACATGAGTGCATGCATATTCACTCCATTGTCTTTACTCTTTAATCTCTCTCTGGCTCTGTCTACAATACTCTCTGTCTCTCTGTCTCTCTCTCTCTCTCTCTCTCCCTCTCTCACTTTCTCTCTCTGCCTTCACTCTCTCCTACTCTCTCCTACTCTCTCCCTCTGTCTCCTACTCTCTCTTTCTATCTCTCGCTCTCTCGCTCTCTCTACGCGCTCTATTTTTCTCTCTGTCTCTCTCATATGTGCATGCCACTCACCTTCTCCCTTCCTGTCAGTGCTCTGTGCCCTGGCTCAACTCCCCTCTGTGTTCTCAACAGCAGGCTCCGTACACGACGGCACGTCTGTCCGTCTGTATTGACAAAACATCAGGGGTCTCTCTGATTATGTTAGGAAACACGGAGCGACAGTAGTGTCAGTCATACTGTATTTAAAGTAGCAACCTCACAATACGATATAGGAGGGCTTTTCACTGCCTAAACACGATGCATTTTGATTCTGTAAGTATTGCAATCCGATATTTACGATTTATTTGTTAGATTTAGTATTATGGTGGTTTAACTTCTCATATGAATCTCTGTTTTCACCCCGTCCCTCATTTAAAGGACCTTTGTCAGTTAGTTTGTTATGAGCAATTTCAAAACCGACCCGATAGTGACATCACAAATGAGAATGTGTCATCACAGATGCATAACGGTTAGATAAGCCTGTAGCAGGCTGCCCAGTGGACTGGGCTACGCTGGACCCATACATCATGCATCTCGCCTTTTTAGGGATGTTGTTGCAGTGGAAATGTGCGGTTTGATATTGTGGTAAAACATTAATATCCTCTTCACCATCAATCCCTCCATGCTGTCGGAGAGACCTTTTAGTATTTTTTTGTACTTTGCGCCTACTTCATTTGGTATTTCAGGCACTTATTTTGTTGCATGTGTAGGGTGGTGTATTGTATTGACTGGGCATCAAAGCATGGTCGGCAAGTTAGCCGTAGTTTTACAACATTATCAAGAAGAAGCGCTCCGCGGACTGCTCCCTCCACCTCCTCCTCTCCCTCCTCCTCTCCCTCCACCTCCTCCTCTCCCTCCACCTCCTCCTCTCCCTCCTCCTCTCCCTCCTCCTCTCCCTCCACCTCCTCCTCTCCCTCCTCCTCTCCCTCCTCCTCCTCCTCTCCCTCCTCCTCCTCCTCTCCCTCCTCCTCCTCCTCCTCCTCTCCCTCCTCCTCTCCCTCCACCTCCTCCTCTCCCTCCCCCTCCTCCTCTCCCTCCTCCTCCTCCTCTCCCTCCTCCTCCTCCTCTCCCTCCTCCTCCTCCTCTCCCTCCACCTCCTCCTCTCCCTCCCCCTCCTCCTCTCCCTCCTCCTCCTCCTCTCCCTCCTCCTCCTCCTCTCCCTCCTCCTCTCCCTCTCCCTCCTCCTCCTCCTCTCCCTCCACCTCTCCCTCCTCCTCTCCCTCCTCCTCTCCCTCCTCCTCTCCCTCCACCTCCTCCTCTCCCTCCTCCTCTCCCTCCACCTCCTCCTCTCCCTCCTCCTCTCCCTCCTCCTCTCCCTCCACCTCTCCCTCCTCCTCTCCCTCCTCCTCTCCCTCCTCCTCCTCTCCCTCCACCTCCTCCTCTCCCTCCTCCTCTCCCTCCACCTCCTCCTCTCCCTCCTCCTCTCCCTCCACCTCTCCCTCCACCCCCTACACTCCCTCCTCCTCTCCCTCCACCTCTCCTTCGGATCCTTGCGACGACCAAAGCATCTATTTACCCTTCATCAACTTGACGGGGCTCGAGCTCTGCTGTGTTGTCAGAGCTCCAGCGTTCTGATAGATGCTTCGGCGGTATCCATGGTAACTTAGACGAGAATCTTAAGTGGTATGAAACTAAATGTATGTATCCTTCAAAGCAAAAGATAAAACACATGTTTATTTTAGCAGTAGGTCATTAAAAAATAAGTTTAAAAACCATAACAGGATAAAACGTTTTTAGCTGTTTTTGATGCTGAGCAAAAGTTATTTTGCCCGAATCAATGACTTGGTGCATAAGTTTCTGACAGGGAGCTATATTTATAGAGTAACAGTGGGAGGAGGAAAAAGGGGCGAGGAACTACTGTCTCCACTAAGATGGAGTGGGTTACTCTGCATGCAGCACACCTAGCTACATAGTTTTCACGCACACACACACAAACACACACACACACACACACACACACACACAAACACACACACACACACACACACACACACACACACACACACACACATACACACACACACACACACACACACACACACACACACACACACACACGCACGCACGCACGCACGCACACACACACACACACACACACACACACACACACACACACACACACACGCACGCACGCGCACACACACACACACACACACACACAATGCACTTCATTCAATTCACTACAGTTATTCCTATCATCAATCTTTGTCACCTTCTCTCAATGTCTCCCTTACCTACTCCCTTTATAACGCACATCCATACATCATCAAAACGCACACATTCCCACACACAGTCACACACGCACACACACACACACACAGACACACACGCACGCACGCACACACACACCCACACACACGCATGTGCCACGCACACACACACACACACACACACATATGTGCACCCTCACAAGCACAAACATTCAAAACCACACTTAAACATGGAACAAATCCAAACAGTTGTTTGGGTTTGTTCCATGGAATGCTTCTGATTTCACATCTGACCTGGTTGAGTTTGGTGGACAGAGTGATGATGAGTGGGCCTGTAGGGCTTTTAAGAAGGTGTTGGTTGGAAGACTTGGTTGCCAAAAAGTACTTCACATGCCATTTAGTAGAAATAAAATATTAAACGCTCCGTCTCGCTCTGTCTCGCTCTCCAAGCTCTCTATTGATTAATTACAGATCCCCACAGTGTGTACTTAGTGTGTCCATGGAGGGAGAGCACGCTGGCATCTTTTTCGCACGCACACACTCGCACACGCGTGCACGAGCATGCATGCATTCATGCACGCACACAGACTTCTCATGTGGAAATGAATGAAACAAGACAAAGTAGAGGGAGTTAAGAAGCTCGCTCTCTCGCTTTCTCTCCCCCTCTCTTGCTTGCGTTGAATCCCTCTCTCCCTCCCTCTGTCTTGCTCTCTCCCCTTCTCTTTCTCTCACTCTCCCTCTGTCATGCTCCCTTCCCTTCTTTTGCTCTCTCTCTTTCCCTCTCTTGCTCTCTTGCTCTCTCTCTCCCTCTGTTTCCCCCTCTCTCTCTCTCTCTCTCTCTCTCTCTCTCTCTCTCTCTCTCTCTCTCTCTCTCTCTCTCTCTCTCTCCCTCTCTCTCTCTCCCTCTGTCTTCCCCTCTCACCCCCTCTGTGTCTGTGTGTGTGTGTCTCCTCTCCCCCTCTTTCTGTGGTTCATCTGAAACAGGCTTGAAGTGGGCTTTACTTGGCTCATACGGCTGACTGTAAAATCATCCACTCCAATCTCTCCTCCCCTGACACTCGGCCTGCACCCAGCGAATTGAGTGAACCATTAAGACGGGCACCAACCTCTATATACCTCCAAGTCACTGTTAAGGAATTGGGGTAAAAACATGTATAAATCACATGTTAAAAACAGTTGGTTTTGTGACGTTTTCACAGGCCACCAACTTGACATATCTTTGAACCGACACGGACAGTACATTAACCAATAAAAGTACTCAGGTTCCAAACCTCACTAAAACCGCAAATAATAAAAAGAAAATCATGTAATCTCTATTTCTCGTCTATCATTATGGATGAGTCCGTAGTCTCGCGCGCCATCTTGGACAAGCTTTTGCGTGCCGCCTCCCGCACTCTCTACCATGGCCCGACCCCTCTTCTGAACCAAACGGAGATCCTCCGGTAGGAGCGAATGCGTTTCACACGGGTGATCTCTTGCTGTGTGCTATGTGTGGAAGGGCGAATCCGGCCAATGCCTGTTCCTGATCGGGCCAGTGATGGGGGTTTATGGGCGTCTACGGCTCTCCTCTGTCCTCTCTCACTTCTCCGCCATTCCATTCTCTTGTGTTCTTTAATTCCCTCCTTTCCTGGTCTGTCACCTCTTCTTCCTTACTTTCTTTCTTTCCGTCTTTCTTTGTTTGTTTTTTTTCCCTGTGTCTGAATGATTAGTCCGAGAGCTGGCAGAGATTGATTGATGATGATTGTCTAATTTAAAGTTGAGGTAATTGTGTGTGTGTGTGTGTGTGTGTGTGTGTGTGTGTGTGTGTGTGTGTGTGTGTGTGTGTGTGTGTGTGTGTGTGTGTGTGTGTGTGTGTGTGTGTGTGTGTGTGTGTGTGCGTGCGTGTGCATAAGCTTGTGCACGTGCCCCTGGCAGATTGCAAGTAATCATCCATCGAATGAAGAAGGAGGAGACACTGTGAGTCTCACCTGACTGGGTTAAATGGGGTGGGAAAGCAGAAGCCGTTCATGGCAGCTCTCAGTCTGAGGCTAACGACATTTAGGAGCTGAATGATTGTTTGTTTAAAAAAGGTAGAGAAGGAAAGAGACAGAGCCACAGGGATAAAAAGAGAGAGTGAAAGAGAGAGAAAGAGAGTGGGGGAGGGAGAAATAGAGAGAGAGAGAGAGAGAGAGAGAGAGAGAGAGAGAGAGAGAGAGAGAGAGAGAGAGAGAGAGAGAGAGAGAGAGAGAGAGAGAGAGAGAGAGAGAGAGAGAGAGAGAGAGAGAGAGAGAGAGAGAGAGAGAGAGAGAGAGAGAGAGAGAGAGAGAGAGAGAGAGAGACTCCACTAAGATAGATTGGGCTACTCTGAGAGGCAAAGGAGAGCGAGAGAGGGAGAGCCATGGAGAGGGACTACTGACCTCACTGAGATGGAATGGGCCACTCTGCATGTAGCCCAACTAAATACACAGTGAGACGCACACACACACACACACACACACACACACACACACACACACACACACACACACACACACACACACACACACAAACACGGTGAGAGAGGCTCAGGATTGGCAGTTAAAGATGTGGAGGAGTTTAAAGGACCCATAATTCACCACCAGATGTCATGTTAATTAGCCATTGCAAAAGCAATTTCAAATCAAACCATTTGTGACATCACATCTGGGAGTGCCCACTCAGATGAAGGACTGTCAGATCCGATCCAACCCCCCCCGCCCCCCCCCCCAGATGGTACAGTCACCTCCTTCCATGCCCCCATGTGATATCACAAAGGGACCGATCCTACAATGTCCTGTCATGTCTAATTAACCATGTGATGACACATGGAGGTAAGTGAAGGGAGACTTTAAGCGTTGGTTGATTTGGTATCGTGATGCAGTAAAAATGAATCTGTTCTTTGTTTGGAAAGTAAAGTAACTTTAGTTTTTTGGTTTGGCACGATCACATTAATTTCAACAGCTGCTACCATTTGGGGAACAATTGTGAACTTCTTTTCAATTGTAAAGAGCAAATAAATAACACACTGGCGCAGACCGGTCCAAGAAGGATTCAAGAATTTTTTTATTGTCTGTTTATCACATCCATTCTAAGAATCTTTTTAACTGTCTTTTTGTGCTGCAAAATTTGCAGTTGAGACAATGGCTTCGGTTTAGTTTCAATTCCCCAATTTCTTTTATAACTATTTATATAATTTTTTCACAGGCTACAGAACCCTCATCATATGTGTTAATTTTCGATTAGAATGTAAATTAAACAGAATGAGACAGAACCATTCATTACTTATTCACAATCACTAAATTCCAATGTTCTCATCCAATCAACGCCCTCGCTAAAAAGCACTTCCACCAAGACAAATACACAAAAACACACATACACACAGAACATAACACTCACACTCACACACACACACACACACACAAACATAACAAAACAGACACGCACACACACACGCACACACACACACACACACACACACACGCAAACACACACACACACACGCACACACACACACACACACACACACACACACACACACACACTCACACACATAACAAAACACGCACACACAGACGCATACAGACACACACAGACACTCACAATCACACACACACACACAGACAGAACAAAACATTGGCAAACACACATCTTTAACCTATGTCGACATTTAAATGCTTGGCTCTAAAGGTGCGGCCACACCAGACGCGTATCTCGCGTACTTCGCGTATAAAATCGCCATTTTTTCCATAGGGAACCATTGGTTTACGCGCGTATTACGCGTTTCACGCGTATAAGCAACATTTTACGCGCGTAACGCGCATATGAGGCGCGTATATTTACGCGCTATACGCGCGTATATCGCGTAGATTTCAAGAGTTCAAAAAATTGAACTTTTTACGCTCATACGCATGACGATTAGCCGCGTTGCCCAATCAGCTTTGAGCTTGACCCGACGTCACTGGCAGAGAGTAGTGTGCTTGGACAGAAGCATACGGCCGACATCTTTCTTTATTCTGTGTGGAAATAGTAACATAGTTACGCCATTAAATGCTTTTATGGAAACATTTCTAGCGAGAAATGTGCATTTTACTTTCATAATGTTCGCTCGGTGAATGTGAAGGATGTTTGGTTTGATAGTTATGACGAAGAGGGAACGCTCCGTTCACTTGCATGGACAGAGTCTCTGGTTACTAAGCAACCTCAACGTCTTGGCGGACTATATATCTGCTGATCAACACTACGAATGCTGGAAACACACCAGACACACCATGTGAAGTTATTTAACCCGATTATTGTTATTTATATCCGAGATTATTTAATCTAACCCGATCTAAACTCTATCACCCAAACACGGCGGCGTTTGGGTTTCCTACCTCGGACTCCAGCGCAGCCACGGCCGACAACTTTCTTTATTCTGGGTGGAAATAGTAACATAGTTACGCCATTAAATGCTTTTATGGAAACATTTTTAGCGAGAAATGTGCATTTTACTTTCATAATGTTCGCTCGGTGAATGTGAAGGATGTTTGGTTTGATAGTTATGACGAAGAGGGAACGCTCCGTTCACTTGCATGGACAGAGTCTCTGGTTAAGCAACCTCAACGTCTTGGCGGACTATATATCTGCTGATCAACACTACGAATGCTGGAAACACACCAGACACACCATGTGAAGTTATTTAACCCGATTATTGTTATTTATATCCGAGATTATTTAATCTTACCCGATCTAAACTCTATCAACCAAACACGGCGGCGTTTGGGTTTCCTACCTCGGACTCCAGCGCAGCAACGGCCGACAACTTTCTTTATTCTGGGTGGAAATAGTAACATAGTTACGCCATTAAATGCGTTTATGGAAACATTTTTAGCGAGAAATGTGCATTTTACTTTCGTAATGTTCGCTCGGTGAATGTGAAGGATGTTTGGTTTGATAGTTATGACGAAGAGGGAACGCTCCGTTCACTTGCATGGACATGGACTCATCTAGGCGAGTGACGTAGGCGCGTATGGCGCGTATGCGACCATTTTTGACACAAAATGGTCAAGCAACATTTTACGCGCGTATCTCGCGTAAAAATTACGCGAGATACGCGTCTGGTGTGGCCGCACAGTTTTAATGACTGTTTCCTCTGTGTGAGGAGGCTTCAAGCGAGGAACAATGAAATTGTGAGTTTCTACTCACCTATTGAGCAAAACTATTTTCATACCATGGGTAGTGTTGCTCTTTTTTACATATCATTTGATTTCACTTTTTGATCCACTTCCTCAGTTCTGTCCATCTGTCTGTCTCTCTCGCTGCTTCTTTTTTTCTGTCTGTCTGTCTGTCTGTCTGTCTGTCTGTCTCTCTCTCTCTCTCTCTCTCTCTCTCTCTCTCTCTCTCTCTCTCTCTCTCTCTCTCTCTCTCTCTCTCTCTCTCTCTCTCTCTCTCTCTCTCTCTCTTTCTCTTTCTCTTTCTCTTTCTCTCTCTTCTCTCCCTCTCTCTCTCTCTCTGCTTCTTTTTTTCTGTCTCTCTCTCTCTCTCTCTCTCTCTCTCTCTCTCTCTCTCTCTCTCTCTCTCTCTCTCTCTCTCTCTCTCTCTCTCTCTCTCTCTCTCTCTCTCTCTCTCTCTCTCTCTCTCTCTCTCTCTCTCTCTTTCTCTCTCTTTCTCTCTCTCTCTAATAATAGTACCATGTATAGATGGTGATACACATCCGGTAATCTTCAGTCTAGTAATACATCTGGTATCATTGATTGCTGAGTGTGTGTGTGTGTGTGTGTGTCTGCCTGTGTGTGTATGCGCACGTGCTGAACAATATAATGAGAGGAATAATGAGACACAAAAGACGAATCCAGAATAAAAAGAGCTGGCTGTGTTGTTCTGGTGTGAGAAGCTTGCAGGGTTTAAGCCCTAGGGCTGCGTCTCCACACCATCAATTTCTCGTTTAAAATCTACGGATAGTTTTTTCATGCATTCTGTTGTCTTTTCACTAGTCTACTGACATTCATTCTTGAAACAAAAGCGAAAGTGTTTGAAAAATATTTCAATAATTCCGAGACAGAGCGTGAAAGAGGGAGAGACGCCGAAAAAAGAGAATAAGTCAGAGAAAGACAGAGATATATAGAGAGAGAGGGGCAGCCAGACTAACACACACACACAAACACACACACACACACACACAAAGACGCACAGACACACAGACACACACACAAACACACACACACAAAGACACACACACACACACACACACACACACACACACACACACACACACACACACACACACACACACAAAGACACAAAGACACACAGACACACACACAGACACACAAACACACATATACACAGACACACAAGAGTGTGGTGGCCCAGCCTTGACCAAAACACAAATGTTGGTGTGTGCACTTGCATACATGTGTATGTGTGATGCTGGTGGAGTCAGGACACATTGTTTGTTGTCAAATAAGCCTTGGCTGCTGATTGTCCAGGGGGATTTAGATGGTATTCCCTGGCTATTGTGCCTTTGACGGCAGGTCGTGTGCACCTGGCCATGAAATGGAAAAGTTGATCGACTGAAGGCAAAGATGCAAGGGTGTGGGGGGGGGGGGGGGGGGTATGCAAACACGATATCGAATTATCATGCATGAGTCGGCCGCTCCACTCATTCTATCTTGTCAACCTATCTGTCGTTTGGACTCATTAAACACTTCTCCACGATTGAACCTCTCATGTCCCCTCCCCCCCCCCCCCTTGCTGAACATCATAATTGTACAGCTCCTATCACCTCCTACATTCTGCCGGTGCTGTTATTGATTTTTCAGTGTTTACCTCTGGCTCCTCCTCGCTTACCTTGCATTCAGACCGCAAGGGATTTGGTCGCTGAGGATAGGCCAGTGACCGACCCGGTCTGACTGGGGCGTGTGTCTGAGTTTTTTCAAAGCTATGGAGAGACTGAGAGTGTGAGGGGGTGCAGGTTGGGAGTATATCAGGAGTCACTTGGTTTAATGTTGTGCCTTACCTGGAATACCCTCAGTGCATCCTTCAAAATGTATATTTATCCCGACTGCCATCAGTGCCCTGAAGCTCCGGCATGACTAGCTCTCTCTTCTTGATGTCATCATTATCACGATACACATGTTAAAGCTACGGTTTTACAGAGAGTTTTTAATGCATTCTTATTAAATTGTCATTGTTATTATTGTCAACGTTTCCCCTTTTTGCCCCATGAAATTGATCCCTCTATTTGTCTCTGTCTGTGTTTACTCTGGCACATCGCCCGCACACGAGGCATAATATAAGCAATCATCATGTCTTTAACTCCAAGGTTCAATCGCGAGGAAACAGCGCACGAGGAAGAATGCGCCATCTGCACTGCAATTAGCGTCAACATTGTTGCATAAAATGGAAATCTGCTCAACTGTTTCCTCGCTCTGGCGTCTGAATGCTTTGGCACCCCGTTTATCCTTTTGTCCTCTACGGTATTCCTGCTCTTAGTCCTCGGCCCCGAAAAATACTTGATACCCAATATGAACACTTCTACACAATATGCGCAAACTTCACTACATTGCCTGCCTTTATCTGGTTTATGATGCTTCAAAATGTGGTTATCCTTAAAGTTTCCCACCAAGTCTTAATTAATTCAGAGAACAAAGAAAAACGGAGAAGCTCAATTGAGCCGTGGGTGGAGGACTTTTATTCCGGAGACACTTGTCAGTCAGGGAAAACAGTGATGTCATGCCGGGAGAGAGTTTCTAATAAGTTTGAAGCAAAGTGAAGGCTGCAGTGAAAGTTAACCAAGCGCATTATTTGAGGGAAAGTAAGATATTTCATAGTAAAAGTAGCTTCCTCAGCTGTCTATCTCAACCAGTATTCAGGCAGTGGTTCCGTACCCTTGCCTGAATACTATAATATAAGTTAAAAGCAGAACCTGAGAACCTGGTGTGTTGTCGATGAAGGCATACCTTGAGCCATATGGGCTTTGAAGGTACATAGGATAAAAAAAGGTTGGAAAACACTAGGCTACTGTCTGTGTGTCTCATCTCCCATGGTGTAAATCATCCTTGGGTCTGTGCGTCCTCATTCAAGGAATGCTCCGATGTGGAACTCCAAAGTGAGGATTCTATTGGAACCTGGAAGATGAAAATAGAACAACAAACCTTTCCATCCTTGTAGAGCCACTCATGCCAGTTCAAGTTCAATTGATATTT
>NC_044051.1:13286116-13291116 GCF_902167405.1 Gadus morhua | reverse complement strand
ACACACACACACACACACACACACACACACACACACACACACCTAAATGCACTTCACACACAGACACATACACAGACACACTACCTACCCCATCTCCCCAACCTGCACACACACACACACCCACACACACAAACACACACACACACACACACACACACACACACACACACACACACACACAGACACACACACACACACACA
The DNA here is from genome assembly GCF_902167405.1 of Gadus morhua. NCBI lineage: Eukaryota > Metazoa > Chordata > Actinopteri > Gadiformes > Gadidae > Gadus > Gadus morhua. Next base: position 13,290,915 of record NC_044051.1, on the reverse strand, counting down.
CACACACACACACACACACACACACACACACACACACACACACACACACACACACACTGTTCTACTCAAACAGAGCCATTGAGCCAAGCAGTTCCTCCCCTGCTGTCCGCTTGACAGCCAAAGCGTCCACCACTGGATTAAATTGCAGCTGTGCGTGCAGCACTTCTGCCAAGATCCAGGTCGCGACTCAGCGACGCAGATCTGTGCAGAGCTGCCTGTGTTTATACTCCCCCACAAGCGCACAGTATGGCGTTTCCGACCCCCAATTAGTAAGCGATACGCCGGATCAAGCTGATCAGATGCCAAAATTATCCAGAAATAAATCTAAGGAATGATTCTGAGGTTGTGTCCAGATAAAGCATTAAAATAGAAGCACTTGAAAAAACTTGAAAATCCTCATGAAATGCCAGAGAACTTTCTGCCCTCGTTTGCTCATTTAAACATTGGCATATCTTTTGACAATTGTTGACACAGGCACGCTTATTCGAACTGTGTCAGTGGCAATAATGTAATATTATGTAATGTTATAAAAGCCTTTAATGGGCTAACATTCAGCTTTTTGTCGCTTCTGCATGAATCAAATCATGAATGATCAAATCACATTCCATCCTCAGTTTGCATTCCACACAGATCACCTTACCTTTCCTTTGAGCGAATGTGTCCCAGTATTACACCCTGAACACCATTTTGTGTTTCGGGCAAGAAATTCTTGCTTGCTCCAAGAAAACCCACTCAAAGAACAAAAAAGGATTTTATTCTTTGAGACACACAAGCCTGCCCTGTAGCAGACACCATTACTAAGGCAGTAGTGGGACCAGCACCTTCTCTACTCGATATCCTAGATGTATAATGCATCCTCCATATTTCAGCGGCAGGGTGAACCAAGGTTAACAGCTCGAGGCGGTGTCATGTCAGCGGCAGATTGTTCTGAAACTGCAGCGTCAGGCGCCGGAGAACAGAATGATCCTCCTCTCTTACACACTATTTCCTAGTGTACCTCAAGGGACGCACCGATGGTTCAGTGTGTTTGCAAGACTAACACGCAGTACAGTGTTCAGGCTAACATGGAGAAGGAATGAAATCTCCCGTATCACTGACATCTGTGTGAACAACGCGCTGTTCTTTTTGTGTTGTGATGCTTCGGGTGAGCAGCGAGAGAGGAATGCTTTTGTTTCGGGGATCCCAGTGTGGGATGTATCCCGGTAACAGCGTTAAACAGAACAGTTACAGGTTGGATCGAGATGAAGCAGCAATGTGATGACAGGTGCCGCCTCGCTATGGTTTAAACACGCAATCACGCCGCTCAAAACAACAGACTATACCCGCCAGTTGTTATGGCCATTACTCTGTGATTCTATCTCCATATATCATTATCTCTCTCACTCTCCCTCCTCTCTCTTGCTCTCTCCTTCACTCATATTTCTTGCTCTCTCCATTGCTTTAACTATTTACTACTGTCCCCTGCTTTTCTCTCTCTCTCTGTCTGTCTGTGTGTCTGTCTGTCTGTCTGTCTGTCTGTCTGTCTGTCTGTCTGTCTGTCTGTCTGTCTGTCTGTCTGTCTGTCTGTCTGTCTCTCTCTCAGATGTACCATATGATTGGCTCTGGCGTCCATCAAGGTCTTCGCCCGGTTGTTACTTTGATCAAAGGCAGGACGTTTGGCGAGCCAGAGAGGCCTGAGTGCTGGGTCTTTGCTATGAGGTTGTAAATAGCAAGGTGTGCTCGCTACCCTTCCCTCTGAGAGTCTCTCTGGCCTGACTTCCATGTGTAGATCACAGTGGCTAGAGTCACGTTCTCCTCGGTCTCCTTCGTTGAGCTCAAACACAGAAGTGTTTCCTAGCCAGGGGCCAAGCTAAAGGCTGACAACTACTTAAGGCTCCAGCCCAAACCGCCAGGGAGACGCTTAGCTAGCTGACCTCGAAACAGCGAATGCTAGACTTCGTGTTTGACATCTAAATCATCTCCTGGATCGGCTTGTTGTTTCCTGCTTCAAAGAGGCCGACGGTGTGATTCATGCAGGTTTGGGTTTTTTTCTTTATGAAATGCTAACGAAGTACCGCCTTGAAGTGTACTCACAGTCAGAAGCTTTGATTGGCAGCTTTGGGGCTCAGCCAACAGTACATCACACACGCTACCGACAACGTTCTTGTATAAAGCTACTTAGGATGAAGACATTCGCCGTGGGCTGTACATGGCAGTTCACACGACAGTACACACTTTATCTCTTCGTAGTCTGTGTCCGCTAAAGACATCGATCCTTTGACCGTGCTTTGCTCGTTCGCAACGACCCCCTCTCCCCTGAGCATCCATCTAAGGCAGTGCACTTGTGGAAGAGAACTTTGGCGAGGTCGTAAGAACAAAATGATGCTGAGAAAACCATCACACACATCACTTGCCAATAGCTAACCTCGTTTTCTGCCCTTCTTGGACCTCAAAGCGCATCTACTGACTTGCCTCAGTAGATGAAAGCAATGCATGTGTGAATTCTTGCAATAACTTAACATACTTGCATAAACTTATTATCCTAATACTTCATCTTTCTGGTGTGTATATCTATTATATTTAAGCACGGAACTACAGAGTGTGTCGCACAAACACTTCACTGCACATCCTTTATGATGATTTGTATGTGACGAATAAAGACCTTTAAATCTTGAATCTTGTGTTTAATGTGACGGATAATCAAGGCCGGCGTGATTTGGACTTTGTTCGACAATCAGATTTTTCATTGGTCTTAACTGATGGAAAGTGTGGTGACAAAGCCAAAACCGTATTGATTATGAAATAAGTTTTGTCTGCAAAGAACTTCTTTGGTCTGCGCCCGCTGAAAGAAAATCTATTTCTTGTTGCTGCCACCATAATGATCTGCGTATGGATGGGAGCGAGGGAAACGGTTTAATTGGCTGAATGTTATAATCAAGCTTTATTGTCCTTGTTTCAGTATGAATTCACTCATTAATTCACACAGGTTTCTGGTGGTTGATTGAAAAAGTTTCCATTGTGCTGAATGCTTGTCTCTCTCTCTTCCTCCCCCTTTTCTCCCGCTCTCTTTCTCTCTCCTCTCTCTCCCCCTCTCTTTCTCTCTCCCTCTCTTCTCTCCCTCCCTCCCTCCTCTCCCCTCTCTCCTCCCACTCCCTCTCTCCTCCCTCTCTCCTCTCCCTCTTTCCTTTCTCTCTCCCCCTCTTTCTCTCTCCTCTCCCTCCTCTCTCCTCTCTCAACCCCTATTTCACTTTTCTCTCCTTTTCTTCTTTCTCTCTCCCTCCCTCCCTCTCTCTCCCTTCCCCTCCCCCTCTCCTCTCTCCCTCCCTCCCATCTCAGACTCCCATGGCATGGACCTGTTTGCGGTGGCGGTCCATGAGTTTGGCCACGCCATCGGGCTGGTCCACACCTCGGCCCTGGAGTCCATCATGAGGCCGTACTACCAGGGGCCCGTGGGAGACCCCCTGAAGTACCAGCTGCCCTACGAAGACAAGGTCCGCGTCTGGCAGCTCTACGGTAGGGCAATGGTGTGTGCGTGTGTGTGTGTGTGTGTGTGTGTGTGTGTGTGTGTGTGTGTGTGTGTGATTCCAAGAAAAGTTAATGCATGAATAGAGGAAAGTAACAAGTAAAAAAACGAGAGAGAGAGAGAGAGAGAGAGAGAGAGAGAGAGAGAGAGAGAGAGAGAGAGAGAGAGAGAGAGAGAGAGAGAGAGAGAGAGAGAGAGAGAGAGGCTTTATAGCGCTGGCAAGGTCGATGGAGCTTCCTGGTGATTTAATTAGCTGAATTGAATGGAGTTTAATTGTTTTCCATTCAAATGAGTGATTCACCGACATTCAGAGGCACTTTGGAGAAGACAAGATGTACAATACATTTTATTATACATGTTCCAAACCAGAGTTCAGTGAAAGACTCAAAGAAAGTGGAGCACTGACCACACAACGTGGTGACTGGACGGCTCAGTCCCCTGCCGACCTCACCCCAGTTAACCCCAGCCGAGCGAGAGAGAGATGACGTTGAATGAGGAAGAGCCCCCCCGGTGGACATCCATAGAACCCACCGTCCCCGCAATACATGATGCACAATACATGAGACAGGATAGGGTACAGCAGAGCAGATCCAGACTGAAGAAGAGTAAACATGGATGGAGGGGGACTGTGGTTGATAACTACTGGTGTTGATCCGGTTCTCCAGGGGTCTCTCCTCACCACGGAACGTCTGGAACGGGGGGCTTCTAATGTGCGTTCCTGTAGAGCGAGAGCTTTGGAGGGAGCAAGATAGGGTTCAGTACCATGAGTTTAGTGCCGATAGAGAGTCTACCGTCAAGCTCTTTGTACAAAAAACATTAAATATATTTGTTTTCCTTGTCTTTGCTGTTCTTCTTCAAATTGTGTTTTTATTAGGATACGGAAATTGTGTTTTAGTAGACCGAAAATCTTTTTTTTCTGATTGGACGTTGGGATTCTAGCGTGTGATTGGTCAAAACCAAAGTGATGCGGGTGCTACTGATCACAAGCGTGTGCGTGACTTGTCCTCCTGGCTGCTTTCAGGGGTCCGGGACTCCGTCTCACACACCAAGCGACCGGGAACCCCCTCCCACACCGAGGAACCCCCCGTCCTGCTGGACCTCCCAGACAACAGGTCCAGCATCCTGTGAGTACACAAACACACACATATGCACACGCACGCACACATATGCATATGCACACACAAACACACGCACATGCACACACACATGCATGCACACTCACCCAGGCACACACGCTGTACTGTCAGTAGAACGTTAAAACACATGCACACACGCACAACCCCACACACCCCCACGC
>NC_044051.1:13111116-13283616 GCF_902167405.1 Gadus morhua | reverse complement strand
TCTGTCTCACTCTGTCTCTCTCTCTCTCCCTCTCTGTCTCACTCTGTGTCTCACTCTGTGTCTCTCTCTGTGTCTGTCTCTCTCTCTCACTCTGTGACTCTCTCTGTCTCTCTAACTATCTCTGTGTCTCACTCTGTGTCTCTCTCTGTCTCTCTCTCTCTCTGTGTCACACTCTGTGTCTCTCTTTCAGGTTGGGGCGAGACACCCCAGACAGATGTACGAGCCACTTTGATGCCGTGGCCCAGATCCGAGGAGAAGCCTTCTTTTTCAAAGGTACACAAGCCCCACAGGGAGGACGAGATCCAGAGACGGAGGGAGAAGGAGAGGGATCGACCAAAATAGATAACACAAGGGCTGAAAAGGGAGGGTGGGAGAGGGAAGTGAAACTGCAGGATCTGTGACAAGGAAAAATGTCCGCCTTTAATAATGACTGCTGATTTCAAGATGACTATATTATTATCCGTCCCTGCTCTGGTGTGCGGGCATGCGCACCGCCGACTCCAGGCACTAATTAAAAAGCTATCCTAATTGCACATGGGAAGGGGAAAAAACTCCACAGCAAGAAAATCTCTGATCCTCACCACCGGTTCATACAATCTGTCCTGAGCCGCTGATAAAGTGAACACACGGGCAGAACTTCAAGGATGACCTGTCATGCCGCTGTCATCGGCTGGATCTGGGCTCTGCCTCTCACGTTGGAGGGTAATTGGATCTGTCGGACCACCGTGGGTAGATAGACTTTACGGAAAACCGGCCTGGCAGAATTAATTTGTCTTAAGTCTGCGATAACGTTCAGTGGAAATGAGAGTTAGGAGAATCCCAGTTCCTGATGGCCATGAATCTCTTGACGAAAATGCAATGTGAAAGCACGAAATAACCTTGTATAGAATCACTGGGACTTTATTATGTGTCATGTCATGTAATTGCTTTATAAATATCTATACAACTGACAATTTGGGTTCCATAGCAGCCAGTGCGAGGGGGATGGTCAAACGTACGATGGTCAAAAACAACCTCACGATCGCTCCGACTAGGCTGAGGAACCAATAGAAAAATACAACCGTGGAAAAGTGTTTTTAACAAGAAGTAGCAGACTTAATGACAGAGAATTTACTCTGTTTAACGTCAAACATGTTAGTGAAAAATGACACACGTTGACCCGAACTGAACTGTGTTGAACCTGAGCTGATATGGTGATTTTTGGGTTTACTAAAACTTAATAGAAGCAAATAGTTGGTTACCTATACTAAATAAAGGTCACCATGGTAATCCGTCGTCGTCTATGTATCCCAGGGAAATTCTTCTGGAGGCTGACCCGGGAAAGGCACCTGGTGTCCCTGCATCCCGCCCAGATCCAGCGCTTCTGGAGGGGCCTGCCTGCCAACCTAGACGGCCTGGACGCCGTATACGAGAGACCCGGGGACCACAAGATCGTCTTCTTAAAAGGTACACACACACACACACACACAACCACACTCTGATGTCCAGGGGGGAAAAGTACAGAACCATCATACTGAACCATCATACTTACTTAGATGAGAATGTACACAAGTAGAAGTACTGTTCCTTTGATGAGATTGTACTGAAGTAGAGGTACTGCTAGATTCAATTGTACTCATTGTACACACTACTTTGAGTAGAGAAAATAATTAATCACATTTAACAAAGGATTATTGCATTACTCTTTGAAGCCTACAAAACAAATTAAATATTAGTAATAAAAAATATATACAATTCTTATTCTCTATGCTTATTGAATACTGTTTACATACGATGGCCAAGCTCATCTTTAAGCTTTTATTGGCTTGATGTTTACACAGCACATCACAGTCGTGTTGCTAGACTGTTAGACTTTTACTGTCTATTAATAAAGCCGCGTTTATATTCTAAATGATGGCTTAACAGTATCTGTGTTGATTAGATTAGATGAGGCAGGCAGTTAACGGTTTGTGTCCTGGTCGCTGCATTAGCGACCCCTACTGGTTAGTCAGGTTGCCTGCACCCTCCCCCAGTATATGCATACTGGGCCTCAGTAATAAAAGAGGTTGAGGAACCCTGCTCTGAATAGCTAATTATATTATAACAGGGGCATTTCTTTTTATTTTGTGTCATTGAGCAGATAGATATGTGGAGAAGAAAACCGCAACTGTTGATATACTCTGTAAGGGAGACTGAAACCCACAATTAACTGAGACTTGGCACATCTTGCCGATGACACGATAACAGCCATAAGCCCTTAATTATAAGAAGATTCACTGCCAATTAGATCCCAGTGCTCTATTTCTGTTGATGTGTTGGAGTATTTCTAATTATTGTGGCAGTGATGTCTAGCATATGTTCATCATGATAATTTCATATGCCGAGATATATAAGAGTTACGCAGCTTGCTCACTGCATCCATCCGTCAACGGATGACGGAAGGCGTGGCTGACAGATGGGGGAGTAGTCTTTGCAGAGGCATCCGTCAGCCAAACCCGAGTAGTGTCACAGTGCATAAATTTGCATACGCGATCTGATTGGATGGCGGATCCGTCGCTGCCTGAAAAGTTGAACATTTTTCAACTTCTTGACGGAGCCGACGGTTCCAACAGAACGGATGGATCCACAATGTATTGTGGCTCCGCTCTATTCAAAGTCAATGAGATCCATCAACGGACGGATGCAGTGGGCAAGGGGTGTTAATGCAAAACAACAAGATATGAGATAAAAGAAGATGATAAAAACCTTCATTTGTTTATACAACCCATTGATGGAGACGTTTGACTGACAGTTCCCAGTCCGGCCCTATCCCCTACAGGTCTGAAGTACTGAGTCTTTAATCTCATTGTCAGAGACAGACATCTGACACTTCCCTGTCCCACATCCTCCCCCCAGGTCTGAAGTACTGGGTGTTCAATCTCATTGGGTGGAGTCATTCGACTGACACTTCCCCTGTCCCGCCCATTGCCCTCCCCTCCAGGTCTGAAGTACTGGGTCTTTAAAGACAACAACGTGGAGGAAGGATACCCTCGACCAATCAGTGACTTCGGCCTGCCCATGGACAGCGTGGACGCCGCCTTCGTCTGGCCGCACAACGACAAGACATATTTCTTCCAGGGCGTCCACTACTGGCGCTACGACGACCACCTGAGGCGCATGGACCCGGGGTACCCCAAAGACGCCTCGCTCTGGAAGGGGCTGCCCCCCAACCTGGACGACGCCATGAGGTGGTCTGATGGTGAGGGGGCTTCTGTGCATGGTCAACACACACACACAGAGGGAGGGAGGGAGGGAGGGAGGGAGGGAGGGGGGGAGGGAGGGAGGGGGAGAGAGAGAGAGAGAGAGAGAGAGAGAGAGAGAGAGGCTTTATAGCGCTGGCAAGATCGATGCAGCTTCCTGGTGATTTAATTAACTGAATTGAATGGAGTTTAATTGTTTTCCATTCAAATGAGTGATTCACCGACATTCAGAGGCATGTACAATACATTTTATTATACACGTTCCAAACCAGAGTTCAGTGAAAGACTCAAAGAAAGTGGAGCACTGACCACACAACGTGGTGACTGGACGGCTCAGTCCCCTGCCGACCTCACCCCAGTTACGGAACGTCTGGAACGGGGGGCTTCTAATGTGCGTGAGAGAGAGAGAGAGATTTATCCCTCTTTATGTACTTCTAGAGATTTAAAAGTCAGAAGATAAAATGTCTGCTCCTTCCCCTCCCGATGTTTCTCGTCCATTGAGAAGTTTTGCAATCCATGCACTTGTGTTTGAAAGGCAAGATGGATTTTCTGAAATAGAAAATCACAGAAAATATGTGCTGATTGTTCAGTAATTAACCGGGAGCTCTTAAAGAAGGAGGCGCAGTCAACTCTAAACGGATATTCTCCCAGCGTACTTCACTCACTACTACCTGATTGAGGGCTAGGCCATTTCTTACTTATTAACTCAAATGATGTCTCTTTTTATCGTAACTACAGGTACTGTTAAACAGGAAGTCTCATTGAGATCAAGGTCAATTTTTCCAGAGATATCTGTATTCCTATAAACATATTTAAAGAAATTGGACACGAGAAACACCAATGTAAATTCATACATACTGTATGTATACATTGCAAGACTGTTTACTCCTGGATAGTGGATCAAGTGCTATGCCCCCCCCCCCCCCCCCCCCCCCAAACACACACACACACACACACACACACACACACACACACACACACACACAAACACACTGTTAAGTGCTTTGGGATTCTTGAAAAGCGTGATATAAATGCAATGAATTATTAAGCACGAAGAAGTGTAAACAATCTTATTTAAAGTATTGCCCGTACGACCCAACCTAATTTGGTATTCAGTCACTCGTAACTCAAGGGAGATGACTCATAACATCAACAAAATCATATTGGTGCTGGTCCACATTTGGATTTCATGACCTGCTATTAAATTATGGCACGGTAGTCTAGAGGGGTTAGGGTGGATTCAGCTTACATGGTGTGGGTCCGAAGCCCAGTATGCCTCTATCCATTTTTTTGCCTCATGAATCACACGTAGTTAAAATAATCTATAAAAAATGTATTAATATTACAAAGAACTAAAGGAACATATACATATTTATATCCGTAACAATGATAAGATAAATATAATTTGGACTTGTGAAACAATTTTGTGTGTGTGTGTGTACGTCGGACTTGTGACACAATTTTTTATCTAATTTCGTTCACCGTCGTCTTAACATATTATTATCCTGTCTCGGGTAACTGAAAAGTGTTTTCATGCAGGTCCCAAAACAAGCTAATGATGCAAATGGTGCTTGTCACTAAAGGAACGCCCTGCCTAGCCCGAAGTCATCCTGAATTTCTATTTAGTTTCACTTCATAATCAGTCCGAGTTTTCATCTGATGCGTTTCTCAAAGACAGAGGGGTGTTGGGTCCACCGAAAACAATCACAGAGCAGATAACATGTCATTCTCTGCTCCCTCTGTTGTTGAATTTTACTAAATGGCTTCAAAAGATAAAATATAGTCTGTTGTTTTCTGTTGCTCGCTACGGTAACACAGATTCCATCTCTTTTAAGTTGCCTACAAGATGCTGATTGGCTTGGTTACGATTCAAGCCAATCAAGTGTCAACCAACACCAGACTCTGAATTTTTTAGGGCCGGGATTCAGGGGAAGGTAACTGCCAATCCCAGGCCAGACCCTTTTTGGAGCTCTGTACTTCTCTTCTACTCTCTGTTATTTTGGGTCTTCTAAAAACAAGTGTGTAGAAGCTCCTTACCTTTACCCTAGGTGATCTGAATCTGAGGTGTGTGTGTGTGTGTGTGTGTGTGTGTGTGTGTGTGTGTGTGTGTGTGTGTGTGTGTGTGTGTGTGTGTGTGTGTGTGTGTGTGTGTGTGTGTATGGAGAGGGAGGAGAGGGGCTCAAGAAACAGCAGTACATAAAGAATATTTTTCTTTGAAGTAAATTGTAGGAACCACAGGGATACGTCTGTGCATGCGCTCACACACAGACACACAAGGCAGGGGGCCACATCAATGGCTGTTGTGTGTGTGAACAGGGGCCAATGAAAGATTTAGAAATCTGAAAGATTAAGGATAAGATCAGAGAGCAAAACATCATCATCTGGTCAAAGAGATCATTCAGAATGGCATGTACAGAACCAAATAATGCCCCAAATAAAGACTCAAAAACGTATCTGTGTTACACAGGAGGCTTTTTAATATTCAATGTGCGTCGATGGTCACTACCTCTGCATTCGTGAAGGCTGAATTTGAGAGTGCAAGAATGTCAAACTTTATTTTGCTGCTTCCGTTTACAATCTCTAATACTCACTGGCCCTGATCATTTGTGTTCCCTGTGAATATTTCTACAAACCACGATTAGAAAATCCATTTTGAGGTCACGTTGCACATACAGATGTTTACTCCATCTAAACCTTCAGAGAATAAGTACCGGAAACGTCCAGACTTGTGCTGTGCCAGCCTTCTTTTACTATTCCGTGATTCTCAGCCCATGCAATTCTAGGATCCAACATCCAACAGTTCATCGGCCGCTACCTCGCCGCCCCTGCACGTGGAAATCTGTAACCCGCATATTTGCAGCTTGAACACATGAAGCGGTGGTCTCTCCCGAACCGGCCCAACATCGGAACATGCCGAGAGCGTGGTGCAAGAGCGTTTGAAAGCGTTTGAGATATGTATCTTGTTGTGACATCTTACACCCTGACCACCTGGCGGCTCTCTGTGCTCTCTTCCGGTCCAGGCTCCTCCTACTTCTTCAAAGGGAAAGAGTACTGGCGCGTGCTGGCCAGCGACATGGAGGTGGAGGCGGGGTTCCCGCGGCTCATCGCCAAGGACTGGCTGCTCTGCACCGAGATGCAGTCGGACTCCCCCAACGCCGACGGCAAGGGCGCCGCGGACGGCGGCGGCGGCGTTCGGCAGCTCCCCGACCACGCCGAGAACGGCTACGAGGTGTGCTCCTGCACCTCCGACATGGCCTCCCCGCCGGGGGTCCGCTCCTCCCCTTCTCTCACCCTCTGGCTCCTCCCACCCCTTTGGACACTCCTGTTGGCCCTCGGTGCCCCGCCGCTATGATGGAGGGGGAGGAGCTGAAGGGAGTTGAACTGAAACGAGGTGGTCTTGCGGCCGAGTCGGCGAGACGAAAGGACAGGACCAGAGCCTGATTGGGTGGAGAGCCAGGGGACAGGTCATTTTTGAACCAACTAGACCGTTTTTTTTTTTGACAGTTGTTCTCGGTTCCTCAAATGTTGTTTTTCTTTTTTTATCTGTCATGGACATCGTCCTGTATTTTCTCTTAGCAGTAAAACAGGTAAAACTGTTATTTCAGAGGGAGCACTTGTCTCTTTTCATCATATCTTTTTGCAGTTAATCGGAAACGTGATGAGGCGTCTTACTTGTTCTAGAGCTTGTTGGCAATAATGCAGTGTTCAAAGGGCGTGAACAGCAGTAATGATCTTCATGTCAAGTTAACGTCAACATCTTAGCCATTATCTTTATTACTTTTTTTAAGACATTTTATCCAAAGCAAATTGCATTTGCTTTGAGTACAGTGTATAAGGGAGCAGCTTAGGGGCTGGATGACTTGCCAAAGGAGGCTAACAGTAAGGCTACGAGATTCAGGGATAGACCAAAGCAAAGATACATTTTTGGAGATGCTAGCTAGTTGGTAAATAGAAGGTTAAGTAATGCACAGGTTCATATACAGTAAGTAGCTAGTTAGCACGTAGCAAAGACAGATGTAAGGCACGCTGGGATGGTAAAAAACACACAAAAACTGTCTTCAGATATGCACCGATGTAGATAAATTAAAGGCAAGGCAAACCATGGCTCCATGCTGTTTATTTTTGGCCATTCCCGATAATTCCAACAAGTGCTTTAATATAATGCTTCTACAATGTAATGCCAGAACTAGCCAGGTGGTCATTTTACTTGATTATAGCCAGTTTGCATACTTGGACTCCCCAAGACGCGGGCTAGAAGTGCATAGAGGGGGCTAAAATGGTGGACAGTAGACTCCCCTTTGAGTTAGAACTGTGCTTCAAAGAGGTCTTTTGGGCTCATGTTTTTTGGCAGCATTGGATAGGTTTTGGTTCTGTTGTATTTTTTTTTTTGGTGTAATAAATACGGATTGTGATGATATTGTTTTTGAAAAATCGAGTTAGCGATTATTTCATGATGTTCAGACCAACATGCACATTAACCACCACTGGACCCTCCTCTTCATCACTTCCAAGATTCCCTCCTCCCCCATGGCTAAAGGATGACGAAGAGGGCTGTCTGATGTCTTATAAACCTCCGAACTCTTCAGCTGGGTTGATTTGATGGCTTTGTTCCTACTGTTAAGATATATTTACATACAATTTAAATATAGACATTGATATATTTGAAACGAGAAGTCAAGTGTCTGTTGGAAACAACAACTGAGATATATAGATTTTGAGATGTTTTCTAATGTCAAATATTTTTGTAAAAAAAATAAAAATAAAGTACTAACTTAAATTCACAAGTTTATACAAGCATTTATTTTAGAAAGTGTGACAGAAGACGATCAAAGCAGGCAATGACAAACTGGGAGGCAGACAGAAAGACAAATATTATAAAAAAAAATGCATCAGAAATCTTGGAGCAATTACATTATCCGTGTCTGTTGCTGTTTTACTTTTCTATATTTCAGTCAAACTGAATTCTGATTCATTAAGACACATTTTATTACTTTGTAGATCTCGGTTAGAAAGATGTTATGTTACGTCCTTTTTTGTTTATTGTCTTGCACGTCACCATTGTCACAGGATAGACGAGAAACAGCAAAAAAGGAGGATAATAACACTCATTCTTCTAGGCAGTACACCACTTTCTGATGTATTTATCCACCACATATTTCACATTCACCTTATAAAAGGACAAATTAGGGGTAGCCTCAAATTATTATTTCATTTTCAACTGTGCTCCTAGTGATTCCTACAACCTTGGACCATTAAAAAGTCTAAATCAGTGTCTACAACTTTAATTATTATAGAAGTAGTAAATGTAATTCAAACAAAATAATATTAAACAAATGCTCAATATTGTAGGTAACGTTGACAATTGTACTGAAAAACTATATTTAACTATAAATGTACATTTATTTAGCTGAAGGTGATTCCAAAGTGACTTACATTCAACAATGAGTTTTTGACCCCAAAGGTTAACGAATCATTTGAGTACACAAAAATGGAAAAAATAAGCATAGCATCTGCTTTTACGTAATACAATGTAGAAACACATGCACATATACATGTATTGTATACATGTTATGATGGGTTGAGGTAGAGCCTGAACTGCAAGGCTCAGCAGAGCACCGGGGCTGGTACATTATGTAAAGAGCTACTGGATGGGACTAGTCTAGTCTAGTGCTCCTCTGGTTAAAGGGTCATTAGCATGTTTCCGGCTGCAGAGGAATTCATGTTTCACTAGAATTAATGAAGTGTTGCATACTTTGTTGAATAGGTAGGTGAATAATATGGTAGAAGTGTCCTTGGTCACTTTTTTATTTCATGCTGCATTTCATAGAAAGAGGCGCCTTGCCAATGCCAAATCCTGTCTGAACAGTTGCTTTGTAAGTGAAAGCAGTATTCCTTTGACCCCTGTTGGAAATGTTGTGAATCACAAGCCTGTACTCACAAAAAGTCTGTGTATTCCAGCAAGCACAGCTAATCATTCCTAGGGTACAAAAACTAGCCATTCTCTCTCTGCTGCTTACTCTGTCTCAGTCTTGACTATGCAGCTAGCCGTGCATTATATTGAGTTATGACAATGAGGGTGGTCTAAAACGGTTGTCGGCTTCGAAACACATTTCAACCCGCATTGTAGCCTACTTACTCACCGACCGTAGTGTTTGCTCTGTGGGACGGTGGGCTTCAATGGCTCTCTGTGTTGTTTATTCCTCTGCAGGGAGAGAGATGCACAAGCCACTTATGTGAGTTCTGCATCATTATGTTGTTTGAGCAGAACAGGCGTACGTTCTGCACTTTGAGCACAGCGGGTGTTTAGAAGCCCTCAGAGAGCTAATGTCAATCACTCTGTGAGGCTTCTCACCACAGAGAAACACATAAATAACCTAGACTACGGCAATTCAAGTATACAAGATGCAAAATCCACAGCGGAAACTGAAAGGGATGGATGAATACTTAATCCATGATGACTTTCTCTTACTGAGGTCATTCGGCAGACTATGAGTGTTGGCAACAGAAGTTCTGATGCCCTTGAGATAGGTTACACAGTGACAGGATGCTTTTGTGGACCAAGCTAAAGCACCACCGTTTTCAATGACAGCATTCAGCGCCATCCATTATATCAAAACCTTCCCTTTACACTACGCTTACAACCTTTTGTACGTGCCTGTATTCATGAGGGGCAGACATTCCATTAATTGACTGACCTCCAGACAGAAAGAACGAAATGTGCCCTTTTCTTGGCCACTTTTCAACAGTGGTCGTCACCAGTTTTCAGTTTTCAGTTTTCGGTTTCCAGTTCACCACCAAATGGCCGTTGAGGTTGGGGGGTTGAGATTTTCACAATTTTCTTCCAAGTTATATTTCAAAGCATGTGTAACTATGGGGTTGGTATATCAGGTGAAGCCTCCTGGTGGTCAGTGGTGTGCCAGGTCTTATTGTGGAGTGCATTGTTTTCTAAACGCGTTTTGCATAGCTTTATTTAAGTTAACTTAGAGTTTCTTGAGGTGCCTCTCTGCATATGGGACTTGGATGTAGGACCTAACCCAAAGGACACACGTTTTGCTGTCAAGACACTTCAATGAGGAAACTTTTGCTTGCTAATACACGGGGATACTAGCCTGGCTAACACCAGACCTCATCTCAATCTACATTGAGTTGAGGTCTGGGAACCACACATTCATTTTCTCGTATTTGAGGCGTGGTTTACGATTGCCCGGAGCCGTTCATTGGGCGCTACGAATGTCTATCATATGAGTCTGTACGTAGTTCATAGCCAATCGTATCAATTATACCAGATGACGTATGTAGAGTGACAGAATCCGATGAGGAAGAAGACGAGATGGGTGTGTCGAATAGACGTCGACATCGTCTTGCCGTCTCTCCCCGTTCTGTGATTGGTTCCCTATCGCAGGCGAAATTCGGATCCATGGAATCCAGGCTGCCTCGCAGCGCGAAATGAAACAGCGTGAAAGGCAGCATGGGTATAACCAGGCTACGGGGATACTGAACGACGGGAATCAAGGGGCTGATCACCTGGAGAGGAGGTGCCATTGCGGCATGTTACGGAGAGAGCTGTTCGTCTGCAATGACTGTGGTCCTGCGGTGAGTAGCCTACCTCTCACCTAGACCCCTTGATAGGTACGATTGGGGAAAGTTTAGAAACGTACCGTTCAACCCACCACGTGGGGACAGACATTAGGTTACGGGCTGTGTACCTGGGAAATAAGGAGTCCGGGCCGGATCCAGCGGCTTCTTACCTACCTCAGTTCCCCTCGTGCTGCCAGTAGATGACGGTCAGCTCACCTCCAGATTTTAATAGAAAATGCATATCCATACGCTGGATCTGGAACTTTAGTTGCTTGGCGAGGTTGTGCAAGACGGCAAAAGCCTGAACAATATAGCCCCGCCGCCAGATTAAGTGTCTACCAGATGATGTCATAGAGAAACTTCATCAACTGTTCCAATGTGTTTGTTTTATCTCGTTTCATACAGCATTCAACAATCTAGTTTTGATCCAAGTGTTGGTGTTGTATTAAAAGCAGTTTTGGAATTTGCTATTTGGGACAGTATTGATTACCCATACAAACATATTGCATTATACAACGATAACCCATCATCAAAACGGATTTTCTTTTTGTGCGCGTCTTTGCATCCATGGCCTGTTTGCAGCATTGCAGTTCAATCAATGGCCACTAGACCGAGCCAAACGTCCACTTGGTTAAAAGAATGGTTTAATACTGACGCTCTCAGTTTGGCTATGAACTAGTTGTCGTTAACCCGTAAAAATGTTTCTCGATTTAACAATTCCATCAACAGGAATTATTTATTCAAAGCAGTTGGTTCGCTTCATATGATACAGATTAAAAAAATAATAGATCGGATTCAAACAGAATTGATTTGTGCAAATAAATTTAGTGGATAGACAAAACAAGGGTCAAAAATGTTTACCAACTCCGACAAAGTAATTCAATTGTCAGAGTTGTTGTTAAAATTTCAATTTACGTTTCATGGTGTAACAGTGGCCTTAAAAAAATACCGGGCCCCCGGTGTTGAGAGAAAAGCGGTTTGTGGAATGGTTTGACACAAATTCACCATCAAGTCAGGCAGGTAAAGACTCTTAACGGGTTGCATTGATTAGAAATCTTTCTTTCAAGAGCCAGGTTCACCTCTTATGCCCCCTGGGGAACCAGAGGAGGAAAAATACAAGCAGAAGGTAATGTTAGAGGAACTGCATGATCACCTGTCAGATGTTCAGGTACTTGCTCGGTCTACAGGGTCTGCACTATTTCAAAGCTATGCAAGGCGCTAGTTGGATTATGAAAAATGAAAGAAACGTCATGAGTGAATCTGCAAAAGGGGGATAAGGTCAGAGACTTTAATTACATGGCCTAACGTATTCTATAATATAATTGTCATTGACCAATTTCACAGCAAATGAAAGCTGGAGTAAATAATTCCAATAACCAATAGGAACACAAATAATTGTTCACAAGATCACACACCCTTATTCCTGAACTAGCTCATTCTTCTTGTCCTACAGAGATGTGAGACATAACCACCTCATTGTCCTCTTCCATCTTTGGCTCCTTCTTGCCCATGATGTCCTGCTCTGCCTGGGAAAGCCTGGTCCTCTGGATACAAACAAGATAATACAAATCGGTATCTGTCATCTTTTCTCCCTCAGTATTTACATATCAGTTTATTAAAAAGAAAGGGGGGAAGGATCTGTGGGCAAGTATGGGAATTTAACATATCAATAAGTGTATTGTCCAACACTGGATAAAAAAAATACATTCATAATTATTACCTCAGCTTCAATTGCTGCAAGAATTTCATTTGTGCCTGCAGAAACAAACAAAGCTTTTAAAAACGATTGAGGATTCAATAAAATGTGCACGCTAAAGGTTCTTCTGAATTGAAAGTGAGCCTTTCACATTCCTGTTCCTCACCTGATGCTGCCTCATCGTGGGGCCTCTCCCTCCAGGGCAAGAGGCTAATGCTTCGGATTCTGGAGCAGCTGACCAGACGGTTTCTACGGCTGAGGAGGCTGAAGGGGTCCAGGGGGACGCTGGAGATGCCTGTGTTGTCGCAGATGATCCTGGCCAGGGAGGCAGTGCGCAGCACATTCCTCTGGCTGGGGCTGAACACACCCTGATTCTCGTACCACAACCTGTTCACGGCCAACAGAACTCAATGTTGTTATGAGGTGGATCGTGCTTGGGTATTGAAGTGGGTCTCCATGATTTCCACACACAGACCCCTACCCCGCTGCCTGCTCCTCAATCACCTGCCTCTTAATTTAACTCAAACTTGCATATTCAATCATACTCCAAAGTTTATCTAGATCAAACCGGGTCGGTTTTGCACCCTAACGTCAATCCAGTCAGTACATGTCAGCATGCGTACCTGTCTCCCTGGCGGATGTTCTTGAACTGTTTGGCGATGAGGCAGGCGAACAGAGGGCCCACACGGCCACCCTGGACCAAGGGTTCTGCCACGCCTCCCAGCCACACGTCGATGTTGCTTGGTGTTCCATACAGCTGCAGGAGCCTTGTCGCCAGGCCCGCATTGTTAAGGACCCGAGCCAGCTCTGCCTGGTTGCCGGGCTGGGACAGCCCACAGAACTTGCGCCACGCGTTGTAGCCTAGCGTGTTGAGTAAAAGAGGTGGATTTCCATCAGATCGCATAGCCTTTGTAGCGTCATAAATTGAATGAAGGTAAGTTGAATCACGCGAGCAAAGAGGAAGCAGACGAGAGGAGGAGAGGCTTTTAGGGGATAGGTACCAGGGATGGCGTGGTCCCGGCCCCTCTGCATGTTGAGTGACCCAAGGTCCAGAGCCAGGTGCATGACAAACTGGAAGAGCCTCTCCCGCAACGCGTTCACCAGCACGGGTTTCTTAGCGTTCAGTTTGGCAGGACGGCCCGCAAGACCTCGGATCAGGGGGTCGATTCCGCCTATAACAAACCAACAACAATGAAGGAAACGACCACGTTCTAAATTCATGTTTCTTGCAAGCACTTTGTGTCCCCTCCGCTCACCTTCAAATACGATCCTCCAGGGGGTGAAGAAGGCCTTGAAGAGCGGCACGTTGGGGATGCGGGCGTTCTCCCGGTAGTTTTGGTCGAGGCGAGCTAGGAAGGGCTGGATGGCGAGGTGGGCAAAGCGGTAGGCGGCGGTGGCGAACACATTGGCGATGCTGGGGTCAACGTTGGGGTTGTAGCCTGGGTAGGGGCCCAGCAGTCTGGACATGGCCACGTCACCCACGATGTGGGGCAGGTAGTCCCTGAAAACCAACACCTGAGGAGGACGAAGTACACGTATTGAGGAGGAGGAACGCTTGGTGAGGAGGAGGAGGAGATGTGGTACGGTCAGTAGAGGATTTATCAGAGTTGAGTGAGGGAAGAGGATATGACTAAAGAAGTGCAGGGGTGGGGCTAACCTGAGTGTACGCGCCCATGATTTTACGAGCCTCTTGGTAGAGGGTTTCACCGTCCCACTGCGGGTTTAGCTTCTTGAGTTCACGCGCCAGACGGTTGTGTTCTCGCATGAACAGGGTGTGGAGGGACGTCAGGGCAATGTTCTCATCGACACGAACGTCACCTGGAAACCGACACATGCCGTGCACAATCGATTGACACAACACTAGTCGGGAGTCTATAAACGGTTTGCTAGCTATGATATAGAGATAGAAACAAGATGGACAGACAGTGATGGTGTGAGAGGTGTATATAAAGAGATGGAAATACTATTTTTATTTGTATATAAATATATTTCAATATAAGAGACAGAGGTAAAGACAGATGTATAGCGATATAAAGAGTTGTGTGTGTGTGTGTGTGTGTGTGTGTGTGTGTTGCATGAAGATATACATATTTGTGCCAACCTGCAAGGAAACAGGGCACCTCCTCGGCCTTGCTGTTGTTTGTGACTCTCTGGCGTGTAGCGCACATTTTGGGCAGCAGGGGGCTGAACGGCAGCAGCTCCCGGCCGTTGTCCCTGAACTTGTCGTTGACGCGCAGGAGGCCCGCATCGGTCGTGAGGTTGCGGAGGTCCATCGCCAGCTGCTCCTCCGAGCCGTACACCTGGCCCAGGTCCAGGAACGCCGTCAGGGTGTTGATCTGCTCCCGCTTGTTAGCCACGCCGCCAAAATTGAATGCCGAATTTCCGGTTCCACATACGGCCGCCGATCGGAAGACCGGGATGCAGCTGTCCGGGCCAGTTGGCAAACGGGGGTCGCCGCGGGGGATCTGTGTAGAAGAGCTCAGATGACGATGGTGATTGTAAACCACAGCTTCGCTGTCTAAACATAAAGATCGTACTATACAACAAAAGCTCCAACTGGAACCCAGTCAGTGACCATACCTGAATTGGGAAGCAGGGCTCAGAGCGCTCGCAGCTCTCGTCACAGTTGAGGCCGTTGCTGAAGGAGCGGATGCTTGGGGAGAAGGGGGTGAAGGTGAGGTCGTGGTCGTTCCACTGGCCGAACAGGGTCGTCATGTGGGAAAATTCAGGGTCGTTAACCACGCCCTCATCTGGCGTCGCCAGGATGCGGTTGGACACCTCTCTGACCTAATGGAGGACGGACACAATCCGTTGTAGATAGACGTGTGTATTTGCCTCACGTGGATTTTACTGCCGCATGGGCTGGGCTGACGAAATCATACCAGAGGGAGAACGAAGTTGTTGAAGCGGCGGTTTCTCTCCCAGCCGTTGGGCAAGGCGACGCCGTCGTCGTACTGAGCGGGGAGCCAGCGCTTGAAGGGGGTGTTGGAGGCCCCCAGGCGAGGACTCATCCTGTTGACAGCATGTTGAAACACTATTACTTTGAAACTTCCCTCTCTCCCTCCATTGAAGTGGGCACATGTTACTTGTGGTTGGGGGATGTCTTAAGATCTTTAATTAGTTGACACACGTCGACCGCCTCAACGTCTAGTTTTCACAATCTCTTTTTTTTTATCACTTGCGTCCACATATCGTTGGTGGTAATCAACTGCCATTGCATATATTTGAATGGAATGTTTAAAAATAAAAGTATAATTGGAACCAGGGTTTTTCAACCTTGGGGTCCCGACCCCATGTGGGGTCGCCTAGTATTTAAATGGGGTTGCCTGAAATGTCTAGTAATTGATTAAAAAAAATGGAAAAAAAAGATTTAAAAAAATTATAATTATCTATATCTATATATAGATATATATTATTATTTTTTAAATAAAACACTAAAAATAATCGTACATAACTGTCTTCTATACTACTAATATAAATCTAGTTAAAAAAAATGCAGCAAATATCTGAGCTGGCGCATCTTTCAATGCCGCGATCACGTGACTGCACAGTTACATTAGGCTACTTGAGCTCCCACTCAAACTTGTAAAATGTAAACACAAACTTGCATTCAGAGAATATAAAACAAAATGGAAAGATTTCTTCGCCTGCCTGTCCTGTGGCACAGACAGCAAAGAGACAGAGAACATACGACCAAAGTTTCATTCAGTATGGATTTACAATTGTGATGGAAGGCAACGAGGAGAAGCCGAAATGTCTGCTATGTAGGAAGGTCCTGTCTGCCGAGAGTATGAAGCCGAACAAACCCAAGACATTTGAGACGACAAACAATGAGCATGTCGGCAAACCAAGAGCTTTTTTCGAAAATAAAATTGCAGAGCCGAATAAGCAGCGAGTGTATTTCAAAAAAGCTATGACTGCTAGTGAACAGGCCCTGAAAGCATCTCTTAAGGTGAGCTATCTCATTGCTTATATGAAGCCGCATAGCATTGCTGAGACTTTAATATTGCCAGCTGCCATCGAATTGGGGAAAACGATATGCGGGGAGGAAGAAGTAAAAAAAAAAAAAACTAAAATGCGCCCATCGCAGACATACTGCAACAGGTCGTAACCATGGTGAATTAAATCAAGCCACATCCTCGACCCGCGCGTCTGTTTGCAGCACTGCGCCGACACTGTGCTCTGAATATGAAAACTTACTATTTCACACAGAGGCACGGTGGTTGTCGAGAGGTCACGTGTTGGAGCGGTTTTTCAAGCTGAGAAACGAGCTGTTGGCGTTTTCAATGGATGTTAAATAAAAAGATTTTTGCGACTTTCTGTGTGACCAGCAGAAATTGTGCCTCCTTGCATATGTAACGGACATGTTTGGAAAATTGTAAATTTGTGCACTTATCCTGGCTACTCACTACTGACTACTTTGTTCACAGAATAACAAACATGTTCAACTAATTCTAGAAAAAAAGATGTCTCTGGGGTCGGCAGAATTTTTTATGTCAAAATGGGGTCACAGCCCAAAAAAGGTTGGGAACCGCTGTAGCCACTTGGTCTACACGACAAGCTGACAGGAATATAACAGTGTAATTGTCGCTCTTACAGGTTGTTGCAGACGCTGGTGGCGGTCCTGTACTTGTCCAGGTTCTGAATGGTGCGGCAGGGCGGATCGCTGACCATGGCTGCACATCCAGAGATCTTGGAGAGAACCTCCAGGTCTTCACGAGGGAGCAGATCTGGAGAACAGCAGACATAGGTTCAGAAAAAAGGTGTACATTTTAGTGTTCTCGAGTGACTTAGTGAGTAAGTTTTCAAGTGATTGATTGAGTGTGTGTGTGTGTGTGTGTCTGTGTATGTGTTTGAGTGAGTGAGCGGGAGAGTGAGTGTGCACAGGGCCGTAGCACCAAATCCTGGGCCCCTATACTATAGGTACTGATGGACCCCCTGCGCCAGATTGTCGACGGGGGGGGGGGGGGGGGGGGGTAAGATAATCTTTTCTTTTTTTAAATTTTTTTTTGGTCATGGGCCCCCCCTCTGCCTTGAGCCCCCCCACAACTGTCCCCTTTGTCCGACGGCCCTGAGTGTGCATGCACTAAGCCCATGTGTGTCGATATGAATGTGAGTGTGCATGCATGAGTGTACACATTCAGCTCATCCGACACCTCACCGACACCTCTCCGCCACTTTACCTGCCCTCAATAAAACTCCTGCATGCTCACTAACGACAACAACATAGCACGTGCGCTCTGACCTGTGGCGTTGAGCGAGCGTTTGTGCACGCGGTGGACGCGGTCGTGCAGCAGGCGCAGGGTCTGGTCCATGTAGTCGGCCGAGCGCACGGCCGAGCGGGAGGCTCCACGCGGCTGCTTCATGAGGCGCAGGATGTCCGCCGGAGAGACGACCTCTCTGCGAACCCTGCTCAGACTCCTGGAGGGGAACGGGGGGGGGGCATGGTTATGATACGATGGGGCCCATATAGTACTAACGTGATGATTTTCATCAAGTTAAATAGGAAAGTAAAACGGCTACGTAAAGGTAATTTTCTCTTATCAATCACCGTTTTTGTTGTGTTTATAGTTGAATCATAGCCTGGTCCTACCAGGCTCTCGTACTTAAATTTCATTTGCACAGAGAGTCTGGCCACTCTTCATTGCCAAACGTTTACTCACTGGAAGGCGGGTGTCTGATTGAGTTTAAAACCATTGGATCTGCCCAGTGCCTCTCTGGATCTGCCATAACCAATCGTTAACGTTTGACTACAATTGATACTAGCACACAACCTCATCATTGTTCTCAGCCACTCCCTCTGTTCGCTGATTGGACAGGCAAAATTTGACCGGAGAAAAAACCGGCGAATATACCGCAAGCCCAGACGTACTACTGAAGGGAAATGAAAATTGAGCCAAAGTAGGCCTACTTAGGCAGGCGGAGCCAGGCCAGTTGAATCATTAGACATATGGGAAAGCGTCTTGAATGCATATAGTGGAAGTATCCTGTTACAGTATCATTTTCAGTAAGATCAAATTCTCGTTAAGACAAAATAAGATTCAACAACAACATACTCACTCATCTCGCGAGTACTTGTAAGCATCATCCACCAGTGTTTTGGCCTCTTCAAAGCACTCCATAAGATAAGGACGACCCAGACCTTCAGATACAAGAGCATTAAAATAATAAAACATAACATCGACATTAAGATAGAAGATCATTAAGAAAATAAACCATACATTTGACCTAAAGATCCAAGTATTAATAAGGAAAAAACATAAGTTCAGGAGAATCCAAACCTTCAGCTACAACAGTATAATAACATTGACCAAAATGCATTAAAAGCGCCATGTTTTTGGAAGGTAATCGTTTAAAAGCTTACTTGATGGGTTTGAATGGGCCTGCATCACACAGATGCCCAGCGTTATAATGCAGACAAGCAGGTTCATCTAAAAGTGGACAAAACATACCAAACATCAGCCATCAATGTTAAGCCGTTGCAAGCCTAATGCACACCGACCCGCTAGGTCCCACATAGGAAAGAGGTCCACTTACCTCTGCAGATGAAGCTAAAAGCATTGAGAACAATGCTAAGGTGGTTTGAAGACTGTCCCTGTGTCAGCCTATTTATAGTGACAATCTTTGGCCTCACCCCCAGGGTTGATGTGGTCAATATATCAGTAAAATACTATCGTTCTTACTTCCTTCTTCTAGCTGAACTGGATTCATATAAATGTATAATTTAAGCTAATCATGTTTCTTGTGCAACAAAAGCTTTGAGTAGTATCTAAAAAATATTATACTAACTAACTAACTTTTATATTTGAAGCACATTGTTTTGTTTTTTTCAGATTGAATTTTTCTTTTTTCAGATTAATATTTTACTTTTTTACATCCAAACATTAAATGCGGATGTAAAAATGTGCTTAAAGGTTAACTAAGTGTCCTCTCAGGGTGTGTAGGCCTACGACAAACATTCTATTTCTGACATTAAGGAAAGAATCTATTTTTTCTGAAATGGTTATAAAATGAGGTTATGTTAGCATATAGAGCCTCAAAAACCCTCTAATCCACCATTCTGTATCATCGTCAAGGGAACCGATTTCAAGTCTTTAAATGCTTACACTCGTATTGAGGACAGTAGACCATTTCTGTTTTACAAGCCATTTCATTCTTTAGTTATTATTAGTTATGTTGAATAGGTTTGCTGTTTTAATGTCCTTAAAACATGGTTACTGTTTCTCTCCCTCCAGAATCGCAATGTTTGAGTTGCAACCTTCACAGAAAAGTTGCAATTGTCTATCCTACCCATAGTTCCCCTTCACTGAGGCAAACTGTGTAGAAATAAAACACAATTGTGTGCAACTCTGTTGGGTTACTCAATGTCTAGACTGCCAATTGCCCTCAAACCCGTGAGATGCTAAGTGTAGGATAGTCTCGCAACAGAAGCAAACAGAACTACTTACTCTACTACTAGGCAAATAGCAAAACACAAAGATTTGGTGAAGTAGTGACCTAAAATATTGCCTGAGCCATGAGGCCTGCCTTACCGCTTTCTGGAGAAAAGCAGTAATGATTGATTGGTTGCAAAACCTAATCTACACTTTAATGCAAACACACAATACGGAACAACCTTTTGATTTGCATTGAAAAATCGTTTGGCTAACTAACAGCTATTATGCTAACTGAAAAGAACCGTGCCAATCTCTAGGTATGGTGAAGGGTATGTGTTGATGTGGGGCTATTTTATTTCCAAAAGGCCTAGGTCACTTCATCAGGATGCACAATATCCTGGATCCATGAAATAACTGGCTTCTAAAAATAAAACTCTGCCTGCCTCTATGGGAATTTTACATAGGGCTGTCTATACTTATGCAACCTGCATTTTAATGAAGAACATTTATTTATTTATTTATTTACGATACATTATTCATCCACAAAGAAAAGTAGTGTCCTTAAAGGTTGAATTTTTCCTCATTTGTATAATTAAGGAATTAATATCACTTCCCAAAAGATGATTTTGTATTCCTGTTTTAGTCAACTTTAGCATGGGGTGCCTACATTTATGCCTACCACTGTATATGCTCCCCCAGCCATAAACTCCCTTAGATTAATAAATAAGCGAGTTACCCCTGCGCTTAATGGAACTTTTGGTTATTATATAGCTTTTCTCATTTTCTCATTTTCTCATTATATCCAAACTATGATGTTTTAAACAAAAAAAAAAATCTTTAATTTATTAGAGGGGTGGAGGCAAATTTGCTTACATTCAATCAAATAATTAAAAACCATTTGTCTGAACTTTATTAATTCAGCAGATTAGGCTGTGAGGCATTTTTTTCATGACGGACAGTTTTGGAGGCATAGTTTTGAGGGAGGGTGGTTTTTGATTCCGTTTCAAAATGAAAAGGTATTTGATGAAGGTGTATTTGATGTCACTTGGATAGCTCAAGTTGAGAGCATAGATGAGGCCAAATACCATGGCACAGGCATGTGGGACTGATTGCAACTCACTGAGGACCTATTGCCAGACCAAGATCAATCGTAGATTGCATGTTTGTCTGGTGAAGCTGCTGTCAATTTCTTCAGCACAAGAGGCGTGATCAACGGCTCTGTACGCGATTGGCTGCTTGCTGTCACTTCCCTGTCCTCATTGTGTTAAACCCGCCGATAGCGCGCCAAGGGGAAAAGCCAGCTTGGTGATTGGCTCCCTCAAAAACGTATCAGAAGCAGAAAGAAATCGATTGCTCTTCTCCAGACCCCTGTGCAGGGGGCGAACTCAAATAGCCGGCCGAATGGACGGGGCTACCCAGTCTACTGAGAACCTGCACCCCTTCAATAACAATCCCAATGTCATGCGTTGGCTGGAGAGGATCCACCTCTTCCTTGATGACATGCTCGGCCATTGTACATCTCTCAAGCTCCGTTTCAGCTTCCTTCTTCTGAAAAACCTGATAAAGAATGACAGGAAATTTATCAAAGTTATTTTTCATTAATTTCAGAAAAATAGCCACAGACTGACACTTTACACAATGCAAAATTTGGATAAGATTACCATTTTAAGGACCAGTCTTGCACACTGCTCCATCTGTACTGCTGCTGCTTTGAATGATACACATTTCAGAATGCCATTACAGTTTTTTTCAATAGCTTGAACACGTTTTGCAAAATTTGGCTTGTGTGTCAAAACTCAACACACAAGCAAATAAGACAACAACACTGGGAAATAAACCATTCACATCTATGTCAAATTGAAACTCGGCTATCGAAACCTAACAATTCTTTGTAAAAATGGCACTCTGATGTCAAAATGAAACACTTGCATCATATGAATACACTTTCAGATCAGTAGCAACACACTGGTCTACTTTATATAAAACACCACTGCAGTCTTTCATGTTCACTGTTTTCATTCAGTTCCACAGAGGGCACGTTTTCACCACAACCAAAAGAAATACTAAATACTGTACATTGCAGTACTGTACATTACAGTGCAGTAAATACAGTTTGAGCAAAAATAAATAAATAAACCCTACTGTACTGTGAACACAGAAAAACATGGCTATTGTGCATGGGTGGGCTTATGGATCCTGCCGTCTGTTGGGGTCTGGCCATAGGATCTCATCAACATCACAAGCAATATTTTTTTCCGCTAAGCATCGGGGAAAATATTGCCCTGTGTGCCTAATTCATCCATGGATTGACCCTATGTTGATGTCTCCGCAGGCCTGTTCCATTGCCTGCAGAAGAGGCATGCGAGCATGAGGTTGGCGGTCATATACGCACCATCTCCAAGCCGAAAATAATTCTTCTATGGGGTTTAGAAATGGTGTGTAAGGGGGCAAGTATAGGACTTCAAATTGATGATGGTTGGTGAACTAGTTGCATACCAGAGCAGCCCGATGGAAACTAACATTATCCCAGACAACAACAAACCTGGGCTGCTCTGGTCTGTCCTGTACAGCTGCATCGTGAAGTGCATCCAGAAATTGTATATGTTCGGTATTGAAGGGACCTAGTTTTGTTTGATGGTGCAGTAGCCCTTGAAGGCTTATGGCAGCACACAATGAGATATTTCCCCCGCGCTACCCCGGGACTTGCACCATTGCCCTTTGGCCAATTATGTTACGACCCCGTCGTCTTGTTTTGCTGAGGTTGAATCCAGCCTCATCAATGTAAATAAATTCATGACGCTGTGCAGCTCCATCCATCTCCAAGATGCGCTGTAACAAAACAAAATCCATGCAATACATAGTTTAGATGGCATTACTCAAAACACTCAACTACAGTACTAAACATACAGAACCCCCACCCCATCGAACAGGTACCTGGTACCTCTCTGAATGTATCTATGTGGTACTGATACTATGGCACATATTCAGCTGTAACTGGATGACACCAATACTGTATTGTAAATGTAAAGGACTGTAACACTTACCTGTACATATTCCCGTCGAAGTCCTTTGACCCTGAAACTGTTTCTCTCAAATGGGACCCTGTACAATTGCTTCATGGTAATTTGGTGCTTTACCAAGATGCGTCTGATAGTGGAAATGCTCACTTGCTCTATGTCATTGAATACTTCTCTATCTGCAAGTATTTGCTGCTGTAGCTTGTTGAGACGGATTGCATTGTTTGCTCGGACCAGGTCCACAATGGCAAGTTCCTGCTGTTGGGTGAACAGGGGTTGGCGTCCGCCCCCAGAAGGTCTTCTAGTCATTCTATAGAAAAAAGCAATCACGAAATGTTACTGTATTGGTTTGCTTCTTTTTTTACAGTACTGTATATACTGTACTTTACTGTATATACTAGGGATGTGTCGGTCGCGACTGATTCGTTACAACGAACGAATCCCAAACGTGAACGACAAGAACTGGTTCCCCAAAACAAGAAGAACTGGTTCTTTGATTCTTTTTTTTTAACATAAACCAAACATATGGTCACGTAAATAAAATATACAAACGAACAGAGCTCCGTCTCCCCGCGACTTCCATTGATTGAGTCTACAACTTTCTCAAAGATTCAGCCAATGAGAGGTAGCAATGGTGTTGGAATGGCACCTGGGTAAACCAATGACAAGGCGGTACCGTCGAATATGCGCGCTTTCTCTGTCTGACGTATCTTGGGTCATACCATTCGACTCATATATCCCCCTACATTTTTTCGAAAATAGACTTGACCTCCATCTGTTAATTGGATAAACGCATTTCCCAATCCCAGGAGTCTTTGCTCCATTCTACGTCAATTTAAGAACAAACAAAGAAATTAAACTGCAGTTCGTATTTTTTATTTATGACCATGCAAGTTCTGTGATGCCTGAACAATGAAGAATTAAATGTAAAGTAAAATAAAATTATAAATGTAAAACCATGAATGAAATATAGAGAGTAAGCAAGTGGTATAAATATTGGTGGGACGTTTGACATACTATATAGCAGGCATCTCCAAACGGCGGACTGCGGTCTTGACGGTCCTATCCGGAACCATGACCAATTAAAAAAAAAAAAAAATTATAAAAAAAAGTTGTTTTTTTTTGTTTTTTTTTAAGATGTAATCTGACGTAACGAACGAATCAAAACGAACGAATCAAATAAACGAATCGTTATAGTGAATTGAACTGAAAGAACTAGTTCCCGGAAAAGAATCATTTTGCCCATCCCTAGTATATACCATAGAAAGTACTGAAACATCTCAATGTAGGTAATCACAAAACTACCACTTTTGTTCAAAAAGGAGCATTAGCCACCCTGCAATACAGTACATGTGATATGGTAGAGTACTGCAAATACTCTAAATACAGTCTGAGTAGAGTAGAAAGTAGAGAGTTGAAGACATACCTGTTTTCCAGTCGTAATGTCCTTATTATGGATGAAACTGAAACGGCTTAGATTAGGGTGGACTCTGCCCAGCTTCCCTCATAGTCAGGCCATGGTTTATGACATGGTCCACCAAAGTTGCTCTTATGTCATCGGAAATAATGTTCCATGCACGGCCTCTTCCACCATGTCCTCCTCTATGTCTCTGTCCTCCTCTTCCTCCTCTACATCTGCCTCTTGCTCTTGCTGCATCCATGCTTGCAAAGTTCTCAAAATGGCTTAACTGAGGCCTTTTTGCAGCTGGCTGATTGGTGTTCAGTTTTGGAAGAAAGTGTTTTAAGGTGTGTAAGCAAGTATTCTCAATTAACCAATGTGTTTAGGATTTTGAATAGATGTGTTTTCCCAATGGTACAATGAGACGTCATTTTTGAATTAAGTGTCTTATGTATGAAATACTGTGTAGTGTGCAGGAGCAAGTGTGTTGCAGAAAGGAGCAAGTGTGTTGCACAATTGCAACTAAAGTGCAAAGCAGCGCTTTTGTTTAAGGAATGGTTACATGTGTTTAAGGTATAGAAACAAAAACTTCAAGTTGTGTTGCTTTGGTCTAAGCATGTGTCGATAGTGTTCAAGCAATTGAAAAAAACTGTAAGACACAATAAGAGCTGAAAAAAAAACGTACTAAAACGTAGGTGATTAATGCAAAACTACTTATACGATACTCCTTGATGAGTTTGTCCACATCTTCTCCAAGGTACACAATGAGGCTTTAATTTGTAAGTATTTCAGAACACCCAAGGCCCTTCAGCTGAGGTAGGTAGTTACCTATTTTTGTCTTAAGCCACTGCTTTCACCCGTAGCATCCGTTGTATGAGCCAGGCTCAGAGAGGCAGGGGTGTTTCTGGATTAGTGCTTCAGCAACGTCACTAAAATCAAAATCTGTTGGGTAGGCTTTGAACTTGAATATCTCTTCTGCAAACTTTTCCAAAATATCTGAATTTGTTTTCGAACTCTGTGTCAAACCTTGTGTTTGACATAAACACAAAATGTCCCTTTTCTAGCTGTAGTTCGGTGTCATAGGAGTGTACCGGAAATGCATGTGGCCACATCTGAGTTCTTGTAGAGACATAACTGGAGGGTGATGACAGGAGCTCTGCTTCATCTGATTGAGTAGACACTATATCTTCACAGCGAGTGAGAGTAATTACTTGGCTATCATCAGTAGGCTTGGGTATCGTTTGGGTTCTATCCGATAACGGTGCCTACTCAGTACTTTTCAAACGGTTCGGGTGCTAAAACAGTTCTCGAACCGGTACTCAAAAAAATCGAAATCGCACACACTTGTGCAATCACATCTGCTTGTAGCACGTCATCAAGAGTGTCTCTGAGTCTGTCCATCACGGCCAGTGGTATTTTTCTGCAGCCGTGTATGACTGGCGTAGCCTTGGGTTCTGTGTGGATGTGATATTCTCCGGCAAACTCCCCCAAACCTTCAAAGATAGTTGGGTGTTGAGCTATCAGTTCCTCCTAGTTGGATGATTCAGGTCCAGGTTGTTGATGTCCAGCCTTTTTATCAGGTGCAAGTCTTCACAAGCATTTCCTCCTAGGATAGGTCTGGATGAGTGTCTTAATATGTAAAACGGCAGACTTGCATGAGCTTTGGGTGTGGAGCACGTGAGTGTGAGCAACCCCTCTGGCCTCAGCCTCATCCCTCCATAAGCCACCAGCACTGTTTTTGTAGGCTGTAGCTGCAGGTGTGCTCTCCTTTCACGTCTGGCCTTCCTCTTCATGGACTTAAACGTGTTCAGTGGTAGGACAATGGCCTCTGCTCCTGTATCCAATTTGAACCTAATTTGAACCTAACAGGCATATTGTCAACCGGTATTTCAGAGTACCAGGACTTGTCACGGCTGGAGTCTAGCTGGTCAATGTTCACTGTTCCAATAAACAGTGTCAATTTCTGGACTGATATCATGCACTGTTCTTCTATGCTGTGCTTCACTCGACCCACACATCTTTGCATAGTGGTTCTGTTTACCACAAATATGGCAAGAAACTCCATACGCTGGGCATTGTTTGGGCTGGTGAGATATTCCACATTTAATGCATGTGTTCACATGCCCACTGCTTTGTGTGTGTTGAAAAGATTGCTGTGATCCTTTATATCGTGGTTGACTGTCTTGTTTTTTCTTATGTACCGCATGTACAGATCTCTCTTGAGTGGCTGCGCTCATTGCTTGTATTTGAGCTCTGGCGGCCTCTGCTGCATGGCAAGTGTCAATGACCTTTTCTAATGTAAGGTTTGGCTCTCTTAAAAGTCTCTTAAGACGCTGGTCATCCATACTGAACACATTCTTGTCACTGATCATGTCATTTTCCACTGCACCAAACTCGCAGTCCTCACTCTTTTGTCTGAGCTCCGTCACATATTTATCAATGGAGACAGAGACTGTCATAGGCGTAGATTACGGTGGGACGGGGGGGACATGTCCCCACCACTATTTGAAACACATTTTCATTTATAAGATAGGCCTAGGCCTACCTTATAAACCGTTGGAACACACAAGACTGGAAACCATAGCAACGCCGGTAAACAAACCCCGAGAAGCCCATTCCCCAGCTCCCCACGCTACGGCCATCCGGAGGCGCACAGAGCTTTTGGCCGTGATATTATCTATACAATTATATTATATACTATTATACTGTATATAGAGCTCCAGGAGTCGCAAACGGCAACAATCACTTTGTCCTCCATGCTGCACTGCACTGAGTTTGATGGTTGAACGCTGATTGGCTGTTACGTTAAACATGTCACTCAGTGGCCACGCTGTTGAACGCTGATTGGCAGTCATCACGCGAAATTCGTGTCAAAGTTGAAATATTTCAACGCAAGTGAATTTGTCGCGCCACAAATCCTCTTGAACGCGCTCGCCTGTGCACGGCGAGACAAATCAAAACTTGTCGCCGGTTTTCTCTCGCAAAAAATTTGCCCGATATACGTCTCTACGTTCACTTTGTATGGGATCTTGTCGCCCCGTCGCATTTGGTGTGAACGCACAGGAGAAGTTTCAAGACGGACAGCCAAAATTGACATTTTTACTCAGAAAATAGCCGGTCCTTTTGCTTCCTGTAAAAAGCATGTTTGTGACACATTGGATAACGATATGGATACATCATCTAGCCTGCATGTGGAGGGCCCCATAAGGTAAGAAATTGTTTTACGTAAACTTTGCTGCTGGTTCTGTTTGCTCGTGATGACCTGGCCAAAGGTTACCCACGGTCCTAAGCGATTGTGATCTGATTCTGGTTGGTGCTCCAGCTAGTATGCATTGTATATATAGATTGCAGCTAGTAGCAGCTACACACGGTGCGATTGCTATGCCAATGTGGTTATAGTTGTTTTGTCTGATTGAGATATGTGACGTTAGACTTGGAGCCTGGTAGGCCTATCCTGACATAAATATGTTCTCGCATAACCTGTGTGATTATCCTAAAATGTAGGGGATTTTATTTGTGGGCAATTTGCTTATGATGTTGGAACGAGTGAAGTCTACATTGGTCCTTGGCGAGTGTTTACTGGTGGACAGGATTTGGCAGATGCAATACTCCTCTGGGCGCTTGTTTTTGCTTTTGTTTTTTTAATGCAGCATAACATATGCTACCAGCAGCCCTTGCTCGTCTTCAAAAGGCTGATGCTCTACCTCATTTCATTTCGTACCCCCTTTACAGTCTGCCATTGTTTGTCTGTTAAACTTTGTTGATGTCAAGATAAGTGTTAAATTGCCAACACTGTTCTTTGTCCTGTGTGTTTTAGTATTACATATCCCGAGCCAAGACCCTGGTGTTTCCAACGCTGTTTTGCAAAACAAGCCAAAACACAAACTGTGGTTTTCAACTTTTATTGTCAGAATAGGATTTTCAACACCTGACAACTCTGTAGAGCATATTGTAATGCAGCGTTGAATGGACGAATAGCTTAC
Organism: Gadus morhua; assembly: GCF_902167405.1. Classification (NCBI taxonomy): domain Eukaryota; kingdom Metazoa; phylum Chordata; class Actinopteri; order Gadiformes; family Gadidae; genus Gadus; species Gadus morhua. Next base: position 13,255,349 of record NC_044051.1, on the reverse strand, counting down.
ATAAGGGTACCCAGCACTTTTCAAACCACACTCAAGCTTATGGTTATTGTCCCCACCACTTCTAAAAACAATCTGACGCCCTTGGAGACTGTCTTAGGGTGCGCCCAAAACTGGTGCCTTTCAAACACTGTATTCTTCTTGGGCAGACAATTGGCTTCAAAAGCCGTGAGGACATCATTCATAGTATTTTCTTCAGGAATTAAAGGTTAAAGGTTAAGGGTACATGAAAAGAAGGAGCATTGTCGGCCAATTAAAGGTGGATTCTGGAGATTGTTTGTCAAAATCAGTGAATATCTGCAACCATATTGTGTGTGCACGCTGAAAAATAATTCAGATGTTAATACACAGCCTAGGCTCTGGAAACTTGCATGTAAACAAGGGGGTGATAACAGAGCATAGTTTGTATAATAACACTGGATTTAATTTAGTGTGCACAGGTAGCAGACTGTGAGGATATTCACAGATTTTGACAAAAAACATTCTCACGAATCGCTGACACATATTTCAATAAAAATAAAATAAAAAAATTGTCTTGCACGTTTGTAACGCCACACCAATACGTATACAACCTTATACGTGTATCCATCTCTTCAGAGAGATGCGGTGCCGTCCACCAACCATGTGGTCAGCCAGAGGGTAGGAGTCTGTCAGCTCATGCGCCTTAACAAGCCTTAGTTGTCTAGAAGTAGACATGACCAAAGCATATGATCGATAATGTTCCAGGTACCAGGCATCCAATTTTTTGACCATGAAAATTAGTGTCTCTTATAGAACATTCATATGAACGATTTCACAAAACTCTGGACGTCCAGCCAGTGACCCATGGGCTTCCAATCTTATAGTTGAAGCCGTTGTAGGGTTAATTTTTTGCCAGTTCCACAGTGTCCATATGTGGATACTTTTGTTTCACAGCCTGTGTAATATCCTGATTGTTAACATCAACATCAAGTGTTGGAACATTAGCCACCTCCAAAAGTGGCTTAGAGAATCTACACATGTGCAGATTGTATGCAGTCTGAAATTGGTGCCTTTGGGCTAACGGAATACAGTACATTTTTGTAACAGTTTGTATGACGAATTACTCTTTTAAAGAAGCTATGTTTCTCTTCAAATCGTATTGTCCGAAGAGCAGCAAGGGGTCCAAACTGTCTTATAAACCATGGACAATGTTCCAAATAATTATGTTTAGGCTGAATTCTTTCATGGGGAAAACTTCTTTGAACACGGTCCTGCGTTCTATAATGTCCTTTAATCCACAGAGGACTTGCCATGCTGGCTCATTCAAAGGTACTCTGGTTTAGATCAAAAGAGGAAGATATATTTCCTCTTTATTTATATTTATTTATAGAGCCATATTTTTGAGCGACTGACTGATCAGCTGATTGAACACCTGTAATCTAAACAGAGAGGCATGGCGGGAGTTGCGTAACCATGACAACAACTGTTTATCAAAATCATTTCAGCGTGGAGCGTGGATGCAAAACATTCCGCAAACTATATGAAAACGATAGTGTGGCCGGAGATCGTGTTCATTGCGAATGTACGTTTTTATATTTACCCGGATTAGTGTGGACAGGGCCTTTAGTTTTCATTAACGCTACCACTACAGCTGCGTCTTCTGAATCGTAATAATGCCGTGACGAGTGGGGATTCAGGAAGTAACGTAACCTTATACAGCCCCAGAAATAAAAATAAATAAATAAAAAAATCTCGACTAGTTTTGGTCAACGAAAATGAAGGGACATTTTAGCAGTTTTATTATGCAAAACACATTTAGACTGTTTTTTATTCGTCAACAATATTTCATTATGTATTTAATTATAGTTATTGTCACATGTCCAGCATTTACATTGCGTCTCTTCTTGTTTTCCTCACGTGGTAAAGGTTCGTTGTCGACGATATTTAGTCATAATTTTCGTTGACAAAAGCAACACTACTTGGTGCTGATACTTTTCCTGGACCCCTGCTAATCGAGCGAGCCCACAGGCTCGGTACAGCTAACGAGGCTAGCATGGCTAACAGAGCTGGACCGCAGCAATCGGCACGGCCCAGGGTGGTGATAATGAAACTACTGAACTATGTGGACAAGACACAAATCATGAGAGCGGCGAGGCTGAAGGGACCCATACTGCTGGACAACCAGAGAATAATGTTTTTTCACGACGTCTCCACTGACCTTCTCAAACGTAAGAAAGCCTTCGACCCAGTGAAGAAAGACTTGGCTGCCCTCTCCATCCCGACCCTGCGATACAGAGTCGCTCACCCGGCTACACTATTGATCACCTACAAGGGGAAACGCCACACTTTTTACGCGGTGCGGACGGCAGAGGATTTTGTGAAGGAAATGGGGAGCCAGCAACATGGAGAATGTGGGTAAAAGAGGCATATTATCACTAAAGCACGCCCTTTGCTATCGTTTTGACAGGCATATTTTAAGATTTAATAGTTCATTATCACGTTGGCCACATGACTAGCTCTGCTGATTAGAACTTACAGTATTAAACATTATTATTATTTTGCTTTTCTTTTTCTCATTTGGCGTTACGTAATTATGGTTCAGGTTAAACTTTGACTGCTTGGCTGTAACTGCCTGCAAAATTGCAGTACGGCGGCTAACGGGGGGGTTCCATGCTATTTGCCGGGCATGTTGTTCCTCCTATGACGCTTGCTCAGGTGGACCAGCGCAGTTCCATGATTGAGCTCAGTTTAGAGCTCCTTTGGATGTGTGTTCTTTGGGATGGGTGGGTGTATTTCAGTTGGGGAAGTATTCTGTTGTGTTTATATTTTCTCTTTGATATTGTGTGGGGATTTGTTTTTACCTTTTGTTTTCTCTTGTGCATTTTTTTATTTCTTTTTTTAATGTTTGCAGCCACTTTGCATATATCTGTCAGGGCATTAATGTGGTGAACATTCTCAGCTATGGCCTCTGATCTTCAGTTCACATCCTGGAATGTGAGGGGACTAAATAAGATTGTCAAGCTTAATCAAGTTATGAACAGGCTCTGGCAGCTTAAAGCCAAAATCATTTTCCTACAGGAGACTCACTTGACTTCAGAGGATGTGAGGAGAAGATGGCCTGGTCAGGTGTTTTCAGCCTCTTTTAGCTCGAACTCAAGAGGTGTAATAAAAGATGAAAGATTTTAATCTGGTAGATGTATGGAGAAATAAATATTCTAACCATAGAACATTTTCTTGTTACTCTGGCACTCAATTCTAAAATTGATTATTATCTGGTGTCAGCAAAATTGATTCCAAAAATTTCAAAATGCTGGTATGAAAGCGTCCTAATCACGCTCCAACCTCGCTACTTATTACATTTTTGAATGTGGTACCGCCCCCCTATAGGTGGCACTTACAATCAATCTGGCTTAGGGACCCAAGCTTTATAAGCTTTACCCGAGTATATTGGAAGACAAATGGATTTATATTTTGAAAGCAACACTAACTAGACAACTGCATCTGTGAGGTGAGAAGCATTTAAAGCCTTTCTGAGAGGCCAAATGATAAATTTCACCAACTTTTTTTCACCAACAAATTTTTGAAAATCCCGACCTTCTACTTATTATGGAACTTAACAAACTGAAAGTAAAGTATATTGTTTTGTCTACAAATAAGGCGACAAAAAGCTTGATGAGATTAAAACAATCGTATTATGAACAGGGAGAGCTTGCATCTGCTTTTTGCCTGGCGCATAAAGCAGATGCAAGCCGAGAGGGCAATAAACTCATTCTTGACAGATAAAGGAGGTACAACTTCAGACCCAAAAGAGATAAATGGCACTTGTTTCTACCAAAACATATATGGCTCTGAATACTTAGGTTTGGCCCAAAGTGTGCAAAAATACCTTTCGGATACACTACATTTTGACCTAGAAGATAAAGAATTTGTAGGCCCATTAGACCGCAACCTTGAGACTGGGGAAATATCTGAGGCCATATCCGGCTTGGGGGGTGGTAAAACACCAGGGCCAGATGCAATTCCAATTGAAATATATAAAATATTTAAATCCAAATGAATACCGCCCCTACTTGATATGTACAAGGAATCATTTTGATGAGGGATCCCTTTCGTTGTTACTGAAGCCTGAAAAGAAAAAGATGCCATCCCAGTGTGGGTCTTATAGACGGATCTCATTTCTTAATAATGACCTTAAGATTCTATGCAAAGTGCTGGCAAGGAGGCTGGAACCTTACCTCAAATGGTCGATTTGGACCAGAGTGGATTTGTACAGGGTAGACAGGGTTTCCACAATACAAGATGGTTGCTTAATATATTATTTGAAATGTCTGGCCTACCTGACCACTCTATCCTGTCATTGGACGCAGAGAAGGCCTTCGACAGGATAGATTGGCAATACCTATTTGATGTCCTGCAAAGATTTGGTGTGGGTGTACATTTTCTCTGATGGGTTCAGCTTTTGTATTCCAACCCACAAGCTGAAAATTTAACTAATGGACTTGTGTCAACGCCATTTAGGCTTAACCGAGGAATGAGACAGGGCTGCCCCCTCTCTCCGTTACTCTTCGTCCTGGCTATTGAGCCACTTGCCATGGCAATTCGCAAGCATGCTGACATTACAGGAATTAAAGTCTGAGACATAGAACATCGTATCTCGTTATACGTGGATAACGGAATTTTATTTTGTTCCAGATTGGAGAAAACACTACCTAGCCTGCTGAATTTGATGAGAACATTTGGTACCTTTTCAGGCATTAAAATTTACCATAGTAAATCAGTGATAATGTTTTTGACAGAAAATGAGAGAAATAGTCCCCCGATCACTACCCCCACACCATTTACTGTGTCAAAACATGGATTTACTTATTTAGGTGTCAATATTACTACTTCTATTGACAAAATTATTTCAGCTAATTATGACCCCCTTGTGGATCATGTCACACAATTGATAAATAGATGGACAAAATTACCTTTATCCTTAATCGGACGCATTAATGTCCTAAAAATTTCGATTTTAAGTAAACTTTTATACCTCTTCCAGTCAATTCCACTCTCTCCAGCTCCTTCCTTCTTTAAATTGCTTAACAAAACTTTCACAAACTTCATTTGGAATAACAGTCGGCCTAGACTCAGACTTTCCTTGTTGTATTTGCCATATGAGAGAGGTGGACTGCAATTTCCGAATTTCCTTTGGTAATTTTGGGCAGCGCAAATTCGGGCTGGTATGTTACATTTTTTGAATGACCAACCCCCAGCATGGGTTGAAATTGAATCCTAGAATATCACAGTGCCATTGCATTTATACATGTATTCGACAGATAAAAAAAAAGCTTCTTAAAAATACCAAAAATCCTTTTTTGAGAAGGGTTAGGATTTGGCATAATGCCATTGCTTACTGGGGTATGGCAAAAAGGCTTTCCCAATTCTTGCCCACTTTTGGTAATGATGACTTTCACTCAGGTAGGGCAGTCCCCCAAAGGTCTAGCTGAAATATCTGATTTGTACAATGGAAATTAATTTATGTAATTTGAATATCTTTAATCCAAATATGGCATTCCGACAAAACATTTCTTTAAATATCTCCAAATCAGAATTGTTGTTCTATTTAAGCAGTGTAATAGCCTGGCGCTCCCCCCCTTGTCCATTTTAGAAGACATCACTTTAAAATATTTAAGAAATAGGGGACAGGTGTCTGTGATTTACAATTTGTTTGTTAGCGGATCTAATGAGTCTTCAAATAATATTTTACGGGCCTGGAATATGGATTCAGATGAAAATGTATCAGATGAAGAATGGTCAGAAGCCTGCTCTGGTAAAAACCCAATCTGTTAACACACATTCTATACTGTTGCATATAAATGGCTCAGTAGATAGTACATTACTCCTATCAAGCTGCACCAATTTAGCCCCAATATTCCCAACACGTGCATTAAATGTAGCCAGCAGAAGGGGTCACTGTTCCATTGCAGGTGGAGCTGTCAACAGGTTGCACGCTTTTGGAGAGAAGTACTGAACATTATTGGTCGTATAATTGGCAGGAAGATGCCTGCTGATCCTGTATCCTAAATATTTACCCTGATAATTTAGTGATAGGTAATGATAAAAAAATCTTTAATTGGTATGTGCCTTTTGGAGGCTAAAAGGTGCATTGCTAGGTCATGGAAAAAACCAACTGTCTGTGGCGTTTCTGAATGGTTAAACTGAGTGACTTCCTATCTGGCACTGGAAAAGATAAGTTATTTCACGAAAAACAGGATTGATAGGTTTTGGAGTATTTGGAAAGTCTTCCATAATGTCCTGGAAAATGAAGGTATACAAAGTGATGGAGGGAGTGATGATCTGAACTGATTTGATTGTTATTGTGGCTGTGTCCTCCTTTTTTTCTTTTTTTATTTATATATGATTTATCCACTCAGAATTTATGTTTATTCATTATTGTGTGAAGGCATGCTCAAGTGCACATATATTGTTTTAGTATTCTGGTGCATCATGTTTATATGTATGCAGAATTCGTCATACAATCACATAATTATTAGTGCTGTCAGTTAAACGCTTTATTAACGGCGTTGGTGCAAACCATTTTAACGGCGGTAATTTTTTTATCGCGCGATTAACGCAAATTATATATTTTTTTTTTTATTTGGCTCAAAACAAAAAGCAGTAGCCTGACTGCTATGTTCAAGGCAGTATGTTTGTATGTTCATCGTTTAATTGCACTATAGGCTTTTTTTGTATCGTCCTGTTTTGATCAGTATATGCCAATGTTGTTATCAATAAAAAAACATTTGAACAAGGCAAGCCGATGCACTTCTCCAAGTTGATAAGAGTATTACAATTAGAACAATTAATGGCACAAAGAAATCAAGGGATATTTAGCATAGAAAAAAGATTTGCGATTAATCGTGAGTTAACTATGACATTAAATATTTTAATCGCTTGACAGCACTAATAATTATATAATATTTTCATCTTGGTTTTATGTTAAATTTAACAGAACTTTTGTGATCCTTTTGTGGGGAGGAGGGGTGGGGGTTGGATGCACTTTAAGCGATTGCTCTCTTTGTGTGCGCTTGTTTGTGCATACTGTCTGTTTTGTTTTTGTTGTTGTGCTTGTCTGTGCTGTAAAGAAAACAAAAATCCAATAAATATGTTTTGAAAAAAAAAAAGATTTGTAGTACGTCTTCCGCTTCCAAGCAGTGGAAAGTGGGCCTTCACCACCAAACAAAGCTGGAAAGGGATTTAACTTGCAAAGAGTAGATGATAGCTCTTGCAGAACGGTTTCATCTACTTGACAGTTAATATTCTGTAAATGCTGAGCTATGGTTTGATGGCTAAGAGGGACGGAAGCAGTGCTAATTAAATAGTTAAACTCTTGCTTTTTCTGTGCTTAAAGTCTCTGAGAGCTCAATACTAACAATATCAATCTGAAATGTGACTTTCAGCAGAATTAACTGAGCTTGACGCCTGTCTCAAGTATTCCAGGTTTTAAATCGTTAACTGAACAATCCTTCAGTTAATGCTTAATGATTAATTTAGTTAATGATTTCTGCTTCTATGGGTTCTAAACAAACCATAAATATTTGTTTTGTATGAACAAACCTGAAACACACAACCAACAGTTTCACTGTTTTTCAGATGCAGTGAAATATGTTGATAATAGTTTTTAAAATTGGAACGTTGCGATTGCATAGGAGACATTTAATTGTGGTCGGTTCAGTTTGTGAGGAGGGCTGATGACTTCTTCACAAATGGCTCAAAGTAAGAAGAAGAAGACTAGGAAAGAAAAAAAGGATGGAAAGTATGGTCGATTTGCAGTTAATTTATAGAAACAATTATGTTTGTTGCCAATATTTCTCAAGCAGGAAAGCACCGCCTTTAAAGAAAGAATTATTAATTTCATTGTACTAGTTCACATAGTATTTAAAGAAGGTGAACAGGTTCTAACTGTGCTACACAAACTATAGTATATTCTTTTCTTCAACTTTAAAATTTGAAGCTGCATGAAATTCCTTCCCATTTTATTTCCCTATCTAGTCTAGTAACTAGTCTAGTTTACTGCCTAGTTAAATAAAACGTACATTAAAATTGTGTAGGTAACATCTTGTATTAGCTTTGATTTTGGGGTTGTTTGTATTTTAAATTCGGTTTGAAAAAAATGTAAACGTCAAACCTGTAAACTGTGGCAACCCCACGCCGTCGGCGATGGACAAGCTGCGTCAGCACCCTGAACAGCACCCGCTCCGCGGGCAGGTAGTCAACGGAAGATACCTACCGCTCAGCGCAGCTGCGCTGGATCGCTCATCAAGCAGGCATTCACGGGCATTCGGGACACCGGGGGGACGGGGACAGGAGAGGAGGCTGGGCACTAGGGAAGAGGTGCACGGGTCGAGAGAAAGACATTGTAGCGAACGAACGCCGGCTGTGAGTGTAAACACGTAGCGTTTCCCTCCCGGAGTGAACTGGAGGCGTCGGGAGCTGTTACCCCGCCGACCGCCGAGGACGTGCCTGACCAGGAGGCCACCGCCCCCTTATTCCCCATTGTGGAAGAACCGGATTTAGGCCCAATCCCATTTCTACCCCTTACCCCTTCCCCTTGTTTTGAAGGGGTAAGGGGAAGGGATAGAAATGGGATTGGGCCTTATATTCCTTTTTTTCAGTTTTTCCTGAGCTGCACGAAATAAATCGTTTCACCGCATGTTAAAGCGTTTCATTGAGAAATCCCAGCCGACGGCGAGGGGGGTTGCCACAAAACACAGAGGAGAAGCTGAGATTTCACATTTAGTTTTTTTGTGTTGGGACATAATAATCACTACAAACTATATCCTTAATTAGACCTAAAAACGTACTGGTCACATTGTACTATGCTGCCATATGATGACTATATGCTCTGTAAGGTGACCTTGGGTGTCTTGAAAGGCGCCTCTAAATTAAATGTATTATTATTTATTATTATTATAAACTGACATAGGAAACAATGGAATATGACATATTCCTCTTCAATCAGAACTCTTTGTCCATAATGTATTTAATTTATCACATACTGTACTATTAATAACACCCTCTATTACTTATCCAAACAGATTCACTGTTTTGAGTGTGTCGGATATAATAAAGGAATGCATGTCTGAAATGGCTTTAAACTGAATGTTTACATTCCGTTTGCAGTGAACCAACGCTGACTCTACACATATCGGCAATGGCAGAGAAATGCGGCAGGCGAACCAGCGCCAACCTTGTCAAATTAGGTTCTTATTCTTTTTTCTTAATTTAGGTTGTATATGCCACTTACAGTCGGGAGCATTTCAGTTGTCACTTCTTTAAACTGTGTCCACGCAGTACCACTTTGTGCTCTGCTATACAGCCAGCCCCATGTGTGTGAGGGCAGTGGGGGAGCGCAGCCCCGACCGCAGGAAAATATGTCCACTGACGCCTCGGTCAAACTACCTCCGTCCGTCGACGGATCTCTTTGACTTTGCATGGGACGCTCTTTAAATGCATTGTGGGTCCGTGCGTTCTGTTGGCTCTGTGGCCTGTGTCAAAAAGTTGAGAAATGTTCAACTTTTCAGGCAGAGACGGATCCGTCGGCCAATCAGACTGGCTGCAGGCTGCGTCTACAAAGACTGGTCCTCTACACGTCAGACACGCGTCCATCGATGGACGCAGGCAGGTGAATATAAACAATCCTATCATTCCACATTTCTTTAAAAAAATATAACGGCCAGATTTTTCCTGCTTGTTATTGCGAAATGGATCCAGTAGATGCGTGGAGTGTATTTGCATAACCACGGTCTGACTTGCCGACGGATCCGGTGCTGCCTGAAAAGTTTAACATTTCTCAACTTTGTGACGCAGGCCACGGAGCCCATTGGACAGACGGACCCACAATTCATTTCGCGAGTGCCCCATGCAAAGTCAATGAGATGCGTAGACGGACGGAGGTAATGTGAATGAGCCCTTAGGCCCCGTCCACATGGAGATGATTTTTGGATGAAACCGCATAACGCCTTGTTCACACTACATGCGTCTGTCGACGGCTGGGGGCTTTTTGATGTATCCATATGTTCTTCCGGGTTGTACAACAAAGGCGATTTCATTGGACAGTGTCCTTGCGTATATTTGCATAACGCAGTCTGATTGAACGACGGATCCGTCGCTGCCTGAAAGTTGAACATTTTTTAACTTTTTGACTAGCAAACAGAACGGACGGAGCCACAATGCATTTCGCGAGCGCCCCATGCAAAGCCAATGAGTCAGTCGACGGACGCATGTAGTGTGAACAAGGTGTGAGTCTTGTGCATTTGGGCCGACCATCCAGACGGATCCGGCGGATCCGCTGCTCAAAAACGCACTTTTCTGAAACCTCCTCCCAGGGTGGATCCCAATAAATCCGGACCTATGCAGTTTCGTGTTTGGATTCGTGTGGACGCATGAAATGCAAACGATGACGACATCTCCCCCCACCAGCTGGGTGTCGTTAGAGTTGCATCGGTTTACATTTTTTTATTACTATTTTTGTAGCTTTAAATACAGCCCCTTGGTAAATACAATTATTTACTGAATATTAAAAAGTAGGGATGCACCGAAATTAAAATCTTGGCCAAAACCGAAAACGAGGAAACCAAGGCCGAAAACCGAAACATCGAAAGAAATGATTATGACAATTATTAGTACCATTTAGGGTTGCCGCGGTATACGGTTTTAGGTCAAAAAGGTTAAAAGTTTGGCAGTTTGTCTTTGCACTGGTTTATTTTTTATGTGTTTTTTCATTAAAAAAATGAATATATACAAACCTAATAGATAGGCTACCTAATAAAGCGTTGGAACACGCAAGACCGGTAACCATAGCAACGCCGGTAAACAAACCCTGCGAAGCCCAATCCCTACGAGAGCTCCCCGCGCTACGGCCATCCGGAGGCGCACAGAGCTTTTGGCCAGGATATTATATATAAAATGATGTTATACTATTATATATAGAACGTTATACCGATAATTGGCGCGCTGCCAGACGCTGTAACCGAGTGTGAGAGGAGAGTTGACGGAGAAGATGGCGGTTGACCTAGTTTCAAAGTTTATACAGTTTATACTCGATAATACAACCCTAGTACCATTGCATTTATGGCTATGACTGTGTACTAACTTCGTTAAAATCAAGGCATTGCAATTTTTGCAAATCGCTATACGTGGGTCTTTCTCAGAAACATTGAAAAACGTCCACACCACAGACATATTGGGGCTTCCAGACAAGCGTGTGCTGGCCGCGCTTTTTGTTTGCGTCATCACAAATTTCTGTTTCGGCCGTTTTGTTTCGTCCGAAAACCGAAAATGCACTTGTGGGCCATTTTCGGTCGAAAATTTTTGGTGGCCGAAAATTCGGTTTCTACAGCTCGATGCGGTTTCGAAATGAATCCGTCTTTACGGAGATATTCCTGAACCGCATCAAATCGAAAACGTATCGTTTTCGCCCGTGTGGACGCCCCTCCTCAGCCGCCTGAATTCGTTTTCTGAGTTGTGCTGACCCAATGGATGGCTCTAGTCACACACACGGGCTCAATCGGACATTATACGCACCACTTTCCAACTATTTCGGACATGTAATTGCCTTCTCATATACAAATACTTCGAATGTCTAGATTAGTTAACACTTGCAAGAAAAGAAAAAAAAGTTGATGGTTTCCAGAGGTAAAAATAAGTTCCTGTGAGAGAGAAGCTAAAGCATAAACACTGAAGACAAACGTGCATTATCACACGACACTCCCATAATATTTCCGTTACATCAAAGTAAAACAATATTAACAACAAACATAACTTTGCATTTGACCATTATTAATTTTAATTATTAATTATTTATTCATTACACGGGTCAAACGTGGAACGCTCCATTCACTTGCATGGGCCCTTCACAACTTCTGACAGTGAATTATATTTGATAATTCACGTTGCTAAGTATAATCGACTAGTGTCAAGGAAGACAAAGGATTTTTTGCCTCTCGTGACGTCTTTGGTATCACTCCGCAAGTAGTCCGGTAACTTGTCAACCCCAGCGTCTTCAGTTGCTATGCGACGTCAACGTCTTCGGCGGACTATTTCTCTGCTGATCAACAGTACAAATGCTGATAACAAATAAATTGTAAAAAGACCCACCACGTGAAGTCATTTTTTCGTTTTCGCAAGTAGCCGTGTAATAAGCAGAATAATGTATAGAACGTCGCCGGTCATTATCGAAAATAAGCCCTTTCAGGGGGAAGCAAGACACCTCCGCTGTCCTGTTCGCCCTGTCGGGGCTTATTTTCCCGATAAAAGCCGGCGTTCTATACATTATCCCTTAGATAATGACCTGTAGTGAGTAACAAGAAATTACAAAATGTATTGAAGTCTGTGGGGTGTAATTTGACGACGGTTTCTAAAACAGATAACAGATTGCCTTTTTGTTTCATATCCTGGTGGCGTCTACTTTTTCAGGTGTCTTTATTTATTTATATCCGTTACATTTACCTGGCACTTGGCCAGTTCTCGGAGGCTGAAGGAACATAACGATAGTCACTCTTCTTTTTCTTCTATTTCATATGTAGTGGTTGGCAATACGGAAGTGACTGAACACAAATTATTGTTATGATTCTTATTCTCCTGTTTTACCCAATACCGAGGCAAAGCGCTGCAGAAAGTTCTGCTCCCGCGATATAGGAGGACGTTTCTTATGGAGGTCTATTTAGTGTATTTAAAAATATATATATCACTTTCCCAAACGGGCTACTACATGTCACATTAAAGTTGCCCAATCACAGAATTCACCTGCCCCGGGCAAGCGGGCGACCATTAATGTCGAGGCCTGGATTACCCATGCAATCATCAAACAGTGACTATTTATTTTTCCCTTTTTTTTTTAAGGATTTGAAAGTCATTACTAAACAATTCATCTTGATTGACAAATTCAACCACAGAGGAAGAATTTATTCAAAGCAGTTATTGCGTTTCATATGAGGCGGGCTAAAAATGTTTTAAGATGCGTTATAATAGATTGGATTAAAACAGACAGAACACATTTAGTCCATAAAATAAAAACAAAAACAAGGCCTAAAATGTCCATGGTAGAAATCGTACCAGACCTTATAAAGAACTATGTAAATACTTTAATTCAATTGTCAGAGTTGTGGTTAAACATTTCAGTGTACTTTATTTCATAGTGTAACAGTGGTCCTAAATAATGGCGTGATTTTTTAGAAAATCAGGCAACAGTCTTTTACATTTTAAAGAAGGCTTTGAGAGAATAATTGGTTTGTTGAATGGTGAATGACAAGAATTCACCATTAAGTCAAGAAGGTAAAGACAGTAAACGGGTTGCATTGATTAGAATTCTTTCTTTCAATGGCCAGGTTCACCTCTTATGCCACCCGGGTCACCTTCAAAGGAGGAAAAAACAAGCAGAAGGTATAGAGGAACTGCTTGATCACGTGTCAGATGTTCATGTACTGGCTCTATCTGCAATTTCTGCACATTTCTGATTTAAAGCTAGGATATAAAACAATTTAAATTAAAATAACATAACATAAAACAGCAGCTGATCCTTTTTAAAGTCATGAGTGAATCTGTGCAAAAGGGAGATTAGGTCACAGATCTTAATGACCTGTCTAACATTTCTATAATATAATTCGCCATGCCTCATTTCACAGCTAATGCATGCAGGAGCTAATCATTCCAATTACCAATAGGAACACAGATAATTGTTCACAAGATCACACGTCCTTATTCCTGAACTAGCTCATTATTGTCCTACAGAGATGTGAGACATAACCACCTCATTGTCCTCTTCCATCTTCGGCTCCATCCTGCCAAGGATGTCCTGCTCGGCCTGAGACAGCCTGGTCCTCTGCATACAAACAAGATAATAACAATTTGTATGAGTCATATTTCTTCCCTCAGTATTTACACATCAGTTTATTAAGAAGAAAGGGGGGAAGGATCTGTGGGCATGTATGGGAATTGAACATATCAATAAGCATATTGTCCAAAACTCGATATGGAAATATTAATAATTATTACCTCAGCTTCAATGGCTGCAAGAATTCCATTTGTGCCTGCAAAAACAAACAAGGCTTTTAAAAACATTAGAGGATTCAATGAAATGTGCGCGCGAATGTTTTTTCTGAAGTGAAAGCGGGCCTTTGACCACATCCCTCTTCATCACCTGATGCTGGCTCATCGTTGGGCCTCTCCCTCCAGGGCAAGAGGGTCATGCTTGTGACATCGGAGCATCTGACCAGACGGTTACTACCGCTGAGGAGGCTGAAGGGGTCCCGGGGGACACTGGAGATGCCTGTGTTGTCGCAGATGATCCTGGCCAGGGAGGCAGTGCGCAGCACATTCCTCTGGCTGGGGCTGAACACACCCTGATTCTCGTACCACAACCTGTTCACGGCAAACAGAACTCAATGTTGTTATGAGATGGATCGTGCCTGGGTATTGAAGTGGGTCTCCATGATTTCCACATACAGACCCCTACCCCGGTACCTGCTCCTCAATCACCTGCCTCTTAATTCAACTCAAACTTGCATATTCAATCATACTCCAAAGTTTATCTAGATCAAACCGGGTCGGTTTTGCACCCTAACGTCAATCCAGTCAGTACATGTCAGCATGCGTACCTGTCTCCCTGGCGGATGTTCTTGAACTGGTTGGCGATGAGGCAGGCGAACAGAGGGCCCACACGGCCACCCTGGACCAAGGGTTCTGCCACGCCTCCCAGCCACACGTCGATGTTGCTTGGTGTTCCATACAGCTGCAGGAGCCTTGTCGCCAGGCCCGCGTTGTTAAGGACCCGAGCCAGCTCTGCCTGGTTGCCGGGCTGGGACAGCCCACAGAACTTACGCCACGCGTTGTAGCCTAGCGTGTTGAGTAAAAGAGGTGGATTTCCATCAGATCGCATAGCCTTTGTAGCGTCATAAATTGAATAATGGTAAGTTGAATCAGGCGAGCAAAGAGGAAGCAGACGAGAGGAGGAGAGGCTTTTAGGGGATGGGTACCAGGGATGGCGTGGTCCCGGCCCCTCTGCATGTTGAGCGACCCAAGGTCCAGAGCCAGGTGCATGACAAACTGGAAGAGCCTCTCCCGCAACGCGTTCACCAGCACGGGTTTCTTAGCGTTCAGTTTTGCAGGACGGCCCGCAAGACCTCGGATCAGGGGGTCGATTCCGCCTAGAACAAACCAACAACAATGAAGAAAACGACCACGTTCTAAATTCATGTTTCTTGCAAGCACTTTGTGTCCCCTCCGCTCACCTTCAAATACGATCCTCCAGGGGGTGAAGAAGGCCTTGAAGAGCGGCACGTTGGGGATGCGGGCGTTCTCCCGGTAGTTTTGGTCGAGGCGAGCTAGGAAGGGCTGGATGGCGAGGTGGGCAAAGCGGTAGGCGGCGGTGGCGAACACATTGGCGATGCTGGGGTCCACGTTGGGGTCGTAGCCTGGGTAGCGGCCCAGCAGTCTGGACATGGCCACGTCACCCACGATGTGGGGCAGGTAGTCCCTGAAAACAAACACCTGAGGAGGAGGAGGAAGTACACGTATTGAGGAGGAGGATGAGGATGAGGGAAAAGAGAGGTGGAGGAGTTGCAACCTATGCTGAGTACGAAGAGGAGGAGGAGTAGGAGGAGAAGATGGGGTACGGTCAATAGAGGATGTATCGGGTTGAGTGAGAGAAGAGGATATGAATAAAGAGGTGCAGGGGTGGGGCTTGCCTGAGTGTACGCGCCCATGATTTTACGAGCCTCTTGGTAGAGGGTTTCACCGTCCCACTGCGGGTTTAGCTTCTTGAGTTCACGCGCCAGACGGTTGTGTTCTCGCATGAACAGGGTGTGGAGGGACGTCAGGGCAATGTTCTCATCGACACGAACGTCACCTGGAAACCGACACATGCCGTACACAATCGATTGACACAACACTAGTCGGGAGTCTATATACGGTTTGCTAGCTATGATATAGAGATAGAAACAAGATGGACAGACAGTGATGGTGTGAGAGGTGTATATAAAGAGATAGAAATACTATTTTTATTTGTATATAAATATATTTCAATATAAGAGACGGAGGTAAAGACAGATGTATAGCGATATAAAGAGACGTGTGTTTGTGTGTGTTGCATGAAGATATACATATTTGTGCCAACCTGCAAGGAAACAGGGCACCTCCTCGGCCTTGCTGTTGTTTGTGACTCTCTGGCGTGTAGCGCACATTTTGGGCAGCAGGGGGCTGAACGGCAGCAGCTCCCGGCCGTTGTCCCTGAACTTGTCGTTGACGCGCAGGAGGCCCGCATCGGTCGTGAGGTTGCGGAGGTCCATCGCCAGCTGCTCCTCCGAGCCGTACACCTGGCCCAGGTCCAGGAACGCCGTCAGGGTGTTGATCTGCTCCCGCTTATTCGCCACGCCGCCAAAATTGAACGCCGAATTTCCGGTTCCACAAACGGCCGCCGATCGGAAGACCGGGATGCAGCTGTCGGGGCCTGTTGGCAAGCGGGGGTCGCCGGGGGGGATCTGTGTAGAAGAGCTCAGATGACGACGGTGATTGAAAACCACAGCGTCACTGTCTAAACATATAGATTGTACTACACAATAAAAGCTCACCGTACTACACAATAAAAGGTCACCGACTGGGTACCAGTCGGTATGGTACCGACTGGGTACCATACCTGAATTGGGAAGCAGGGCTCGGAGCGCTCGCAGCTCTCGTCACAGTTGAGGCCGTTGCTGAAGGAGCGGATGCTTGGGGAGAAGGGGGTGAAGGTGAGGTCGTGGTCGTTCCACTGGCCGAACAGGGTCGTCATGTGGGAAAATTCAGTGTCGTTGACCACGCCCTCGTCTGGCGTCGCCAGGATGCGATTGGACACCTCTCTGACCTAATGGAGGACGGACACAATTCGTTGTAGATAGACGTGTGTATTTGCCTCACGTGGATCTTACTGCCGCATGGGCTGACGACAACATCATACCAGAGGGAGAACGAAGTTGTTGAAGCGGCGGCTTCTCTCCCAGCCGTTGGGCAAGGCGACGCCGTCGTCGTATTGAGCGGGAAGCAACCGCTTGAAGGGGGTGTTGGAGGCCCCCAGGCGAGGACTCGCCCTGTTGACAGCATGTTGAAACACTTTTACTTTGAAACTTCCCTCTCTCCCTCCATTGAAGTGCACGCATGTTACTTGTGGTTGGGGGATGTCTTAAGATCTGTAATGAGTTGACACACTTCAACCGTCTAGTTTTCACAATCTCTTTTTTATCACTTATGTCCACATATCGTTGGTGGTAATTGCATTTGTATATATTTTAATTGCATTGTTTCAAAGTAAAAATATAACGGGAAACTGTAGACACATGATCTACACCAAAAGCTGACAGGAATATAACAGTGTAATTGTCGCTCTTACAGGTTGTTGCACACGCTGGTGGCGGTCCTGTACTTGTCCAGGTTCTGAGTGGTGCGGCAGGGCGGATCGCTGACCATGGCTGCACATCCAGAGATCTTGGAGAGAACCTCCAGGTCTTCACGAGGGAGCAGATCTGGAGAACAGCAGACATAGGTTCAGAAAAAGGTGTGCGAGTTTGGTCGAGTGACTTAGTGCGTAGATGTTCAGATGAGTGAGTGACTGAGTAAGTGAGTGAGTGTTTTTCAAGTGATTGATTGAGTGTGTGTGTGTCTGTTTGTGTTTTCATGTGATTAAGTGTGTTTGTGTGTGTCTCTGTGTGATTGTTTTGAAGTTATTGATTGAGTGTGTGTCTTTCTGTGTGTGTGTGTTTTCAAGTGATTGATTCTTTGAGTGTGTCTGTCTGCGTGTGTATGTGTTCGAGTGAGTGAGCAGGAGAGTGAGAGTGTGTGCATGCACCAAGCCTGTGTTTGTCGATATGCATGTGCGCGTGCACGCATGCATGAGTGTACACATTTAGATCATGTATGAACGCACCCGGAGTTACCCACACCTCACCGACTCCTCTCCGCCACTTTACCTGCCCTCAATAAAACTCCTGCATGCTCACTAACGACAACAACGTAGCGCGTGCGCTCTGACCTGTGGCGTTGAGCGAGCGTTTGTGCACGCGGTGGACGCGGTCGTGCAGCAGGCGCAGGGTCTGGTCCATGTAGTCGGCCGAGCGCACGGCCGAGCGGGAGGCTCCACGCGGCTGCTTCATGAGGCGCAGGATGTCCGCCGGAGAGACGACCTCTCTGCGAACCCTGCTCAGACTCCTGGAGGGGAACGGGCGGGGGGCATGGTTATGATACGATGGGGCCCATATAGTACTAACGTGATGATTATCATCAAATTAATTAGGTTAATTAGGAAAGTGAAACAGCTACGTGAAGGTATTTTCTCTATCAATCACCGTTTTTGTTGTGTTTATAGTTGAATCATTAGACAAATGGAAAAGTGACTTGAATGCACACATTGGAGGATCCTGTTACAGTATCGTTTTCAGTAAGGTGATTGATAAAATTCTCATTAAGACCGAATAAGATTCAACAACAACAACAAACTCACTCATCTCGCGAGTACTTGTAAGCATCATCCACCAGTTTTTTGGCCTCTTCAAAGCACTCCATAAGATAGGGACGACCCAGACCTTGAGATACAAGAGAAATAATATAATGAACCATAAAATAGTCCCTCAGATACAATAGCATTGATATAATGAACCATAAGAGCCCTTCAGATACAAGAGCATTAATAAAATAAACCATAAGATAGACCTTTAGATACAAGATCATCAAGAAAATAAACCATAAGTTTGACCTTCAGATAAAAGTATTAGTAAGAAAAAAACATAAATTAAGGACAATCCAAACCATCAGCTACAACAGTTTAATAAAATAGACCAAAACTTATTAAAAAGGTCACATTTTTGAAAGGTAATCGTTTAAACGCTTACTTGATGGGTTTGAATGGGCCTGCATCACACAGATGCCCAGCATCACAAAACAGACAAGCTGGTTCATCTAAAAGTGGACAAAACATACCAAACATCAGACATCAATGTTAAGCCGATGCAAGCCTAATGCACACCGACCCGCTAGGTCCCGCATAGGAAAGAGGTCCTCTTACCTCGGCAGGGGAAGCTAAAGTACATTGAAAACAATGTGAAGGTGTTGCGAAGACTGTCGCTCTGTCAGCCTATTTATAGTGAGTCTTGGGCCTCACCCCCAGGGTTGACGTGGTCAATATATCAGTAAATCCTATAGTTCCTACTTCCTTCTTCTAGCTGAACAAAATTTATAATTACAGCCAATCATCTTTCATGTGCAACAAAAGCTTTAAGTAGCATCTAACTACTGTCATACTAACTAAATAACCTTTATATTTGTAGCATATCGGGTTTTTTTTACAGATTTAAAAAATAACCTTCCCGTAAGAGGAGTTGTCCACACCTAATATTAAACAATGATTGTGGATGTAAAAATGTGCTTAAAGGTTAACTTTCTGTCCTCTCAGGGTGTGTAGGCCTACGACAAACATTGTATTTCTTACAATAAGCAAAGAATTATTTTTTTCTGAAATGGTTATCAGATGAGGTTGGGTTATAATATATAGCCTCAGAAACCTTCTAATCCACCATTCTATATCATCGTCAAGGCAACTGATTTCAAGTCTTTAAATACTTAAAATGAGAAGCAGGATAAGCCATGCAACACTCTTATTGAGGACCATTTCTGCTTGACAAGACATTGAATTTTTTTTGTTATGTCGAAAATGTTTGCTTTAATGTTCTTAAAACATTGGCTGCTGTTTCTCTCGCTCAAGAATCACAACGTTTGAATTGCAACCTTCACAGGGATGTTGCAATTGTGTATCCTAACCACAGTTCCCCTTCACTGAGTCAAACTGTGTAGGAATAATAAACACAATTTTGCGTAACTCTATTAGGTAACTGTGAAACACATCGACACACCTTCAGTATTTTACTAAATGATCGAGACGACTCACATCTCCGACTCTTCTCCGTCTACCACACTGTTATAACTACTAAACCATTTTAAGACCTCACCCGTAGCCCTGTTGCTCCACCTGCCTCTGTCCTGCTAACTGGTTGCATAACTTCCTTCCACTAATAAAAAGATAAGATCTTTTTGCATTCTTCCTGTGTGACACAAGTTTAGTTTTAGCACCTTTATGACAATTTCTTTGTAAAAAGGTTTTACATTTTGTATGAAACTACCTACACATTGATTAAAAACATCTTAATATTGACTAAATTCCGTGCTTAACGTATAACTGCAACAATATAAGTTAAAGAATAAAAGCCCAAAACTACAATGTTATAACTAACCATTGTAAGAGCTCATGTGTGACACTGTTCCTCCACAAACCTCTTACCTGCATGCTAACCCTTGCTGGTTGTGTAATAATAATAATGGATTGAATTTATATAGCGCTTTTCTAGACACTCAAAGACGCTTTACAGTGAAGGGGGGACCTCACTAACCACCGTATGACTTCCTTCCCCTAATAAAAAGATTAGTTGATGCATCAAGAGAAAATATGTAGGCTAGCTCTGCAAGTTTTATTATAATGAAATTAACATATTATCTCAATGTGTCCAATGTAGTTATGACGATAATGTCTTCGTAAATATTTCCTTATTAACAACGACATATATTAGGCAGTGTGGCCATAACAGAACTGTGCTCCATTTGTTGAGTTTATCTTTTGACAATACATATAATATTGTGTTAAAGTTGAAGATATTGCTTTCCTAATCACCTTCTCCGCTCCTTTCAAAGGGCTGCTTGGGCTATACTGCACATTTGTCCTGAAATATGTACCGACCAAAATACGTTTTTCAGATATATTAAAATTGATAGAATTGATTGACATTGATAGGTACGGTGGCACTGAGCATTCACCAAATAAAAAAAAGTTTCACAGCTAATGTAGCCTTTAGCACATTCAGGATCTCGTAAGTACGAGATAATATCTCGTAGTTACGAGATAAGGATCTCGTAATTACGAGAAAAGATATCGTATTTACGACATAAGGATCTTGTTTACGAGAAAAGGATCACGCCTCTCATTCATCAATAACGTTGCTGGCTAGCTGCAGGCCGGTAAAGATGACGCTATCCGACGCTATCGTATTTTATCTCCTGCTCGGGTTAAGGCTCTGGGAAATATAGATGTTCCTTAAAAAGTGAGGAGGGCATTAATATAAGTATGTCAACATTGCGCAGACATCTGAAGTCATTGGCCGGCAAAGATGACGCTATCCGACGCTATCGTATTTTATTTCCTGCTCAGGTTGAGGCATTGGGAAATATTGATGTTCCTTAAAAGTGAGGAGGGCATTGATATAAGTATGTCAACATTGTGCAGACATCTGAAGTCATTGGGACTGTTCAGGAGAAAAGCCCAGTCGGACCTGCTACAAGTGGCTCTCTTCCTGCAGGAGCAGTTGAACCAGTACGGGATGCTTGTTCCATCATTTGGTGTGCCAAAGCCCCTCGAATATTGACGCGTTAATTGTTCAGTGGAACCCAGAAGTGGAAATGTTGTTGTCGTGGTGGTTTAAAGGGCATGTGGCTGGCCCCTCACATTGCAGCTCTTAAAAGTTGAATACAGCAGTGCATTATGTGTTTAACTTTATACTATGCATTATTGTTCAGCCCACGTTAGATTTTGTTTTAATATTGGCTGTGACAGTATGTCACATAATTAATGTTCAAAGGCAAACCCTGTCAGTTGTTAAATTATTTAAAATGTACTGACTGTATGTTGGTTAATTGAAATGCCATTTATTAAATGTGATCTTGTCTTCAACTGGTTTAAATTGTCTTTTGTGTTAGGAGCCAGTAGATTCAGTAAATAAAACACAAATTTCAGATTTACTTTTTTTAGCTGAAAGACAGTTGAACAATTTCTAAATAGTCCATCTTTGTGTCTAAAACAAAGTGCAAAAAAAATCTGATCTGACATTAGTCATCAAACATCATTTGCACTTTAGTGAAATTGCTAAATATTTTTATGTGAACACCAAATTATAAATCAGGAGTAGTAATTTTTAGGTCAGCTGTTGGCTGACCTATAAATTGTATTATTAGTCAAAGCGCTGTACATACAAGGCTATAAACACTTGCCCCATGCCTTTCAACATTGTTTTTAATGTATAATAACAAATAGAGCATAGATTTAATACATTTCGGTCTCCCATTTTACGAGCTGAACACATGCTGATTACAAAATCATTAATCTAAGAAACAATACAGAGATCAAATAGTCACATTTAAGACAGAAAATAACAGGTAAACATGTTCAATGCTGCTATAGTGTCCTGCAGTCAGGTAGATCTGAAGTCAGCTGTCTTTGTGGGAACAGCCTGAAACAAAACAAAGGACATGGCATTATGACTCAAATCACTTATCACTTACTTGATAAAAATTGCAACAAAAAATAGGTTTTCTACAGATATCCTAACTCTTCACATAAATACTCTTTCTACAGCAGCATTATACTTACTATTAAATGTGGGTGTGGATGTATGCTCTTAAAAACAGGTAATGTTCGATTGTCTCCTCTGAATTAGTAGGCTGGGGATGGGTCGATTATTTTCGGACATTGCCAGGCAACAAATGTCAAAAACAGTCTCATCACATGGATATGGGCCTCTTGGCAGGGATTCCTCTCTGCAAGCTTGTATTTGCTGATGGAGTACTGCTCTGGTGCGGTCTGTAGTCCCAAACAGGTGGGGAAGTCGGTACATCATTAGTGGTCGTCCACTTGGACAAACTGCATTCCTGCTGGGGCAATTTCTGTGGCAGTTCCACAAATGCGCAACTTCCTGCAGCTCCCTCTGGGGGAATTTTTTTTTGAATGATTAACATTTAGCTCACACATCATCCCGAATAGCCCATGTTGACTGGATATAACAGTCATTCTGTGCTTCTATTAAAAAGCTCAGCTGAACAAGCTTGAACAAGGTTTGAATTTATAGAAATTAAGATGGTGTCTTTTTGCTACATTTCTTCCCTTACTATCCTCTAAAGCTCAGAAAGAAAGTCAGTTTAAACACAAAAAGGGATATTTTAACTAGAAGACAGCTACTCCTAGATTTGTCCATTAGGACTGCCAAAGCCACTCTAGAATGCATTTTAGGAAAAAAATAAAAATAATAACACTAGAATTGTGTTTGAACAGTATTTAGAGGAGAGGTACGCCTATCCCAGCATCCAAAAACCAGTGCAATGTTGGCCTACAACTGGGGATATTAGTTCTGTTCTATGTAGCCTAAGTCAGATCGAATAATTATGAGGTTAGCCTATAGCACAGTGAAGTATTATAGGTTAGGCTACTATTGCTATAGCCTAGATATGTAGGCCTATAATAGCCTAACATATTTTTTTTTGTAAAGAACATTACAAGAAATACAGCTCAAAGTGCTTTTCAATGATAAGTGACACACAGAACAACTACTTAGCTAAACAGACAGGCATTTTAAAGCATTAGAGACATTTGTTAATAAAAGAAAATATCCATAAAATAAATAATCAGTGAATAAGAAAAGTAGGCTACCTCAATTATTTCCAGACATGTGAACTGTATTCGATTTTTGTCGAGTAAGTCCCCTGAGAAGTGGTCCTGCTCCTTCAAATCTTGAAAGATATTCATCCAGAATTGTGCATGGTGTTTTCTTAAAAATCCCCACCAATGTTCAATCCTTTGGGTTATGATTACTTGAGCCGGTAATGTAGCATCTCTCAGAAAACTGGTTCCACTTCATCGAGGAAGTAGTCAGAAATAACACGGGGATTGCTACTTGTGGTGTTAGCATGTAGCCATATGACCATACGGGAAAATCCATCGACAGCACCATTAATACATATGCCATAGGGTTTAAGTTTGTCGTATGAATCGACGTGCCACAAAAAGTTTGGACCTGGGTTTATGTAAAGACGAGGTCTTAGACGATTACGTTTCCCCAGTTGTACTCCTCGAGGGTCTAGGACAGGCCTATTCATATGGCGGCCCGCGGGCCACATCCGGCCCAGAAGCCCCTTCCGAGTGGCCCAGCCCGTGGTCCCGCAAAAAGCAAATAGAAAAGTTAAAAAAAAAAAAAATCGAGCCTTGCCTTCAGAAATTCCTACAGTAGTACAGACTGTTATTGCAACACTCAGTGCAACCTAGCAACAGGAACCTAGCATCAGTCAACCCTCAATTCCGCGCATTGTGTTTCATATGTCCATGGTCTGTCAAGAAAGTGATTGAAGGCGAGTCGTCTAATCTGATCTAACATGGCTTTGTCAACTCAAAAACGCTAAGTGGACACTGAAAACCGTCGGTTCAACCCTGCCTGGACTGAAAAGTATTTATTCATTTTGCCGCCGAATCCAAACGCCAAACCGATGTGTTTAATTTGTAATGAGTGTGTTGCGGTAGCCTCTCCTGGAACCGTCACCTTATCGTGGTGGAGAGGTTTGCGTGTCCCTGTGAACCTCAGAGCTGTGTTGTCTGGAGCCTTGTGCTCCTGGTAGGGTCTCTCATGGCAGAGTGGTCTCAGGTGAGGGGCCAGACTAAGAATGGTTCAAAAAACTCCAATGAATAACGGAAAAAGAGGAGATGTGACCCGGCCCGGAGGAAGCCCGGGGCCCCCGTCTGGAGCCAGGCCCAGAAGGAGGGCTCGATGGCGAGCGCCTGGTGGCCGGGTTTGCCACGGAGCCCGGTCGGGCACAGCCCGAACAAACTACGTGGCACCCCCCCTCTCTTCATCCCATGGGCCCACCACCTGTGGGAAGACCCGTTGGGGTCGGGTGCGCAGCCACATGGGTGACAGCGAAGGTCAGGGGTCTCGACGGACCAGACCCGGGCGGCAGAAGCTGGCTCTAGGGACGTGGAACGTTACCTCGCTGTGGGGAAAGGAACCGGAGCTTGTGAGGGAGGTGGAGCGCTATCAGTTAGATCTGGTGGGGCTTACCTCCACGCACAGTCTCAGCTCTGGTACCATACTCCTGGATAAGGGTTGGACTCTATTCTTCTCCGGAGTGGCCGAGGGCGTGAGGCGCCGGGCGGGTGTGGGGATACTCATAAATCCCCGGCTGAGCGCCGCGGTGTTGGAGTTTACCCCGGTAGACGAGAGGGTCGCCTCCCTGCGCCTAAGGGTTGTAGGGGGGAAAACTCTGACTGTTGTTTGTGCGTATGCACCAAACAGCAGCTCAGAGTACTCGGCCTTCTTGGAGACCCTGAATGGAGTCCTGTATGGGGCTCCAGTAGGGGACTCCGTAGTTCTGCTGGGAGACTTCAACGCCCACGTGGGCAACGATGGAGACACCTGGAGAGGAACGGCCTCCCTGATCTAAACCCGAGTGGTCGTTTGTTATTGGACTTCTGTGCTAGTCATGGATTATCCATAACAAACACCATGTTCGAACATAAGGGTGCTCATAAGTGTACCTGGTACCAGAGTACCCTAGGCCGAAGATCGATGATCGATTTCGTGATCGTGTCATCTGATCTGAGGCCGCATGTTTTGGACACTCAGGTAAAGAGAGGGGCGGAATTGTCAACCGACCACCATCTGGTTGTGAGTTGGATCAGGGAATGGGGGAAATTTCCGGATAGACCTGGTAAGCCCAAACGAGTAGTGCGGGTGAACTGGGAACGTCTGGAGGAGGCCCCCGTCCTAGGTATCTTCAACTCACACCTCCGGCGGAGCTTTTCTGGCATTCCTGTGGAGGTTGGGGGCATTGAGCCGGAGTGGGCGGTGTTCAAAGCCTCCATTGCTGAAGCTGCGGTGGCTAGCTGTGGCCTCAGGGTCTTAGGCTCCTCAAGGGGCGGTAACCCTCGGACACCGTGGTGGACATCGGTGGTCAGGGAGGCCGTCCGACTGAAGAAGGAGGCCTTCCGGGATATGATATCCTGGAGGACTCCTGACTCGGTTGCAGGGTACCGACAGGCTCGAAGGGCTGCAGCGGCTTCCGTGTCGGAGGCTAAGCAGCGGGTGTGGGAGAAGTTCGGAGAGGCCATGGAGAAGGACTTTCGGTCGGCACCAAAGTGTTTCTGGAAGACTATCCGGCACCTCAGGAGGGGGAAACGGGGAACCATCCAAGCTGTGTACAGTAAGGATGGGACTCTGTTGACCTCAACTGAGGAGGTCGTCGGACGTTGGAAGGAACACTTTGAGGAACTCCTGAATCCGAATAACACGCCCTCTATGTTGGAGGCAGAGCTCGAGGTTGATGGTGTTTCGTCGTCAATTTCCCTGGTGGAGGTCACTGAGGTAGTCAAACATCTCCGCAGTGGCAAAGCCCCAGGGATTGATGAGATCCAGCCAGAAATGCTAAAGGCTCTGGGTGTTGAGGGGCTGTCATGGTTGACACGCCTATTCAACATCGCGTGGGAGTCGGGTACAGTGCCAAAGGAGTGGCAAACCGGGGTGGTGGTTCCCCTGTTCAAAAAAGGGGGACCAGAGAGTGTGTGCCAATTACCGGGGTATCACACTTCTCAGCCTCCCTGGTAAAGTCTACTCCAAGGTGCTGGAAAGGAGGGTTCGGCCGATCGTCGAACCTCAGATTGAAGAGGAACAATGCGGTTTTCGCCCCGGACGTGGAACTACGGACCAGCTCTTCACTCTCGCAAGGATCCTGGAGGGGGCCTGGGAGTATGCCCATCCGGTCTACATGTGTTTTGTGGATCTGGAGAAGGCGTATGACCGGGTCACCCGGGAGAAACTGTGGGAGGTGCTGCGGGAGTATGGGGTAAGGGGGTCTATCCTCAGGGCCATCCAATCTTTGTACTCCCAAAGCGAGAGCTGTGTTCGTGTTCTCGGCAGCCAGTCAGTTTCGTTCTCAGTGGGTGCTGGTCTCCGCCAGGGCTGCGCCTTGTCACCAATCCTGTTTGTGATATACATGGACAGGATATCGAGGCATAGTCGTGGTGGGGAGGGGTTGCAGTTCGGTGGTCTGAGGATCTCGTCACTGCTTTTTGCAGATGATGTGGTCCTCATTGGATCATCGGCCTGTGACCTTCAGCACTCACTGGATCGGCTGGCGGCCGAGGGTGAAGCGGCTGGGATGAGGATCAGCACCGCTAAATCTGAGGCCATGACTCTTAGCAGGAAACCGGTGGATTGCTTACTCCGGGTAGGAAATGAGTCCTTAGCCCAAGTGAAGGAGTTCAAGTACCTCGGGGTCTTGTTCGCGAGTGAGGGTACTATGGAGCGTGAGATTGGCCGGAGAATCGGAGCAGCGGGGGCGGTATTGCGTTCGCTTTACCGCACCGTTGTAACGAAAAGAGAGCTGAGCCGCAAGGACAGGCTCTCGATCTACCGGTCGATCTTCGTTCCTATCCTCACCTATGGTCATGAGGGCTGGGTGATGACCGAAAGGACGAGATCGTGGGTACAAGCGGCCGAGATGAGTTTTCTCAGAAGGGTGGCTGGCGTCTCCCTTAGGGATAGGGTGAGAAGCTCAGCCATCCGTGAGGAACTCGGATTAGAGCCGCAGCTCCTTTACTTAGAAAGGAGTCAGCTGAGGTGGTTCGGGCATCTGGTAAGGATGCCCACTGGGCGCCTTCCTTGGGAGGTGTTTCAGGCACGTCCAGTGGGGAGGAGACCTTGGGGAAGACCCAGGACTAGGTGGAGAGATTATATCTCAACACTGGCCTGGGAACGCCTCGGGATCCCCCCGTCAGAGCTGGTCAATGTGGCCCGGGAAAGGGAAGTCTGGGGCCCCCTGCTTGAGCTGCTCCCCCCGCGACCCGACCCCGGATAAGCGGATGACGATGAGGAGGATGAGGTGTTGCGGTACTTAAAGATTACAATGTGCGGAGACACCACATTGATTAACACTCAACTTTCCGCTCAAGCTTTCCTGAGGGATCTCAGGATTGCAAAGATGCAGAGTTTGCTGGCATCTTACAACCGGAGCTGTGCTACTATGATGCGGACATGCACGGCCCAAGAGAGAGCTACAGCTGCTTCCCTTCGTGTGTCATGGATCTTGGCAAAAAAGAAAAGGCCATTTACAGACTCTGAAACCGTGAAAGAGTCGGTATTGTGCGCAAAACTAAGCGGAGAGCTCAAGTCAACAATGGACAGCGTGATGGCAACAATTAATTTTATCCGCTCCACATCAAGCCTCCAACACCGCTTATTCCGCATGCTGCTGTCAGAAATGTCTGCTGAGCACCATGACCTGCTTTTGCACAATGACGTCAGGTGGCTGTCCAAAGGCAAAGCGCTGGAGCGTTTCTGTGTAAGAGGGGAAATCCCAGCCTTCCTCCGCAGCAGCAAGCATAAAAAAGCCGAAACACACTTGAACCAAATGCTGGATGACAACATCATTGGCGATGTCTGCTTTCTCCGTGACATATTCAAACACCTGAATGACTTAAATGTGACACTACAAGGCAGAGACAAAACTGTCATTGAACTGGTGGAACAGATGCGCGCATTCCAAGTCAAACTGGATCTTTTCGGGACTGACTTGAGCACAGGCCGAATGTTGCAATTTTCCGACGCTCTGCAAATGCATCTCATCCCCGGCACGCATTACCGCTGTAATGACGGATTTCGTTGCGAGGCTAAAAGAAAACTTTGCTGATCGATTGGATGGACTTGCTTTGCCAACAGAGGTGATGTGTTTTGCCAGAGACCCGTTCACTGTCGCAATAGAAGGGGCTTTATCCGCCAAAGCAAAGTTCCCATTGACAAGGGGAAATTCATTCTCGAACTTGTGGACATGCGGTCATCCTTAACCATGGCACAGGAGCTGCGCACCAACGGGCCTGCCAGGTTTTGGGCTGATGTCAACCCACATCATTTCCCTAACGACAAGAGAGCAGCAGTCCATGTGCTAAGTATGTTTGGCTCAACATACACATGTGAATCATGCTTTTCACACATTAACTCAATTAAAAGCGGCTCTCGTTGCTCACTGTCTGACAGTACACTTCACGAATGCCTTCGAATTGCATTGACATCTTATGAAACCAGAATCACTGCTCTCATTCAGAACAAAAGATGTCACTTCTCCCACTGAGAACGCAGCAGTGAAACTGTTGCATACATAGCAACAAAAGGATGTGTAACTACGTGAGTAACAAAGTATTCATGTGTGTTAAGCTACTTAGTTATTTCTTGTTTTGGGTTTGTTTACCAAGCTTTAATATGCCTGGTTCTGATGCACTTTCATGCACTTTGGCATATTGATCCCAGGGGGGATATGCTTGTTTTAATATGTGACCCAAATGTTTATTTTATTTATTTAAATAAGGAAAATGTGCAATATTTTGTTTTCAATGCACCTTGTGTTTTGCTTATTGGTCAGATATGACAAATATTTATTTTATTTTGTTTCAAAAAGGAAACTGGCTATTGATAGGCCTAATATTGTGCACTATTTTGTTGGTTGAGTTTTGCCTAGGTCAGATTCACCAAAGATGTATTGATGTAATTTTTCAGATATGACAGCGAATAAAACGTTTGTGTATTTCAATACATTAATTTGTGTTGGTCCGAAATTTGTCATTACTTGCTGCTGAAAATGTCTGGCCCAACTGAATTTCTTGTTTTGAAAATCTGGTCTAGGATTAAGAGCAGGTGCCGTATAGTTGTTTGAGTCACTACCAAGCCTGCTTGGATGCATTTCAGATGCATCAATTTGTATCCGTGAAGCATCCCGTACTGGTTCAACTGATCTTGCAGGAAGAGAGCCACTTATAGCAGATCCGACTGGGCTTTTCTCCTGAACAGTCCCAATGACTTCAAATGTCTGCGCAATGTTTACATACTTATATTAATGCCCTCCTCACTTTTAAGGACCATCAATATTTCCCAATGCCTCAACCCGAGCAGGAAATAAAATACGATAGCGTCGGATAGCGTCATCTTTGCCGGCCAATGACTTCAGATGTCTGCGCAATGTTGACATAACACCTCTCTGGAGAAATATCTAGAATGAATTCAAGCATTCTAATGTTAGCTATTTGTTTAACTCTTACACTTTATTTGTGTAGCAACCTACAAAAATACAGCTAAATAAGTACAAAGTGGTTATTACTATATGTGGGTAAATATCGCTAAATAAATACATTTTTATGTCATGTGGATAATTTCAAGAAAACTGAAAGCTGAGTAGCATAAGCCAATGAGCTTCCTGTACTGCTGCAGTGTTAGCCAATCAAAGACCACTTTGTTGGGGAGTGTAAGAGAACACGAGGAGTTCGAAAAAGTCATTGAATGAGCGGAGCAGGAGTAATTAATCTTATCCAAGAGACTGATATTTGTAGACGCAATGCTTGATTATTTTATTAAGTATTGGCACAAGTATCCTCTAACAGAAAAAATGTTGTGTGAAACTTGCAGTTTGTGACTTTCTGAAAAATACTTAACTTCAGTGCCGTGTTGGTTATAGGAATGCAAACACATGCATGACAAAAAAAGAGCTAGCCGAAGTCGGAAAACAATATGGCGGAATATCCTATTAACATGAAAAGGCCTGTGCTATCTGCTTCGATAAATAGGAAATTCTATTTAGTAGAAGAAATGGCCGCACATAGCAGGTGATGGGCAGTGACAGAAGAATAGCATTTTAAGACCTCTCATATGAGCGTGGCAGCGATAAGGCTTTAATTGGTTTGCCTGAAGGCTGATTTTTACTACTCCGTAAAGTGCTGTACGTAAACACAGAGAGCCCTCTCCGTAGCTCTACGTGCGCATCCAAAACTATCTAAACTATCCGTTGACGCAACGGAGATGGCCGGGGATAAGATTTGAAAAGGTTTGGAAGTTTATTTGCAACACTATTTACATGGTTAGTAGACGCTCTCGAATGCTCACAGCGAGGGTAACGTAGAGTTACCCGGCTAATCACAGACAAAGTAGGGCGGGTCTTTGCGTGTCCATAGTAGGATTCATAAATACCAACCTTGTCTCACAGGAATCCGTGACATGACCACGGACGCTTAACTCAAAATCTGTGGAATCCTGACGGAAACACGCCAATTTCCGTGATATGGTTACAGAGTTTGCTCCAATGCAAGTTAATGATACTGTTATTCCGTGGCACACACACAGATCCCCATCTCAACGACCGAGTCGACCACGGCGCCTTAAAATCTGTGGTGGCCTCACGGAATCACTTAAATTGTCCATGATATGCCAACGGAATTTGCTCCAGTACAAGTTAATGACACTCATATTCCGTGGCACACACACAGAGGTCCCCGTTTCAATGACCTAGTCAACCTGGTCTCACAGGGATCCGTGAAATGACCATATACACATATATATATTTATACAACGGGTGGCTTAAATCCAGCGATCTGATTGGTTCCTAACTGTTGTATAATGAGGGTATACATAACTGCTATGACGCCCAATCATTTTGTGACAGTTTGCATATCACTCCGCACCTGGAAGTAAAAACGGTTACAAAGTATAAAAGTAGTTGTATAAAAGCAATAGCACAGTTTACTGAAGCCTAAAAATATGTTGAATGATGGGAGTGTCTGTGGTATGTGCTCATTATACCACTGTGAAGGGGGTCGCCGAGTGAACTGCTCCATAGGATAAATTGCCGGAGGGACGCTAAAGTGTGTTGCATAGCGCCCGTCGTGCAATTTGAAGGCAGCCAGGAGGGACTACTTTTTTGTATTCTTTAATAAAACAGCTACTTTGACTTTCTTGTTTTTTTTTCTAAATGTAGTGTGTCTATGACTTTCGTTTTGCCTTAATAGTAACCGTTGTATAAAAGCAATAGATCACTTCAGTCAGTGGTATGTGCTCATTATACCACTGTGAAGTTGTATAATGGCGTGTATAGTGGCCTGTCGTGATCTATTGCTTAAATATATATATATATGAGATGAGAAACTTGATCAGCTGTTTCATATTATTTTTCTCGTGGCATTCAACATATGGTTTTGATCAATAGTGTTTTGTTGGTGTTGTATATAAAGCTGTTTTGGGATTTTCATAATAGTTAAATTGATTACCCATACAAGCGTATTGCATCAACCATTGATTAACCAATCATCAAACAGTGAATATGAATTTTCCTCTGTTTTTATTAAAGGATTTCAAGGTTATTGCTAAACACTTCATCTTGATTGAACAATTAAAACCACAGAGGAAGAATTTATTCAAAGCAGTTGTTTGTTTCATATGAGACGGGTTACATTTTTTTCAAGATGTGTTATAATAGATCGGATTAAAACTGAGTAACAGACAGAATGGATTAGTGCAAATACATGTAGTCAAATAAAAACAAAAACAAGGCCTAAAATGTCCATGGTAAAAGTCATACCAGCCCTTAAAAAGTACTTTATGTAAATATTGTAATTCCATTGTCAGAGTTGTGGTTGAACATTTCAGTGTACTATATTTCACTGTAACAGTGGTCCTAAATGATGACGTGATTTTTATAAATCAGCCAACAGTATTTTACATTTTAAAGAAGAACGGCTTTGAGAAAATAAAATAAGTTTGTTGAATGGTGAACGACAAGAATTCACCATTAAGTCAAGGAGGTAAAGACAGTAAACAGGTTGCATTGATTAGAGTTCTTTCTTTCAAGGGCAAGGTTCACCTCTTATGGCTGGGGAAGCTTTAGAGGAGAAAAATACAAGGAGAAAGTAATGTTAGAGGAACAGCTTGATCACGTGTCAGTACCGAGTACCGTCTGCAATGTCTGTATTGTTTTAAAGCTATGCAAGGCACTTGTAGGATTTAAAACAATTTTAACTAGACCTTAATAACCTGTCCTAACATTTTCTATAATATAATTCACATTGCCTCATTTCACAGCTAATGCATGCAGCAGAAAATCATTTCAATTACCAATAGGAACACATATTGTTCACAAGATCACACTTCCTTATTCCTGAACTAGCTCATTCTTCTTGTCCTACAGAGATGTGAGACATAACCACCTCATTGTCCTCTTCCATCTTTGGCTCCATCTTGCCCATGATGTCCTGCTCTGCCTGGGTCAGCCTGGTCCTCTGGATACAAACAAGATAATAACAATTTATATGAGTCATATTTCCTCCCTCAATACTTACATATCAGTTTATTAAAAAGAAAGGTGGGAAGGATTTGTGGGCAAGTATGGGAATTGAACATATGAATAAGTTCATATGTTATGAATATATACGTATGAATATATTGTCCAAAACTGGATACAAAAAATACGTTCATAATAATTACCTCAGCTGCAATGGCTGCAAGAATTGCATTGGTGCCTGCAAAAACAATCAAGATTAAATAAAATGTGCAAGCTATTGGTTTTTCTAAAGTAAAATTGAGCCTTTGACCACATTGCTGTTCCTTACCTGCCCCCGCCTCATCAGGGCCCTCTCTGGGCCTCTCCCTCCAGGGAGAGAGGCGCACGCGGGGGATGCTGGAGCAGTGGACCAGGCTGTTTTCAGCGTTGACGAGTCTGAAGGGGTCCTTGGGGACCCTGGAGATGCCTGTGTTGTCGCAGATGATCCTGGCCAGGTTGGCAGTGCTCAGCGCCTTCTTCTGGTTCGGGGTGAACACGCCCATATTTTCGTACCACAACCTGTCAACAGCAAACAGAACTAAAAGTTAATGAGATAGAAAGACCATTCCTGGCCTAGTAAAGTGGGGCTACGGGGTTTGTGTGGGGAGGGGGTCCACATACAAACACCTTCCCCCCTACATGAATTATTAATTAATTATTACCCCTACTCAACCCAAACTTGCGTCATCAATCATCTTCCAAAGTTGATCTAGATCAAACCGGGTCGGCCTTCTTTCTGTTTCGCACCCCAATGTCAGTCAGTCAGTCCGAGGATGTCAGCATGCGTACCTGTCTCCCTGGCGGATGTTCTTGAACTGGTTGGCGATGAGGCAGGAGAACAGAGGGCCCACACGGCCTCCCCTGACGAAGGGTTCTGCCACTCCTCCCATCCACACGTCGATGTTGCTGGGTGTTCTATACAGCTGCAGGAGCCTGGTCGCCAGGCCTGTGTTGTTCAGAACCTCAGCCAGCTCTGCCTGGTTGCTGGGCTGGGACAGCCCACAGAACTTACGCCACGCGTTGTAGCCTAGCGTGTTGAGTAAAAGAGGTGGATTTTCTTCAGATCGTGAAGCATTTGCTGCGTCATTTACACAAAACCAATCAAAAAGAAGAGAAGAAGAAAGTCTGAGGAGCTGAGAACCCTGACCAGGTAGGTCTAGCCTATTCTTGGTTTCAAAGTGGACAATAATAGGTTGCTTCGGTAGTTCAGTGTGTAAGCAAACAGTTTACATACTAATGTTTAAATAAAGGGAATTAAAACAAGCGAGCAAAAAGGCAGCAGGCGAGAGGAGGAGAAGCTTTTAGGGGATAGGTACGTGGGATGGCGTGGTCCCGGCCCCTCTGCATGTTGAGCGACCCCAGGTCCAGAGCCAGGTGCTCGACAAACTGAAAGAGCCTCTCCCGCACCGCGTCTACCAGCATGTTTTCCTGAGTGCCCAGTTTGGCAGGATTGCCCACCAGACCACGGATCAGGGGGTCGATCCCGCCTGTAACAAACCAACAGCAACAATTTGAAGAAAAATATCTTGTTTGAAATTCATGTTTCTTGCAAGCACTTTGTGTCCTCTCCGCTCACCTTCGAATATGACCCTCCAGGGGCTGAAGAAGGCCTTGAAGAGCGGCACATTGGGGTTGCTAGCGTTCTCCTGATAGTTTTCGTCCAGGCGAGTTAGCATGGGCTGGATGGCCAGATGGGCGAAGCGGTAGGCAGCGGTGGAGAACACGTTGGCGATCCTTGGGTCCACGTTGGGGTCGTAGCCTGGGTAGCGGCCCAGCTTCATGGACATGGCTTCGTCACCCACGATGTGGGGCAGGTAGTCCCTGAAAATAAACACCTGGGGAGGGACACATGTTGAGGAGGAGGAAGAAGAGGTAAACGTATTTAGGAGGAGGATAAGGAGGAGAAACACGTGCTGAGAAGGAGGACGAGCATGGACGAGAGGAGTAGGAGGGTGAGGGAGAAAGACACATGTTGAGGAGAAAGAGGAGGAGGTGAGGCCCATGTTGAGGAGAAGGGTACGATCAGTAAAGGATGTATCCGAGATGTGAGCATGAGTGAGAGTAGAGGAGATGGATAAAGAGGTACAAGGGTGGGGCTTACCTGATTGTACGCGCCCATGATTTTACGAGCCTCTTGGTAGAGGGTCTCACTGTCCCACCACGGGTTTAGCTTCTTGAGTTCACGCGCCAGACGGTTGTGTTCTCGCAGGAACATGGTGTGGAGGGACGTCAGGGCAATGTTCTCATCGACACGAACATCACCTGGAAACATGACACAAGCCGTTTGAGTCGTAACTTGTCGCGAGTCTACGAACAGTTTGCTAGCTATGATTGAGAGATAGAATAGAGAGATAGAAACTGACAAACAGACAGTGATTAATTCTGAGTGTTAGAGATAGATAGAGATAGATAGAAATCGATATGAATGAAGTCGAGTTTTTTCAAAATGTTCAAAAAATTCACATTGTGGGTCCCAATGGCAAAAATGTTCAGCATTCATAATAAGGCATGATCAACAAGTTTCAGAATCTTTCATCCATCTGGGCGGGCAAGCTGCATGTGATTCTAATACCGGAAGTTACGATATTTTGGCACCAAACCTTTTCCACAATCTTTTCCACAGGTATCCACAGAGACTCTGTGAATACCCAATAAAGAGATAGATATAGAAATATATAGAGATAGACAAAAAGATGGACAGATTTATAGAGATGTTTAAGATATACATATACAGTATGCGCCAACCTCCAAGGAAACAGGGCACCTCCTGGGCATTGCTGTCGTTTGTGACCCTCCGGCGTGTAGCGCACATGTTAGCATGCAGAGGGCTGAATGGCAGCAGCTCCCGGCCGTTGTCCTTGTACTTGTCGTTGACGCGCAGGAGGCCTGCATCGCTCGTGAGGTTGCGGAGGTCCATCGCCAGCTTCTCCTCCGAGCCGTACACCTGGCCCAGGTCCAGGAACGCCGTCAGGGTGTTGATCTGCTCTCGCTTGTTCGCCACAGAGCCAAAATTGTATTCCGAATATCCAGTTCCACACACGGGCGCCGATCGGAAGACCGGGATGCAGCTGTCTGGGCCACTTGGCAAACGGGGGTCGCCGGGGGGGATCTGTGTAGAAGAGCGCAGATGACGACGGTGATTGTCGATTGCAGCGTTACTGTCTATACATATGCATGTAGGTCGAACTACACAATAAAACCTCCAACTGGAACCCAGTCGGTGACCATACCTGAATTGGGAAGCAGGGCTCGGAGCGCTCGCAGCTCTCGTCACAGTTGAGGCCGTTGCTGAAGGAGCGGAGGCTTGGGGAGAAGGGGGTGAAGGTGAGGTCGTGGTCGATCCACTGGCCGAACAGGGTCAAAATGTGGGTGTATTCACTATCACTGACCAAGCCCTCGTCCTTCGACGCCAGGATTCGGTTGGAAACGTCTCTGACCTAAGGAGGACAGACACAATCCATTGTAGATAGACGTGTGTATTTGCCGCATGTGTTTTTTACGTCATGCGATGCTGCCGCATGGGTCGACGCCGACATCATACCAGAGGGAGAACAAAGTTGTTGAAGCGGCGGTTTCTCTCCCAGCCGATGGGCAAGGCGACATCGTCATCATACTGAGCGGGGAGCCACCGCTTGAAGGGGGTGTTGGAGGCCCCCAGGCGAGGGCTCATCCTGTTGACAACATGTTGAAACACTTTTACCTTACGACTCAAAGCCTTGTTTTCACAATCTCTCAATAATTTTTTATCGTTGCAGAAAACGCTCTTACAGGTTGTTGCAGACACTGGTGGCAGTCCTGTACTTGTCCAGGTTCTGAATTGTGCGACAGGACGGATCGCTGACCCTGGCTGCACATCCAGAGATCTTTGAAAGAACCTCCAGGTCTTCACGGGGGAGCAGATCTGGAGAACAGCAGACATAAGACAATACTTTAGAGTACTTGACAATGCTAGACAGCTATACGCACCTATCAGGTCACATGGAATAGTTCCTTGTCCAAACCCTGCACTCTTGACACTGGTGTCCCTCAAGGCTCTGTACTGGGACCCCTTCGGTTCTCCCTATATACAAGATCATTGGGCTCTGTAATGACATCACACAGTTTTTCCTATCACTGCTACGCTGACAAAACTTTCACCTCCCCTCACCCTGATTGCAACACTCATCTCAGAATGTCTGGCAGACGTCAGTACTTGGACGACTACCCATCACCTGAAGCTTAACCTCAACAAGACTGAGCTCCTGCCAATGCCAGGGAAAGCTTGCCCTCACATGGACCTACTGGTCACTGCAGAGAACATCGCTGTATCACCATCACCAACTGTTAGAAACCCAGTTGTGCTGCACCGCGAACATCACCTCTCCGATCATGCAGATTTGCCCTCTACATCCGGAGGATCCGGCCCTTCCTAACGAGAAGGGCAACTCAGCTCCTGGTCCAAGCTCTCTTCATCACGTGCCTTGACTACTGCAACTCGCTAACACCTATTGTATGTCCTATTGAGTTATAGTACTTAGTTATGTAGCATCTTATCATAGCTATCTATGTTAAACACAGGGAATGGGTTAACCTAGCAATTGGGGGTGCTTTGCACTTTTTTCTACTAACACGCTTAGTGTTCCGACATCGATATATTGTTTCACTTCCTTATGACAAATGTACTTTTATGTCACTTTGGATAAAAGCGTCTGCTAAATGCCCTAAATCTAAATGTACAGACAATAGCAGACAACAACAACAACAACAACAACAACAGAGTGGCGTGGGCCTGACCTGTGGCGTTGAGCGAGCGTTTGTGCACGCGGTGGACGCGGTCGTGAAGCAGGCGCAGCGTCTGGGCCATGTAGTCGGCCGAGCGCACGGCCGAGCGGGAGTCTCCACGCGGCTGCTTCATGAGGCGCAGGATGTCCGCCGGAGAGACGACCTCTCGGCGAACCCTGCTCAGACTCCTGGAGGGGAACAGGGGGGGGGGGGGGGGGGGGGGGGGGCAGGCATGGTTACGAAAGGATGGAAAGAAGAGCAGTAATAACATGATGGTCATTCATAATATGAAGAAGATAATCATAAAAATAGGTTATGAAGCGAAAAGGCCAATTTATTAATCATGAAAGTGAAACAGGTATGTAATGCTCATTTTTCCATCAATATTCGTTTTTGTTGTGTTTATAATTGAATCATCAGACAAATGGAAATGTGACTTTAATGCATATGGTGGAAGTATCCTGTTACAGTATATTTTTTTCTGGTGATTGTTCAATTCTCGTTAAGACAGAATAAGATTTAAAACAACAAACTCACTCATCTCGCGAGTACTTGTAAGCATCATCCACCAGTGTTTTGGCCTCTTCAAAGCATTCCATAAGATATGGACGACCCAGACCTTCAGATACTAGAGCATTAATATAATAAACCATAAGATAGTCCTTCAGATACAAGAGCATTAATATAATAAACCATAAGAGACCTTCAGATACAAGAGCATTGATAAAATAAACCATAAGATAGAACTTCAGATACAAGAGTATTGATAAAACCAGCAATTTTCCGAGTCCCAGAGCTATTCTGAGTCACCAACGCACCGCCAATCCCAATGGCCACCCTTAATAAGCAAATCATATATCATATTATTATATTTCATGCCATGTATCAAAAAAATGTTGGTCAAGGTTGGAAGCGAACCGGCGACCCAAGGCGACCCAGTAGTTTCCAAACTCAAAATGAATATTCCTTTTTCAGGAATATTTGTCAGGTCGAGATTTGGGCCGTCAAAATAAAACTAATAATTCCCACATAACAGGAGTACACGGATACACTGTGAATACCTAATAAACAAACTCAGAACTTCAACTTGAACTGAAAAAAAGATGAGTTAGGGAAAGAAAACATCATAATATACCAACATTTTAGAAACATTCACGTTTTTTGAAAGGTATCATTTAAAAGCTTACTTGATGGGTTTGAATTGGCCTGCATCACGCAGATGCCCAGCATTAGAACGCAGACAAGCTGGTTCATCTATAAGTGGACAAAACATATTGAACATCAGCTATCAACGTTAAGCCTTCCATTGTCTGACCCACGTTAGACAATAATGATGCACACCGTCTAGGTCCCAAAATAGAAGGAAAAGGAAAGAAGTCCTCTTACCTCTCAGGAGAAGCTAAAATTATAGTGAGAACAATGTGAAGGTGGTTTGAAGACTGTCCCTGTGTCAGCCTATTTATAGTGAGAGTCTTAGGCCACACCCACAGTGTTGATGTTTTCAGGTGAGGTCAATATATCATTAAAACCTATAGTTCCTACTTCCTTCTTCTAGCTGAACTCGATTAACTTAGGTTTATCACTCAGCTAATCAAATGTATTGTCCAATGAAAGCTTTCAGTAGCATCTACTCTTTACTATCATACTAACTAACAAACTATTATGTTGGTAGCATATTTGTTTTATTTCAGATTGAAAAAAAAACGTCCATATACAACCGGAGTTATCCACACCTAATATTAACCAATAACTGTGGATGTTAAAATGTGCTTAAAGGTTAACCATCTGTCCTCTTAGGGTGTGTAGGCCAAATATCGAATTTCTGGCAATAAGGAAATCTTTTACCAGAAATTCAATGATTGTCTTCCTGGAATACTAAAAAAAAAAAAGGATAAGTTAATGCTAACAATATAAAGCCTGAAAATCCTTTTAATCCACCATTCTACATCATCCTCAAGGGAATTGACTCAAAGTCTTTAAACGCCTAAAATTTGATGTGGGAAAAGCCATGCAATACTCTTAGTGAGGATAGTTGAACATTTAATTGTTACTGTTAGACAACTCCATGACAAGACATTCAAGCCTGTGAGATGCTCAGTACAGGACAGTATGACACCAGAAGCAATCAGAACTACTAACCACTACTAACCAAATAGAAAAACACAAATATTTGGTTACGTTGTGAAGCCTGCTTTACTGCTTTCTTGAGAAAAGCATTCATGAGTGATTGGTTGCAAACGCAACCAGCTGATAACATCTTTAAAAACCTACATTTTTATAGAAACACACAACACTTGGCTTGTTGCCGTCAAGGAATAAGATACCGTAACATTTCCTGATCCCTTACAGCAGCAAGATTTATCACTTGCAGGAAACCTTTCTTGTTATAGGTGTGAGCGTTCAGGAAGGCGGTACACAAGTGGTGCATTTGCACGCACACATGTACACAAATTATTAAAAACCATGTACAGCTTTATTACAACCAAATGTATCCCCTTTTCATGCTCATATATTGCATTTTCTGGGCCTGAACCTACAATCACTTGAAAACAGCCACCATCATTTGCTAGGATATCCAACTTTTCAACCATTTTTAAGATATTGAGGGCTTAGCCCAGAATCTTAAAAATAAGAAAATATTGCTCTCTGTGGGTTGTACAGTCAAACGCCTAGACACACCGGCAGTATTTTGCCTAACGATCGAGCCTCAAGCTTCTTAAAGGTGCTCTTCCTATTTGGGTAGGCCTATGCTTTGATAAACTGGAAATATACAATTTTCTCAAAAAGCCATGGGTATTGCTTGTATCAGCCTTCTTGAAATGCAGGGTACTAGTTTTCTGGAAAATGCAGGGTCGTGCATTTCTTGAAAATGCAGCACCGCGTTTGTCAGAATCTGTACTTGATTGTGCTTGGGATCAGGTTGGTTAGGCTTGTCCCAAACAATAATCAAGTATATAATAATAATAATCAAATTCACTGAAATTCCCGTAGGGGCACTATAATTCATGGTCAAAGTTTAAACGATCGGCACGGCTGCCCTGATGAATTACAATTTCTGAAACGTGTTTGACATGTCTTATTTCGCATGCTGAACATTTTTGTGTCTTGAACCCAGTATGTCCGTCAAGATAGATTTAGCTGTACAGTGAAAATTTCAGGAAAACTTAATCAAACTGCATCATCTGAACCATAGCTTAAAATATCTTTAACTGTAAATCCAACGGTTTGGATTTACATGTATATGTGTCACACAATATGCTTGATATATTAGGAAACAAACTTGAAAAAATAGTGCGAAATATTGTCCAATGTGAACCAAGACTAATCTGAACGAAATCTGTCCTATTTCACCCGGCCATTTTGTTTTACAAGAATACAGGTTGCAATGGTACTAAGGGGACTTTATGGATGCAAACAGTAATCAAACACACTTGAAGGAGATGAGCAAAAAGGCAGGTGTCTAAAATACTTCTCAGATATGATCATTAATATGATCTGATGTGTAATTCTCTCCATCGTAAAAACTAAACGTCAAATTTTGTCAGTAATTGGACATTTGGTAATACTTACTATCATATAAAACTAACCATCGGGCAGACTGAATGCCGGTCGCGGATTAGAAGCCATGTTCATCATTAACCTTTAGCTTGTGGCTAAATGTATAATTTTGGGGGAATCCAGAACAATTGGCCAACATTTTATTCTGATTGCACTACTTTTTGTTCTACAATATTGCTATCAAAGAATAAACTCAGCACGACACCCCTTTCGTTGCTCTAATTTAATTTTATGATTTGGGATTGTTGTTAGTCGCACTTGTAAATCTCTTCAGATTATCTGACTATACAAGATCAACTGAATAAAAGATCACAGGATAAACTGAATAAATGATGAGATGATTAAATTATAAACTGAATCAATTATAAACTGACTAAATGAATCAATTACTCAATTATAAACTGACTTTATGAGTGATTAGCTGAATAATTAACTGATAAGATGTTCAAATGTAGCCAGGAAAGAGAGAAAGGTGTTTCTTGGCACATTCACACAAATATTTCCAAACATGTCAGCTGCAGTGAAAAACACATGAAAATAAAAAAACAGAATGTTTTGGACATTGCTAGAGCGTCTCTTTGGCCACTAGTGTGTAAGTGTCCTAATTTATATTGAGTTGCATTCAGTATCCCAGGTGGTAGAGAAGCTTGCTCTGCAACTACTGGGCTTCCTGGTGCTGTTCATGAGTATGGAGGTGTGAACAGGACTGACCAACCCTGACCTGGCTGACTTGCTGCTGATTGCTATGGTGGGTTGGTGGACAACACCGTCAACACCTTTTGTTCATAATACGCTTATACTGTTTTGTATAGACATTTTGTGACCTCCGATCTCTGGGATTTCGATGACATTTACGATGGTGAAAGAAGGAAGAGCGAGGGAACGCTTCCTGGACATAACAAACAGGACAAGCAACAATAAAGAAGTGACGAAGAACAGAAGAAACCCACGCGGGTTAGAGGTTGGATTATACAAAGGTAACAATAGTTTAGCCTCCCCTTCACAGCTTCTTACACTCTGGATATGATTATTGTATTTAGTACATTTCTGTAGAAGATGTCTTTGCATCATCATTTTCCATTATTTATAATATATATTACAACAAAACCTTAGATGATCTTATATTTGAAAGGTAGCAGATTAAAGGTTTAGTCGTATTGCCAGCTAAATAGTCTTCGTCTTTAAATAGGTACAACTGGATTATATAGACCCTTGTCTATAGTGTTGTCTATAGACAATTGTGCAATATAGATAGAATAGTGTCTAGTGGTGCTGGGCATCATTTCAGTTACATTTGACCTCACTGCAGGTATTTTTTTATTTCAGGTTTTTTTTAAACTATCCTTAGCATCAGATATCAATCTAAACCACAACTGATGTATTCTTTCTTAGAAAAAGATCCTAAAACTGGCCTATGTTGTTTGATTTTACGCAAAGAACTTCCTTGGCAAGCATGTCTAATGCATTGTTTACCTGCATTGTGCACTGCACCTATACTCGTAAGTAGCTACTAAGAAGGGCTTAGCTTCTTATCAGGTGCTGAGCTATCGATGTGAACAATGCATTGTTAACCTGCATAGTTCAAAATCCCAAACTGCGATTATACTTGTAAGTACAGTAGTTACTATGAAGGGCTTAGTAAGTCGATTGCTC
The DNA here is from genome assembly GCF_902167405.1 of Gadus morhua. Lineage (NCBI taxonomy): Eukaryota > Metazoa > Chordata > Actinopteri > Gadiformes > Gadidae > Gadus > Gadus morhua. The sequence continues at coordinate 13,212,422 of NC_044051.1, read as the reverse complement.
AGCTTCTTATTAGGTGCTGAGCTATCGATATGAACAATGCATTGGTAACCTACATAGTTCACAATCCCAAATCGCACCTATACTCGTAAGTAATAATAATAATAATAATACATTTAATTTAGAGGCGCCTTTCAAGACACCCAAGGTCACCTTACAGAGCATTTAGTCATCATACATTTTTTAAAAAGCAAGACATTGTGGAAAAAATAAATAAATAAATAAATAAACAAAAGCAATAAGAAATAAATAAATAAAAAAAACAATCAAAACAGTGATCAGTTAGACGTTGTGTGCGAGTTTGAACAAGTGAGTTTTGAGCTGTGACTTGAAGGTTGAAATGGTGTCTGACTGTTTTATGTGTGAGGGGAGGGAGTTCCAGAGCCTGGGTGCTGAACAGCTGAATGACCGGGCACCCATTGAAGTGAGTCGTGATGTGGGGATACATAGTAGTCCAGCAGAGGTTGAGCGGAGGGAGCGGGAGGGAGTGTATTCTTGGAGGAGGTCGCAGAGATAACTGGGGGCTAGGTTGTGAAGAGCTTTGTAGGTGAGGAGTAGGGTTTTGTATTGGATGCGGTAGTGTACTGGGAGCCAGTGAAGTTGAATGAGGACAGGGGTGATGTGGTCAGATGATTTGGTGTGGGTGATGACGAAGTAGTTACTAAGAAGGGCTTGGTAAGTCGATAGCTCAGCTGTGTGTGTGTGTGTGTGTGTGGGTGATAAGGGTTCGTGTGTGTAGTAAGCGGGTGTGTGTGTGTGTAGTAAGTGTGCATGGATGGGTGTAGATAGAGGGTATGGGTGTGTATGAAGCGTGTGTGTGTGGTAAGCGGGTGTTCAGTAAGCGGTTGTGTGTGTGTGTGTGAAGCGGATGTGTGTGTGTGTGTGTGCGGGTTTGTGTGTCTGTAGTAAGCGGTTGTGTATGTTTGTATGAAGCGGGTTTTTATGCGTGTATGAAGCGGGGGTGTGTGTGTATGTGTCTTATTAGGTGTCTTGTAAAACACCAGGTAACTTTCTGTATCCTCTGGTCTCTAGGTCTTCAGTGTGCTTGTGTGGACTAGTGTTGGCTCGTTCGTTCGCGAACCGGTTCGAATGAACGAGTCTTTAGGACGAACGAACCGAACCAGTTCGTTTCTCTCGTTCGTTCGTTCGTCTCGTTCACCATTCGATTCACCGGAAACTTGACTGAACGAACGAACGAGTTTCCGGTAGCACTAACTCCACTGAGTCTGACTGACTCAGGTGAGAACCGTGCAATGGCGTGCATTCCATGATGCGATTTACCGCCTCCGGAATCGATTCACCTGAAACTCGGTGGAGTTAGTGCTACCGGAAACTCGACTGAACGAACGACTCCTCTTGGCGAACTGAATCACGCGAACTGGGTCACGGAAACGAATCAGATGTAGGGCCATGAACACTGGGCCGTGCACGCTTTGGGCTGTGCATGCTAACTAAATAACTGTGAAATAAATGAATTGGGGGAAAGGAACTTTGTCTTTGACTCCCTGAAGTACATGAACCACGACATGGAGGAGAAAGGGATTGTTGGCCGCGAAAGTCTCCCGCTTGAGCCCCGCTTCCCGCTTCCCGCTGCCCGCTGCCGAGGGACCACCGCCTCGGCGCTGCAGGAGGCGGTGGTGCCTAAGCACTGACTGCTGCCGAGGCGGTCAGTGCTTAGGCACCACCGCCTCCTGCAGCGCCGAGGCGGTGGTCCCTCGGCAGCGGGAAGCGAGGCTCCGGCGGGAGACAACCGCGGTCAACAATCGCGGGCAACAATCCCTTTCTCCTCCATGTCGTGGTTCAGTCTACTTCAGATTGATGTGGACGTGGAAGAACCAGAGACGTCTGAGAACCCGACGCAGTCGTTTGAGATTCATAATATCGTCTGGAGGCTCACACAGCTTTTGGCCATGATAATATATATTATATGATATAGATATCTATGTATAATATGATATTATTTAAATATAGAGCTCCAGGACTCCTGTGTGTTCTAGGATATTTACAGAACACGGCTAAAGGCTGTGTGCGCCTCGCCATTGCGATACATCCACTGTAAACAGAGCGCATGGTACCGTGGCTGCAAGCTGCTCAGGGCCACACCCCCACCCTCCTCTTGACCCGCCTCTCTCTCTCTCGGCGCATTTGGGGAAAGCTCTGGTCACCAAAGAGCTGGTCAATATTGATGGGGAGGTTTTGGATGGGCGATGCCTTCCCTGGAAAGAAGAGCAGAGCAGTGTTGTCCAGATTGGGCTTCAAGTGGTGTGTCGACATCTGAGAGATGTCAGAGATTGGGTAGCAGAGATTGGCGAGAGATTGGCGCCGCAACCTGGTTTTCAGACAGAAGACAGAATTAGGTGAAAGGCAGAATTAGGTGTTGCATGCAAGCATGCAAGTGTGTGTGTGTGTGTGTGTGTGTGTGTGTGTGTGTGTGTGTGTGTGTGTGTGTGCGTGTGCGTGCGTGCGTGTGTGTTGTGGAGTGTGAGATATCTGTGTTAAAAGTATGAGGCTGATGGTGATAGAAAGTCTAAAGAACACAGGGTGTTTAAGCTACTGCAACAGGAATTCCCAGTGGCAGATAGCTGCCCGATAACAACACTGCTTATCAGTTTCACTGGGTTCCTTGATCAATACCCGATTCATTTGAAATAAACTGCTCTCAATGTTCACTGTGGACCGAGGTGGTGGAGGAGGTGGGGGTTGAGGAGGAGGTGCTGGAGATAGTGCTGGTGGTTGTTGATGGCCTAACTGCAGATGATGGCTGGGTAAAGTGGGTTTAAGCAACTGCGCCATGATCACCAGAGCTCATTTGTTCAAAAGCAATCCGATCGGATTACATCTATCGGATTGGATCAAATATTAAAAAATGGATTCTGAAATCTGATAAAATAATTTAATCCAATCTTGGTTTAGATCTGAATCAAACCTTCAGTATGTGTTGTTCATAACTTTTTAGTAGGAATGGGATAACTTTGATCCCAAAAGTCTGTATTACCCTGATCCTAGCGGAAGCGCGGATTCAAGGAATAATCCACTCTTTTTTACATTGTAGTATATACATTTATAGATATTTTACACTTCATTTGTAAAATATTAATAAATAGGCTACCGCCTTTCAATGCAGTAATGAAAAAAGATGGGATTTTATCCCATAAAATAATCCCCCATATAGCTGTCAATATCAAAGACAATATATTCAATTGTTATTGTCATTTCTTAGCACTGTATACAAATTCTATATAATTTGATAACTCTGAAGGTTTGTATCTGGATCAAGGTGATCAAATCCGCTTTGAAAAACTGGCCCAAATGTACGATGATCCTGGATAGCAAAAACCGACTTCTTCTGTTGGTAAGAAAGTCATCTGGTTGGCATAGCAGACACACACACACACACACACACACACACACACACACACACACACACACACACACACACACACACACACACACACACACACACACACACACACACACACACACACACACAGACAAACACAGACAAACACAAGCATATGCACCACACCACCGTCTGGATCTTGGATATCAAAAAGCGTCTGAACTGAATAATTAGGCAGTGCAAATAGATTTTACCATTGTCTATAAACGTGTATTCATTAACCCTACTGTGTAAAGATGTTGTTTTAGATGTTTTTTCAAGTGTAAATCAATCCTCTTCTTGCTAAAGAATGAGGAACTTGAGACTGAAACCGGGTCAATCTTTATGGTTGGAGTTCTAATGACTCATTTAGATTCTCAGAAAGAAAAAAAATGGCTGTGTCTTTTTTCATTTCTCTATCAGCATAAGCTTTGCAGGTGGCCTCCTCTCTGGCCCCCTGAATTTAAGCACATATCCCAGGTACAGACGACAGGGTGCAGTGAAACGACATACACCCCACCTCCAGAAGACGCTGTGCAGCGAACCAACATATACCCCAGCTTCACACGACCGGGCGCAGAGGACATATAGCTCAGTCACAGACTACTACTGCGGGTGAAGACGATGGCTCCCCTAAACGTTGCTGTGCTCCTCTTCCTTGGAATCCAAAGCTCAGGTAATCATTTGTTAACAAATGACCGGTTGAAATCCTGTTTCTTCTTGATCTTGATAACTTCTATATTGTTGTATTGCATCTTGATGCGTAATGATGTTGAGGATGTGTTTGTTCATATAATGAGATGAGGGAGTTGTGGTCTCTTTTGCAGCTTTGACCACTGAATTCAAGATGAATGGAGCGCCCAAGCATTCTAAGCATCTAGTGAGTGATGATTTGTTGGTTCTTAGTCATTTTAAAGCAGGATTTAACAAAACAGATCTGTAGATAACATGTGCTGTTTTACAGGGACTTTACTTGCATGATCCTTTGATGGTCAAAAGGATAGAAATCTTACTTTGATTTTCGGTGTATCAATAATGGACTGAAGAAAATATATATTTATCCTCAGGGTGCAATATAAATGTGTGACTTAATACATTTTGTCATACATTATAACTCATTGGCAGAAATAACTATATATTTCCGCATCATTCCAAAGAAACAAATTAACATAAATATTTTACATACATTTAGACTAAAACAAATACCTTAAAGTCTGACTATATAATCTGATGGAAATTTAACACAATATTCTAAGTTAGAAATTATACAATTACAATGTCGTTTTTCTTCCGTCCTCACATATAGGATGCAAAATGTGTACCTCTCCTATACATTAAGTCTATATATAGTAAACACATGTTCGTCAGGATGGGATTTGCTAAAATAGAATAATATGAGTCTACACTGTCTTGGCCTTGCTCTGACCTGCTCACATAACAAATATTGCAGTATAAATAGTGTTATCACAGTATGCAGGCATTGTATTCTTTCAGTCCCTATCACACACTGTTCATCTGGTTCACCAATATTGAATCAGCTATTGAACACATTCCCAAAGCAACTATTTCAGTTCCAAGATTACTTCGTCATACTTTGAGGAATGAAATACAATTGTGAAAAATAAAATTCACCGCTGTGACTGATTGACAAACAACTATGAGAGACACAACATTGATTTCCAAGTTAGGATTAAATAGAAATCATTGATCCTGTATAAACATTGTGATTTATTATTCTCCATATTAAGCCCTTGGGTAAGAAATGTTGAGACATCACTAAGATAAGTAAAACAGAATAATGCATATATATATTCTGTTCATGTTATTAAACATACTATGATAAAGAATAAATTGGTTTTAACATTAGACCCTGTGGGATTGTAATGTTGTAAAATAATATAATGCAACAATATAATAACTATCTCTGTCATATTAATATGTCTTCTTTAGACTGGGGAGGTTTGCGAGGACTGCAGTGAAATATTCAACCTGGTGGTTGACATCCTTACCAACGCGGACATCCAGGTGGGTGAAACAGTCTCACAATAAAGTACCTGGAGAACACAAAGTTTGCCTTTAAATACTACTATTTTATATTATTCATCAATCCAAATATGTCTGGAAAGATAGGCTCTAGTTAGCATCTGCATTTGGACCAGTTCCAAATAAGTAGCATTAGGTAAAAGTGGTATCAGTTCCGAATATCTACAAAAAATATAAAAACCTGTTTGAATTCACACACACAGGCACACACACAGACATGTATTTGTGGCGGTAACCTTGATAGTTCCCCTTTTATACAGATCAGTTCACATTTTGTAGAACGGATTGGAGAAGTGATAAAAGCGATGAACAATACAGATATGATAGAGCGGATTGCGAATGGTTATAATAAAGAAGATATAGTGTATGATACAGGAGATATATGATTCAGGCATGATAAAGGATGTGAAGGTAATGAAAAATAACCCCACGCCTGCAGAGGAAGATGATGGACAACCTTGAGGTTTTGTGTGATTACTTGCCAAACCCCGGCAGATCTGGCCAGATCTGCCGCCAGCAGGTGGAGCAGATCTTGCCAATGGCAATCAATTTCATCACCAATTCAGTGGTAAGTTCGAAACTTTTTTTTAGAGCTGTCAAGCGATTAAAATATTTAATCGTGATTAATCACATTAATGTCATAGTTAACTCACGATTAATCGCAAATTATTTTTCTATGCTAAATATCCCTTGATTTTTTTGTCCCATAATTCTTCTCATTTTAATTCTCTTATCAACATGGTGAAGTGCATCGGCTTGCCTTGTGAAAATTATTTTTTATTGATAACAACATTGGCATATACTGATCAAAACAGGACGATACAAAAAAAAAAAAATTGTATCGTCTTTGTTTTGAGCCAAAGAATTTTTTTTTTTTTTTTTTTTTATAAAATAATTACGTTAATCGCGCGATAATTTTTTTAACGCCGTTAAATTTGGTTTGCGTTAACGCCGTTAATAACGCGTTTAACTGACAGCTCTACTTTTTTTCTAAACTAAATGACATCTCGGATCATCTTCGTTCATGTAGTTAGTCTTGTCCCCCATTTGCTTCTCTTTTGTGTTGAAATTGCGTTGGAGTCCAGACCCATCTTTACCAATATATGCCACTGCTCATTCCTTATCACATTCTGTACAGCAACCAGAGCAAGTGTGCTCTTTCCTTGGGCTATGTGGCTCGCACTTAGAGGACGGCCATGAGAGGAAGCTGATCATTGATATCCAGGAGAGTGTGAGGGCTGCCATCGAGGCTCTGGACCTGAGTGACATGCCATGGGCAGGAGAAGACAGCAAGCTCACGGTACAGTGGATACAAGTCTTCAATCCCTTGCTTTCATCCCAAATAATCAACCCAAGCCCTCTACTGTTAACACAAACACAACTGTAGTATCAACAGTAACACTACAGTAGTAACACTACTGTAGTATCAACACAAACACTACTGTATAATCAACCCCTTCAACTTTAATGTAGTAAAAACTAGTGCTGTCAGTTAAACGCGTTATTAACGGCGTTAACGCAAACCAATTTTAACGGCGGTAATTTCCTTATCGCGCGATTAACGCAATTTATTATTTTTAATTTTCAAAACAATATTTACAGAACTCAAAACAAAGAAGCAGTAGCCTGACTGCTATGTTCAAGGCATTATGTTTGTATTTTCATCCTTTAATTGCACTTTAGGCTTTTTTTTTGTATCGCCCTGTTTTGATCAGTATATGCCAATGAGCATTAAAATTAGAACAATTAATGGGACAAAGAAATCAAGGGATATTTAGCATAGAAAAAAGATTTGCGATTAATCGTGGTTACTCGCGAGTAATCGTGAGTTAACTATGCCATTAATGTGATTAATCGCGATTGAATATTTTAATCGCTTGACAGCACTAGTAAAAACCCTTAAACTCTACTGTATTATCAACACAATCATTCTACTGTAGTACCAACCATAATACTAATGTAGTACAAACACTGCAGTAAACACTAAATACTGTATTTACATCACTACTGTAGTACCAACACTACTGTAGTACAAACACTCTACTGTAGTATCAACACTACACTGTAGTATCAACACAATCATTCTACTATAGTATCAACCCTTACACTCTACTCTAGTAACATTCGACTGTCGTAACACAAACCTTCTGCTAAAGTTTCAACACAAACACCACTGTAGTAACATAAACCCTCTATTGTAGTTTCAACACAAAACTCTTCTTTAGTATCAACAAACACTTAGAAGGCCTAGCTATCCGTGGGCTTGTATTGTATCAAGGTAGGAACGGGTTGGTCTTGTTTTTCAGGGCGCGTCCTCCATTCAATGCACCTACTGCCTGGTCATTATGGATGCTTTGCAGAAGATGTTCCCAAAAGAAAAGACAGAGGTAAGAGGTTGTCTGTTGTGGGCAGACAACAAAACACAAAGAAGATCCTTCCATTCATAATCACACCAAAACCCACAATTACACATCGGGGGGAAAAGCATGATTTGTCTTCCGACTGCATCCTCCCCGGTTTGGTATCACATGACATCTTGTTGTTCATTGTGCCAGGCGGCAGTGGTGGACGTCCTGCTAGCGGGGTGTGGCCTCCTCCCGGCCTCCTACACAGATAAGTGTGAGGCTCTTGTAGATTCATTCGTCAAGACGGTGCTGGATACCCTGCTGAGTCACATAACACCCAAGACCATCTGTTCCCTGGTCCAACTGTGTTCAGTGCAGGAAAGAGCCCTCAACAGTGAGTCAGCAGAAAATAAAAAAACACACATCCCACATTTGTAAAGGTTGACGAAAGTTTGTTTGGTTACAATGCGCTGCGATGGTTAAGTTACCACGACACATGGTTTAAAAGGATTGTTGTGATCCAACGCGCGTGCGCGTGTGTGTGTGTGTGTGTGTGGAACAGGGGAGGCGTTTGTGGACCCTTGCACTGTACAGAGCTTCAGATGCAGGGACTTAAGGAACGCAGTGAGATGTGGAGTAAGTATAAACAAAGTACTGTGTATACAAATTCCAACATTTTCAAAATTACCAAGTTCAACAGTCTAAACTTTACTTTTCTGTCTGCAGACTGTGTCATTCTGTCAGAGATTTGCCTGGAAGTCCGCCCGAAAGACCCTTTTTAAATATGCTGGATGAATATGAATGTTTGTTTAAAGGGGACATATTATACCACCAGGTGTGAGTGTGATTAGCCTTACAAGCCGTTTCAAAAATTGGCCCCTTATGACATCACAAGTGGGCGTGTCCACCTAGACGTGTGCGAGATAGATCAGTCTACCAGCCTTCCCAGTGGACTGAAGTAAACGTTGCAGATTTTCGAAACGGCTTGTAATGGCTAATCACACTCACACCTGGTATTATATGTCCCCTTTAAATCGTTTTCCTTGAGGCTGGGAACATGCCCCAACCTCAAACTCTTTCGTCCAACAGATGACCTGTTGCAACTTCCATTTTCAAATATTGCTTCAGTCATTAACAATATTGACTTATTTTACTGTTTGCACTTCTTTCACCTTTCACTATTGCTATTTTTTTTTAAGTTGATATGATTCAGTCTTGTGATTTTTTACCTTAAATAAAAAAATATTTTGTGACCTCTTAGACTAATTTGAGCTGCAGCATATTCCGGCGTTGAGAAGGAATCTTTAACCTCCGTCTGAGAAGCTTAATGTGTTTTAATGGCATAGTATTGTATGAAGCATTAAAATTTGATTGCTGTCCCAAATTCTATTTTTCCACTTGTTTGTTTCCCCCATTACTTAACAATTGTACAAAACTGTGTTCAAACACGCACCATGCCCGCAACAAAACACTTGTACATTGTATGCTTGACACACAATGAAAGTGGAACATGTAGAAATTATTGCAAGACCAGGAAGTTTAACAACTTACTGAGTTGAAACGGCAGTTAACCTCAAGGAAGTGTTGAACCAGAAACGCTTCAGGTGAAACCCTTCCTTAATTTAGTAGACAACATTATACAAAGTAGCCAGACATTAATGAAGACATAACAAATTAATATGTTAGAATTTAAGTTCCCCCGAGCAGATAAAACCAATGAACCAATGATTCTGAACAGACTACATTTAAATGAGAGTCCTGGTTTGCTTTCTGTGACGACCAGGTTTTTGTATTTATACATTATAGCGACTACACACAGAAGATACTGTAATATCATGTATAAATCTAAAGACGGTACGAACGTAGTGATCAGAGGGACAAACGACAGATATAGGGTAGGATATTTTATTCAGATAGCAACCGTGTTGGACAGCACAACGTTGGATACATTGGGGAAGACAGTGTTGTGGGGGGGGGGGGGGGGGGGGGGGAGGGGGTGGCCAATTTACATTCTGGGGATTCCGGCCGCGCCACACGAGAAGGGCAGAATGTTAGAAAGGCACTTTTACTAATGTCATTATCCACACCAGTAGACATGTCTGTAACAGCAACAAATACTGAGATAAAAAAAAAGGGTGGTGGAACAACAGGAACCCACAGAGAAGCATGTAAACGGGCTGGTTTCTCTGTACAACACCAGCCAATCTGCTTCAGTCTGTCGGAGGGATCCACATGTGGAAAGGTTTTTTTTGTTTGAGAGACTTCCTGTGGTGTTCGAGATACCCATCGACCCGTGGAATGCTCAGCAACACGTTACCTCACACAGTCACTCATTGTAGGGCCGAGGACTCGAACACCAAAGACGTCAGGGGCCACTGCACGCACATCACACTGACGACACCTTCCCCACACTCAATATAATACAGCGGAATACAGCCCGACACGGACGCGTGGGCGCCAGACTCGTGGTGTCGTTTAACAAAATACAACATTCACCTCTGTACACGGAATGAGTCAGACGTCATACTGCGCTGTAGTTATTTAACCTCCCCCGCACCCAAAAGATCCCAACGTTGCTCTTTTCAACTACTAAATGTAGCGCTATGACGAAAAACTACAAAAATATTCCCTAGATTTAGCAAAAACGGGACGTCGACTCAAACTCAGGTATTCCCCCACCTGCAGCAGCCATCTTGTAGTCAACCACGCGCAGGCCAACCCACACTCAAAATGGAGAGAAGACAGCAACCACTACAGCTGCTGCATCCTGAGGAAGCAAGTCTCTCAGCGTGAATATAGGTACCAGAGCCGAAAGAAGAACAACTAAAGACAGTCTCACACAAACACACACGCACTACGAACCCTGCCCCCCTCTCCTCCTGACCAACATTAAGGACAGTTTTAGTGTCCGGTTCCTTGCTCTAAAAGGCCTTAAGGGTGGTGCCCTGCAGGCTGCGCCGGGTTTCTCTGTAGCTACACCCGTACTCACAGCTCTGCAGGCCACGATTGTCTACAACGTGGTCCGATAGGCCAGCGTGACAAACATTCACATCACGTCGATAAATATAGTAAAAGGGTGTGCGGCGATCCATGTGAGCACCCAGAGACTAATATTAGCAGCTTCTCAGTTCTCTGTAAAACTTCTCCTTTGTGTTTACAGCTGCTGCAACATCCACTATCGTGTTCATAGCTTCTACAGTTGGCCTACATCAAACTCCATGGGGGGGTGTAGATGGGTGCTAGCTTTAGCACGCTAGCATGTGCAGATTGAAGCCGCCAGACCATTAACTGCCTTTCCTCTAAGAAAGAGGTATTTGGGGTATAAATGTCATGTTTCTGTTATGGCTAGGAACTTTTAAAAAGCTTGTTATGGGTGCCCAACCAATTGTAACTATCAAAAGGGGACAAGGATTTTCTCCTGCTCACAAGTATTGCCCATTGTTGTTGAGAGAATCCCTTTCCATTAAACAAGTCACTGTGTCCTCATACTGGAGCTCATTCTCATGTATGATGCCTGCGCATCCAGCGTAAAAGGCTTAAATCAGGGACAAAACGCTACTTGTGGTTGGGGAAAAAGCATGGGTGCTCTTGCTCCCTTCTGGGTGGAGGTCTACACAATCTTTACGGCGACCTCCAACTTTGAAAGAACGACAGAGTGGAGTGTAACACGACAGCAGTGAGCATTTGGGAACACTGCAAGCCAATAAAGAGAGAGCAACATAATCTTGCATGAGACAAGATTACAGTGCATTATCGGTTTAGAAGTCAGCTAATGTGATATGAACAGGAAACAGAGAGAGCAAGCAGGCTTCTGAAATATGGCATAAGCCTGCTGTAACAACGGGAGAAGTCAAAAAAACACTGTTGCACAAACATTGATTATCGTTATTTACCGGCCCTCTGACCAGTATTTGGCCCTGACACTTTCGGGTTTATTTCATAGAATGATGTTAACGTTTAATACAAGTTAAGCGCAAATAATCAACGCTTTCCCCACTATATAAATATAAATCATAATGCAATTGAACCAAGTGGCACTACCTCTATCAAGTTCATGTATCATCTATAATCGGTTATTATAATTGTTGTTGTTATTTTGCCATCGAACCTTCAGTTGCCTTCTCTTTAAAAAAAAGGGGTAGTACAGCACACAGTAGTGAGTGCTAGGGACCACGCCGGGAGGGGGTGAGGGAGGGGGGAGGGTTGAGAGAATGGAAAGGAACACGGGAGGAACAACAGCACCCCCTAGTGGGTGGAGAGATCACACAAACCGGTGTGAGGCTGGGAGAGGACCCGTACTCAGTACTTGAGCTTCTTGGGCACCTCCCAGGAGAAGTCCTCCCGTCCGAAGTGGCCGTACGCTGCGGTGCACTGGTACATGGGCCTCTTCAGCTTCAGCTCCCTGGAGAAACAGAGCCAGCAAAGCTGTAGCTGGAGTAGTGTGTTCACCCTCCCCCCACTGACCGAGTCGCCCTCACATGCTTCCATTGATTTTGAAAATATAAATTAAAACGGTATGATGGTACTCGTTTGAATATGTGTGATAAGTTGAAATAACCTTAAAGAATATTCATTTTCAAATGATCAAATAATGAAGCCCTTGGTTAAATCCTGGCTTATGGATCATGGACCATCACAGGAAACCATACCTGACAATGACACCGGGACGCAGGTCAAAGTTCCTCTTGACGATGTCCAGCAGCTCCCTCTCACTGCGGTCGGACGTCCCATAGTGGAAGATGGAGATGGACAGAGGGTGGGCCACCCCAATAGCATACGCCACCTGGAGCACAACAACACACACACACACACACACACACACACACACACACACACACACACACACACACACACACACACACACACACACACACACACACACACACACACACACACACACACACACACACACACACACACACACACCATGCCAAAGGTCATGAGGTTCTTCAGCAGGCCCACTGGTCTGTAGCAGCATTATCACACCCCCAGGGCCGAAACTAGACATCCATCCATCTATCTCCATCCATCCATCCATCAATCCATATATATCTATATCCATCCTTCTATATCCATCCATCCATCCATCCATCCACCTATATCCATCCATCCATCCATCCATCCACCTATATCCATCCATCCAACCATCCACCTATATCCATCCATCCATATACATCCATCCATCCATCCATCTATATCCATCCATCTATATCCATCCATCCATCTATATCCATCCATCCATCTATATCCATTAGAGCTTTGACTCCGAACTTCGTTATTCGAATATAATTCGAATATCGAAAAATAAATCAAAATTCGAACGAATATTAGGCAGCCCTTAATATTTGAACCTGCTATGGGCAGGCCAAGAGGGAAAGACGTCGGAGAACCCGACGCAGTCTATTCATAATATTGTAATGACCACGGAAGAGGCAGTGAATGAAGTATTGACAGCGATTTATTAGAAACCTAATAAACCGTTGGAACACGCAAGACCATAGCAACGCGGTAAACAAACCTCGCGAAGCCCAATCCAGGTCTTACTGAAGGCATTTAATGGTCAAAATATTATTAATAAATATTCAAATATATTCGAACATTTATATTAATAAACAAACAAACTTCGAATATGAGTTTTGGGCAAAAGTCAAAGCCCTAATATCCATCCATCCATCTATATCCATCCATCCATCCATCGATATCCATCCAGCTATATCCATTTATCCATCTATATCCATCCACCTATATCCATCCATCCATCCATCCATCGATATCCATCCACCTATATCCTTCTATATCCATCCATCTATATCCATTTATCCTTCTATATCCATCCATCCATCCATCCATATCCATCCATCTATATCCATCCATCCATCCATCCATATCCATCCATCTATATCCATCCATCCAGGGGGCCGTTACCTGCACCAGGACCCGCTTGCAGAGGCCCGCCTTCACCAGGGACTTGGCCACCCAGCGGGCTGCGTAGGCAGCCGAGCGGTCCACCTTGGTGTAGTCCTTCCCCGAGAAGGCCCCGCCGCCGTGGGCCCCCCAGCCCCCGTAGGTGTCCACGATGATCTTGCGACCGGTGAGGCCGGCGTCGCCCTTGAGGTGCCGGAGAGACCGCAATGGTGTTTGTTGAGACTAAATTCATACCATCATTCATGGCTCGCTTTGTTTTTCTCAACTGAGGGGTTAGTTTTCTTAAGACGTGTTTAGATCATTGTTAATTAATGATAAGCATCAGAAAATGAATGGTCATGTTTGCCAGTCTTTAATAATAATAATAATAATACATTTAATTTAGCGGCATTGGTCAGGGTGGTAGAGCGGGTTGACTGGCAACTGGAAGGATGCTAGTTGGATCCACAGCTCCTGAGTCCCTGCATATGGTTGACACCGCCGTTGGTGGGTGAATGTGTGTATGAATGGATGAATCATTGGGCATTAACGTGTAAAGCGCTTTGAGTGGCCACTGGTGAGGGAGGCGCTGTATGCACGCAGCCCGTTTGCACGCGTGCAGACCACAGTCACCTGCGGGCCTCCGATGACGAAGCGCCCGCTGGGCTGCAGGTGGTAGACGGTGTCGTCGTCCAGGTAGGCCGGGGGCACCACCGCCCGCACCACACACTCCTTCAGGGACGCCCGCATCTCCTCCAGGGAGACGACCTCGTCGTGCTGCACCGACACCACCACGGTGTGCACGCGCAGGGGCAGCATGGCCCCGCGGTCCTGCCTGTACTGCACCGTCACCTGATGGAGGAGATCACACACACACACACACACACACACACACACACACACACACACACACACACACACACACACACACACACACACACACACACACACACACACACACACACACACACACACACACACACACACACACACTCTATAACCCCGGCGATAGGAATATAGCTATAATTATAGCTTTCTCCATTCACACTGAAGTTTCCTGTAGCAGACGCTTTTATCCACCAACTACCAGGCCCTCCTCCCCGCTTCCTCTTCCTCCCTGATGCACCTCCTCGTTCCCCTCTCTGCATCTCGTCCTCCTTGCTGTACCCCCTCCTCTTCCCTCATGTACGTCGTCCTCCTCCTCCCTATTTTTCGTCATACACTTCCTACCTCCTATACATCCTCCTCCCGGCTGTATCTCCACCTACCCCTAGCTCCTGTGCATCCTCTGCCACCCTGCTTTACCTCCTCCGCCCCGCTATACCTCCTCCCTGCTGCAACTCCAACCTATTTGCTTTTCCTCCTCATCCCTGCTGTATCTCCTCCTCCTCCTCTGTGCTGTACCCCCTCCTCCTCTTCCTCCTCCTCCCTGCTGTGCCGCCTCCTCCTCCTCCTCCTCTGTGCTGTACCCCCTCCTCCTCTTTCTCCTCCTCTGTGCTGTACCCCCTCCTCCTCTTTCTCCTCCTCCTCCTCTGTGCTGTACCCCCTCCTCCTCTTTCTCCTCCTCCTCCTCTGTGCTGTACCCCCTACTCCTCTTTCTCCTCCTCCTCCTGTGCTGTACCCCCTCCACCTCTTCCTCCTCCTCCTCTGTGCTGTACCCCCTCCTCCTCCTCCCTGCTGTGCCTCCTCCTCCTCCTCCTCTGTGCTGTACCCCCTCCTCCTCCTCCAGTGCTGTACCCCCTCCTCCTCCTCCTCTGTGCTGTACCCCCTCCTCCTCCTCTGTGCTGTACCCCCTCCTCCTCCTCCTGTGCTGTACCCCCTCCTCCACTTCCTCCTCCCTGCTGTGCCTCCTCCTTCTCCTCTGTGCTCCTCCTCCTCCTCCTCCTCCTCCTCTGTGCTGTACCCCCACCTCCAGCTTGCTGTTCCTCCTCCTCCTCCTCTGTACTGTACCCCCTCCTCCTCCTCCCTGCTGTACCCCCACCTCCAGCTTGCTGTTCCTCCTCCTCCTCCTCCTCCTCTGTACTGTACCCCCTCCTCCTCCTCCCTGCTGTACCCCCACCTCCAGCTTGCTGTTCCTCCTCCCCTCCTCCTCCTCTTCCTCTGTACTGTACCCCCTCCTCCTCCTCCCTGCTGTACCCCCACCTCCAGCTTGCTGTTCCTCCTCCTCCTCTGTACTGTACCTGGGTTTTGGAGTCGGGCCGTAGCCAGGGCAAGGTTCCATCGCGGCGCAGCTCAGCCATCTTGGCGTTGAGCTTGTGAGCCAGAATGATGGTGAGGGGCATGCATTCCTCTGTCTCATCGGTGGCATAGCCGAACATCAGACCCTGCCGTGATGTAGGAGACCCTTGCTTTAATCAAACAACACACGCCAAATACACCAGAGAATGAACTTATTCAAAAGTTAGCTCCTTCTGACCTGGTCTCCAGCCCCGACGTCCTCCTCCTTGCGGTCCAGGTGGACTCCCTGAGCGATGTCGGGGGATTGCTGCTCCAACGCAACCAGGACATTGCAGGTCTTGTAGTCGAAGCCTTTGGGATGAAAACATTAAGAGATCTGCTTTGGTTACATCCACACCAGGGTGCGGCATTTGGACAACACATGCGGTTAAACGTAACTCTGACGGCCAACACCAGCCCAGCTCACTGTACCTTTGGAGGAATCATCGTAGCCGATGTGCTTGATGGTCTCTCTCACGATCTTCTGGTAGTCCACGTGAGCCCTGGATGTGATCTCCCCGGCCAGCAGGATCATGCCCGTCTTCGCCACCGTCTCTGAGGAAACAAACACACATAAGGAGGTCAAGGTGAACTACCACTATGGGTCACTTTTCTACACTCATTAGTTTATTGGGATGTTATCAGCTCACAAGTTCCAAGGTGTAAACAGACATATGGCCATTCATTGATAATGTAGTCCTATACCTCTTATCTTGCTTTGAACTACAATATACTTTGCCTTAGCATTGGTGCTGCATCGTTGAAACATTCAAATCACAATATGAAATCTCTTCACTACCACATTAACAGTTTGAATTCATTGCAAACTGCACCATGTGTTACACTAACTGTTTTTAATCATTGTTTACGTGTTGTTTAAAGACCAAAGAATAGTAATCCATTCAACGTGAACACTGCTCAAACAGAATAGTGTTAAGTGTGATTTAAGTGCCAGTTCATTAGATTAGTGTTTTCTCCCTGGGACTGAGGACGGCATAGAGCTGATTACCAAAATCTTATCTCCAGTACATCACAGCGCCTAGAGCTTCTTTCAATCCACTTTCCTCACGGGAAACTAAATCCCAGACTCACACCAAAGACTTAACCCAGACTTTGCTTTCATACATAGGTTTAATTAATGTTAAGGTTAAATACAATAAGTAAATTACATAGTGCATTAGATCGAATACATTGTAGATCCTCTACTCCAAAATGTGTGATACCATCCTTTCTCATTACTGTGGATTGTTAACTCCTTTCTTTCACTTGAGAGGATCCATGTTTTCCACTTTTTTTATTTACTTATCTAGAAATAATCTCAATCAAATGACTGCAGTCTGTTCAGACTGAATCTCGGCCTCAACCTTGGAACCAGACGAGTCTGCAAGCTCACATTTTACCGCTCTGATGGGTTGTGGGTCTATCAAATTGCGTCTATGATTTTAGTCTATGTCCCCGTTGATATTGCCTTTTTGAAATTGAAATGAACTGGGGGTATCCAGTCTTGTACTCATTTGCGAGTGAGTCTGACGATTTCAGGCACGGGTCCCTAGGGCTGGACAACACATTTGTAGTGGGTCATGTGTCCAGCCGTTATTTCTCCTCGGGGTGACCCAGCAGGTGTGACTTGATGGCCCTGATACAGCCACAGCCAGAGCAATGGAAGTCACACACCTGATCTGTGCTTATCATCATTCAAAAGATTGCAGGCCTGGTCTAAAAAATAAAAAAAAACTTGGGGTCACCAAAGAGCTGAGCTACAGCTGTGCTAAAAGCAGATAAAAATGGCGTGCAGAAGTTATGTTACTCTTATGTCACGTTCGTGTGAGGGTCTGGCCAGTTCTCAGCTCCAAAGTCCAAAGTCCAAAGAACATCAAAAAATACTCTTATCTTCGGACCTACTATGGACAAGGACATTTATTATTTTTCTATGACGGATATTACTGATATAACTGCTGCCCTCTAGTAAACCATGTCTGGACCGTCCTGTATCACTGAATATCAAAGATCACTGGTTCATAGTTTGATATGCTTTGAAATGGGAATCATTGACTAGGGACTTCACTACATTATGACGGTCATATGAGGATCCTGGCGCACTGAAACAATAACAATCTTCTTTACCTTGGGCTGAATTCCATGATGCAAATGACAGGTAATTATTAAGTTTGTTCCTTTCCCTCCGGATCCTTTGCAACATAACTCTTGGTAGCAGGTCAACAAAACATGTCTGTGTGTAAGTTTGCTTTGTTGTATTGTTGGTTCCTGTAATATCTATTGCCAACGATAGATAACTACAATATACGTAGGCCTTAGCATTGGTGCTGCGTTGATTAAATATTCAAATCACATTATGAAATCTCTTCACCACCACATGAACAGTTTGTATTCATTGCAAACTGCACCATGTGTTACACTAACTGTTTGTAATCATTATTTAGGCGTTGTTTAAAGACCAAGGAATAGTAATCAACGTGAATACTGCTCCAACAGAGTAGTGTTAAGTGTGATTTAAGTGCCAGTTCATTAGACTAGTGTTTTCTCCCTGGGACTGCAAATGCCATAAACACAGCAGGAAATACAATGACAGACTTCAAAAACAACAACGACTACTACTACTACTACTACTACTACTACTACTAGTACTTCTTCTTCTTACAGGCTTCAAACACAATACCATTTACTACATGCCGACTCTAGTTCTTCGGGTTTGACAGTCAAGGACTCTGAAAAGCAGCCGTGTGTTTACTGACCACATGCTACTTTAGCGTCAGGATCCTGCTTGAGGTGGGCGTCCAGAACCGCGTCACTGATTTGGTCACAAATCTTATCTGTGAAGCGACACAAAGAGGCAGGGATAAGTTCCTACTAACAGGCTGTAATGATACACTGGTATAGATATTGTGTCTTATTGAAAAAGATTACAATGGGATGGAACAGACAATGCAATATACTTGCCAGAACCACAAGATTTTATCTGGATATGAAGTATAACAAGAATGGTACCAGAACCATTTTCTGGAAACAAATAATGTAATATATAACACATTCCCAGAAGAGGGACACTGGACATACTTATTAACTGATATACTGGAATGGTTGTCACTGGACTCAGTGATTGTTTTACTGTATTGGTAACTACATCATTAAAAAAGTGTATTAACAGGATTTGGAGGGCTGTGACTTAACAACCCCAATCACTGTTAGAACTTAAAAAGAAACACGTATAACTTGTTAGACAATAATAGTTCAGGCAGATTTCCTAACTTTAAGCTTATAACAAAAACCGATTCTGACGTGTGTGTGTGTGTGTGTGTGTGTGTGTGTGTGTGTGTGTGTGTGTGTGTGTGTGTGTGTGTGTGTGTGTGTGTGTGTGTGTGTGTGTTGTACAAAGCTTGTTCGCACACCAGAGGGACTAGGTAAACGAGGTGTGTGTTACAAGTATTTCGTCGGGTTTTCAGACTATTACCATTATAATAACTAAAGCCCTTCAAACCTTGGCGCATGCGTAGAGCACAGCGTCAGCCCATGTGATCCACATGTTATGATGCTGGATTACGATGTTCTGGGCGGAGAGCTCCTACCTCGGATGAATTTATTGCTTTCCTGGCTTGCTAGTGCTACCTAGTAATAGTAAATGTGTATATGACTACTAACTTACGTATTTATAGTTAGGATGTGCCACACTACTAGTGTACCACCTAGTTGTGGTTAGGATTTGCATCACTACTAGCGTACCTAGTAATTGTGTATCTACTAGTGTGGGGGGTGATTTAGATAGATTGAACAAGAGCGTGTGAGTGTGTGTATACGACTCAAGCACATTGTTAAAAAAAAAGGTCCACAATAGAACATGTGACTTCATAAGACATGCAGCCACCTGACTAGAGGTGGTTTAAACCAGTTCAATGTAATATGACTGATGAGCCAGCAACAGACCCTTACTGACATAACCTTCCAGGCTCGTGCTGGACAGTGGGCATATGGTAGGAGTTCATTTTTAATACAGTAAGTGGTTAGACGGGCTCACAGAGAAATGCTGAACAACACAACACACACCCATGCGTCCACACCGTGTTAGCTGTTAGCTAGAATTACACAAAAAAGCACAAGCACACCAGCACTCTCTGAACCCACACCTTCTGGGACCGCGAGGAAGCGACAACATAACTCACCTGGATGACCTTCTCCAACAGACTCGGAGGTAAAAAGGAAACAGTCTTCATCATGAAGAGAGTTATAGCCGTTCATCTTCTGGAGGATTATTGTACGCTGCACCGGCTAGACACTAGCTTACTTAGGAGAGCACGCTGGGGTTCCTACGGGGCTTAAAACGGCTTCCACTGTTGGTGCGGTTCGCTCCTTGTGATGATAAACTACCAACAAATTAGGTGTGAGTTAATAGATTGCCGGTGAAACGTTGAGTCAGTCTTGAGGCGTCAGTGTCCACGCCCACTTGTTTTCACTACAGCCAATGGTCGTGTTGGAAAAAGCCCATATGATCCTCGCCGAGGAGGGATGCTGAACTCTACCGATATCCCGGTTTACCTTATCCATTTCCGGTATTCTACTTCATTTGAGCTGTGCACGCCGGTTAACAGTCCCCGGAACGAGAACAACAAGAACATGACATGAATAAAGAACATTACATGAATAACGACATGACATGAATAACAACAGGACTTTGCGGTGCCCGAGATGGAACATCTCCGGCCGCCTGGCTGCTGGAGGGAGAGGTTGTGTCTTAAATTGAAGGAAAATACACCAATAAAAATACCATTAACTGCGTGTATATATGAATGCAGTCTCGCAAAGCCAGACCAAACTACAGCAAGTAGAATTATATGTATGAGACGCATCGCAATACACCAAGAGTAATGTTATGAATTGAGTTCTGAACAGGTTGATTCGCTTTCATTTGTACGTTTCTATAACTATATAAGCCTTAACTACAAAGGATCATTAAGGATTAGACAGAAGCGCCACTTGGTGATATTAGTTTGACGACATGAGCTTGCAAAACAAAATAGTTCGTTAACAGGACATTAATTTAAGATTAGTCTTGGTCTCAAGACTAGCAATTTGCCAATATTTTAAGATCGGTGATATTGATATAATTATCTTACTATGCGTAGTCATTCTTACTATGCAAATTGTTTACCGTACATACGCCGTTAAGGCGCAGAGCAATATAAACCACGCACGCGAACGGCAGCTCACTTTTGAGGTGAACACTGAACACTTATCAAATAATCTATGCTGTTTTAACATTTCATAGGTTGGAAGTGTAGTTCTAATACCTCAATACTGAGGTATTAGTGGGAGGATATGCTTAACGTACGGCCAGAGAAATTATTTTCTTTGATTTTCTTTAATTCTACAACAGTATAGGGTTATCTTCTTGGCTGTCTACCTTGAGCTCTTTATCCTCTCACTTGCCCACACAGCAATTACCTTGATTGCTGACATTAGGGTCGTGGACTACCCTGGCCTTGCCTTAGGGCAGCGACCTCAGCATGTCCAGGATTTCTCCAAGGATAAGCTCCTGTGGCTTCTAAAGTCTGCTTTCTATTTTCACAAGGATATAAAACCTTGCAAGTGGGTACACACGCACACACACCCACTCATACTGTTGGATAAGAAAGTGGTTCGCAATGTTATATAGTCTTTATTCTATCTGTCATCGAGTGGAAAACAGAATCACAGCCAGTAACAATGAAACATCTGTGGCATCAGCTGTTCTATTGTTGCTATAAATAAACACCGATGTATGTGGTACTGGTCCAGATCTATGGCTTCACATCAACTTCACACTTGTGACACGAGTGCATTCCTCACTGGTGCTTATATGAATTCAAGACCCCCCCAAAAAAGGTAAAACAATCAATGTTATTTATTTATTGTAATGTCTAATCCTGTCTTTAACTCGCTCAATCGTTCACTCACTCACACACTCACTCATCAGGTTACCGGAACTATAACTGAGGTCAACTCTAAGGTCAACTCTGTCGAGGTGTCAGAATACATCATTCACGACTGATCCACACTGTCGGTAGGCCAACGATGGCAGGATTCAATGCCTGCCTTTACGAAAACCTCCCTCACAGATTTACCCAGACTTTGGTTATCGTTCAGAGTTCATAAAGTTTGCGTACATATGGTTTACGCTATGAGCCTCGAAAGAACATGTATTCATACACACATCCATCCATCTCCACATACATATACTAATACATACATACATACATACATTCATACATGCATACATGCATACATACATACATACATACATACATACATACATACATACATACATACATACATACATACATACACACATACACACATACATACACTAATACATACATACAATCACTAATACATACACACATACATACATACATACATACATACATACATACATACATACATACATACATACATACATACATACATACATACACTAATACATACACACATAAATACATACATACATACATACATACATACATACATACATACATACATACATACATACATACATACATACATACAGACTCCAAAGTACATAAAGTATGAAATGGAGCCCAGATGACGAGACAGGGATGAGTATTATGCTACAAGGCTACAATGTTGCATACTAAAATATAGCTCCTATCTGTGCCTCAACTTGAGTCTGCAGCACAGCTACAGTGTGGCTCAAGCCAGCCTCTGAACAGTCCACCGCTCATTGCCCTAACTGCTGTGTACTGAAAGAGTATCCAAAGCCCCGAATAAAACACACACCGCCACTCACACTACACACCCACATCACCGTGTGTGTGTTTCCCTGTCCGCTTGGCGCCCCCCCCCAGAGGGCTGGAGGCCGGACCAGGCCGGTGCTCCCCCAGGATGGCCGCCACCAAGGCCTCGGGCACGGTCACCGTGCCGCCAGGGCTCCTGGGGCTGATGGGGCTCCGGGGGCTGAGGGGGCTGAGGGAGGGCGAGGGCAGCGTGTCCGGGGAGACCAGCCGCTCCTTCTTGCCGGCGGAGCCCGGCGAGCGGCTGCCGCTCAGGGGGTCTTTGGGCCTCGGAGAGAGGCTCAGGCCCTGGAGGGAGGGCAGCGGGTTGGAGGGGACGGCGGGGCTGCGGCTACGCCGGCTGCTGCGGCGCTGGTGGTGGTGTTTGCCTCCGTTTTTAGGGCTGGGGCTGCGAGAGGAAACACTCAGCAGGACCAGGGTGCTGTCGTCCTCGGAGCTGACGTCTGAGCTCTCGGCCCCACCCGAGGTGGGACTGTGCACGGGGACTCGGAGCTGAGCGTTGGAGGGTGGGCTTTGGTTAGTAGGAAAATAACCAGCAGTCCTAAATATTAGGGACTGACGCTTACTGCATATGTTTGGTTGTTGTTGTTTGTACCTGGATTGGCCCTGCCATTCCTACGATGGTGTTCATGTTGTTACTGTAGTAACCCAAAATGTATTCTCCATCTTCTCTCGGAATGTCTTCTTCCGGAAAGGTGACCTGATGGACGGAAGGTAGGAAGTCAACTGAGTATTCAACCTGAATTCGAATTTCTAATATATAAACGTATCTATCTATATATGCATTACCTGTGCAACATGCTCTCCCTTGGCCCAGATGAAGGCTACATAATCCTTATGATGTCTGAATCCAACCTGTGTAGAGTAATATTAGAAGGTCATTGCCTTGTATTTCATATCAAATGAAAAGCCATTGACCAGTTCCTACATTACCTTGTAAAGCGCCACCCAATCCCATGAGCTGCGCTGGTAGCTAGACGCTACGCTGAACCGGACAGTAGCGTCCGATACGCTGCACCATTCCTTCTCCACCTGCAGTTGTACCAGTGGGATGTCCACCTTGAAGGGGAACTGTGGAACACATTTTATCAGTACAGGAGAGGATGATAGAGACAGAGAGATAGACAGAGAGAGGGAGAGAGAGAGAGGGGGGGGGGGGGGAAAGAGAGGGAGAGAGAGAGGGAGAGAGCGAGAGAGAGAGAGGGAGAGGGAGAGAGAGAAGGGGGGAGAGAGAGAGAGAGAGAGAGGGGGAGAGCGACAGAGGGAGAGAGATGGAGGGAGAGAGCGAGAGAGGGAGAGAGATGGAGAGGGAGAGAGGGGGAGAGAGAGGGAGAGAGACAGAGGGAAATAGAGAGAGACAAAGGGAGAGCGTGAGAGAGAGAGAGGGCGCAACAGAGTGGGAGAGAGAGAGAGGGAGCGAGATAGAGAGAGAGAGGGAGAGTGGGAGAGACCGAGAGGGAGAGAGAGAGGGAGAGAGAGAGAGAGTTACATGGGTGTTTGTTCCGTGGCCGTTGCTGCTACTGAGGGATAAGACTTATGTTGGGGTCAGAGGTCATGATTGTTTTGCTAGCGATTGTACTGTTGTGTACAACAGGAGGCCAAGTGAATATTCCTCCCACATGTGCCAACACTTCATGTCACTGTAACCCCTTTGACGATGTGAAACAAAAATAAACTGTCCGCAGTGTGGGTAGAATCAACAGGGAATAAAGAATATTGGTGAACTATTGTAACATTTTACCTTTTTTTAACAAACACTATGAGAAAATAATAGTTGACTGCGCCTGCCTCTATTGGAGACCATTTAGATCAAAGCTTTCGGGCAATTTCTGACCTATAAAGGCTTTTCTTCTCTGATGGTTTGGGGAATCTATCTGCCCTGTCAATCACTTTCACGCAGATAGTGTTATCATCTTAATACCACGGAAGAAAGCAGAACTCCATGCTCCTGCTACCTCTCTCGCTTTCAAACTCCTTGAATGGAACAGCTTGAATAGGAAAACTCACGTGAAGGGAAAAGATGGCGGACACTGGCTTATGGTCGCTGACGGTGTAGTCCATGTGGCTGCGGTACTCGTGCTGCGTCACCTTGGTGGTGCCGCCGAGCCATGAGGTCAGGCCGCGACGCAGAGCGGCGCTGTGGTTGGGGACCGAGGAGCCGGTGCGGCGGAGGCGCCACAGAATCCGGTCGGTCCAGGCAGGTTTCCGCTTCTTGGCACTGAACAAAACAAGATGGTGGAAAGCTTCAGTTAGTGTGCGGTAATATTAAGTATTATCTAGTGATATGTAGTCATATGTAGCAATATGACTTCATATGAAGTCATATGAAGTCATATGTAGCAATATGTACTAGTATGCATTACTATGTATTAAAATGTTGCAATGTATAGTATTATGTAGTAATGTGAAGTTATATGTAGCAATATATAGTATTAGTATATGCTACACGTGAACCTCCTAAGATGGTGCAATTTGTTTGGTTCGCTGTCTCGGGATATTGGGCAATATCCCATGATTGAGATCTCAAACTCGGGATAGCGTGACGGTCGTCTCTTCAAGCTAATAAAGAAAAAATAAACCGCTAAGAGTGTTAACGTGTAGTATATACTAAAATAATTATTCAGAATAATTGTTAAATATATAGTAATATGAAGTAATATATAGTAATATGAAGTAATATATAGTAATATGAATTAACATGAAGTAATATGAAGTAATATATAGTAATATGAATTAAAATGAAGTAATATGAAGCAATATATAGTAATATGAATTAACATGAAGTAATATGAAGCAATAATAACATGTACTATGTGGATATATGTAGCAATATGTACTAAAATGCATTATTACACGGTAAAAGTCTAATATTTGCATGTAAAAATGGCTGACAGACTAACTTCCCCAGGAGAAAGACCCTGAGGATCTGGGCTGCACCTACCTTGTGTCATACGTGTGAGTGCCCACATCAAACTTGTACGTAGGGGGAAAGTTGAGCGGGCCCTCCGTGAAGCCGTCCAAGATTAGTGCTGTGTTTTTAGCCATGTTAAGCTGTTGAAGACACGTCATTCATCATCAGAGCGACCAGAGCGATATGGGAATATGCGTACATTTAGCGTCTCAGCACCCAAGAGAACGTCTTACAGAAGGCCTATCAATACAGAGATGAAGGAGCTGCCTCACCTGGTCCCTCTCCCACAGCAGAGGCAGTTTATGGCTGTCGACGGCACACTTCACCACATGGATGTCATAGTCCTCGATACGGAAGTTCAGGTCCCCAAACCAGAACACCACACTGGCAAGAGAGTGTACAATATTCCATTTACCGTACATTTTTACGTTGACACGATTTAGATTAAAAGGACCCGTGTGTGGGAGGTTGATAATTCATCACAAGCCATTTCAAAGCCAATGTATTTGTGACATCACAAGTGGGTCCACATCCAGATGTGTAATGAGTAGATCACCTACTGCTTGTCCTATCTGGTGAGGCGTGCCGATTGGTAGGCTGGAGTTGCGACCCATACATCTTTCTCCCCAGATGTACGACACTCCCGACTCCAACTTGTGATATCAAACGTGGACCCTCCGCATTTAAGACCTCACAAGTGGACACTCCGCACTTGTGACCTCACAAGTGGACCCTCCTCACTTGTGACCTCACAAGTGGACACTCCGCACTTGTGACCTCACAAGTGGACCCTCCTCACTTGTGACCTCACAAGTGGACACTCCGCACTTGTGACCTCACAAGTGGACCCTCCTCACTTGTGACCTCACAAGTGGACCCTCCGCACTTGTGACCTCACAAGTGGACACTCCGCACTTGTGACCTCACAAGTGGACCCTCCCCACTTGTGACCTCATAAGTGAACTCTCCACACTTGTGACCTCACAAATGGACAACCCAAAGCAGATGGAATCTCTAAAATGGCTTGTGTGTTGACTGATCAACCCCCTACCCGGTGGTAAAATGCACCAGATGGTAAAATACTGGCCCTTTAAGATAAGAAAAGCAGCTCACTCGTGGTCCAGCACGCCGGTGGCGGTGCCGCCCTCAAACTGCTGCTGCTGCAGAATGCTCTCAAAGTCCTCCATGCGCTGGTCCAGATTCCTCATGTGAGCTGGCAGGTGGCAGTTGAGGAAACAGACGGGGTGACCAAACATGGTCATCCTGGTGCTGACACCGCCTTTATTACCCTTGGTATTCAAAGAGGGGGGAGGAAACAGTGAAAACGTGACCAACACAACAGATGCCCTGTTACATTTTGTTCTGTTTCCCTGGCTCAGTGAATCAACCAGCTAGTGTGCTAAGTTAGCACCTACATGCACTGCTAACCCGGTAGGTAAAACGCTTGATTAGCTAGTTCCCAGGTTTGACTGCGACATGTAGTGTTATGCTACTACATCATTCTGTCTCTCTATTAACCAACGATCAACAGTCTTCACTTGCTTGTCCATGATGGCACCTAAGTCCATAAGAATATGTAAACAGAGGATTTCAAAACCCGAACAAGGTTGGAGGGCAGGTATCCATAGAGATATGCAAATGAATACTGAGGCTCTAAAATATAATCTGAAATTAGTCAAAATATGTATTATGTAAATAGAAACCAAATTGTAGGTGGACCACATGCTCTCTTTTCACCACTTAATTGTAATAATTTGCATCAGCCTTTTAAAGAGAGAAACCAGACTCAAACAATGAATGCACGGCAGAATGCACGCAGGCACCCGGGTAGGTAGGTAGGTACACAAGGAGGCCATCGTTCGTGCCGAGTTAAATGATTGGCCAGGCTTATTACAGGCCTGTGACAGTCACAGATACAAAATTATTACCTTTTTTTGGTCTATGCATTTGATTTATTGATCTCAGTTGGTATTTAAAGAGCTTTTAAAGAAATTACAAAATGAAATACAAATAAAAGAATGCATTACCTAACTTTGATATATATCTTTATATTAAACAAATCATAAACACATTTACCCCAAATCTTACCGAATTTACCTTCCGTGGGACTGAAAATAGCTATTTGATAAAGCCTGCCTCATTTTATGCTCCTTTTTTAATGTCAATGTTTAGTCAATGTTCTTCAAAAACTATATATTTTATTTTAATGGGAGAAGCCGACTCTGTTTGAATTCATAGTGAAACGTCTGATCTAGACCAGTGCACCTGTTTCTATCAGAATACTGTGTGTGTGCGTGTGCGTGTGCGTGTGCGTGTGCGTGTGTGTGTGTGTGTGTGTGTGTGTATGTCTGTGTGTGCGTGTGATTGTGCGTGCGTGTTGGCCAACCAGTGAGACAGACGATCGTGCTGTTGCTGCACTGACCTCAAACAGAAGGAGACTGCACCACGGCCCAGGGTGATGCTGACATTAACATGCAGGGGACGGTCAAACACACACACACACACATACACACACATACACACACCTATACAAGCACATACACATGTAAATGCACACACACATACACGTACACACACACACCCCTATAAATGCACACATACACACACACATACACACACACACACACACACACACACACACACATACACACACACACACACACACACACACACACACACACACACGCACACACACATCTAATACACTCACACACACCAACAGACACAGACAGACACACACACACACCTCTACACAAACGCACACAGTGTGCCAGTGTCAACAAACCTATCTATTTAAAAAGGGATACTCTGTACTCGTCTCCTTGGTAATGGATCTTTATGTATCAGGGCACTGTGATATATATTCATAAAACGGATAGTTCCGGTCCTTGATTCTGATTTCAAGTAAAGCAATACTAAACACAACACAGAGACACACATCTGTGACTGCATAACCATTCATTATTTGTATTAATGCCAATCTCAAAGTGTGCTAGCCTGTGTTGCTTGGCAACCATTTTCCTGTCTTGAGGAACTATGTCGCTTGACAGAGGAATGTTTATTTGTTTTCAATAATTGATGCATTTTATATTGATTTTGTGAATTCTTACGAGGTAATCTATCGCAACCATGTCGTGCCTAACAACGCCCCCTAGCTGTTCTAAAGTCACTGTAAACAGCAGACTCTCTGGCTTATTGCTTATATATACTCTATATATACTCTCTCTATGTATATTTATATATTATGTATAGGGAGAGAGAGAGAGAGTGAGAGAATCTATGTATACAGTATATATATATATATATATATATATATATATATATATATATATATAGATATTTAAATATGCGTACCCAGCAGCCACCCAGTCCCGTGCGTGTTTTCTCTGTCTGCACATCTCGTAGGAACGGCAGGTGTGAGAACTTGGAGAAGGCCAGCAGTAGAACCCCTTGCATGCGCTGGGACGCCACCTAGAAATAGAACATAGAACAAGAATACTGTTAGTCGCACAACATCAGTGAAAACAAAAGACCAACAGAAAAACACTTTTGTCACACAATGACACGTTTCCGTCATCATCTGACGACTAAAGCTGCTTACTGACCAACACGTAGCCAAAGGGACCCAGAGTTTCCATGAAGAGCTCGCTCCACTGGTCGGTGAAGAGAGCATCTTTAAGCCGCTTGTTAATCATGGAGTTCACTTCCTGTAACCTGCGGAACACACAGAACACAACACATAATTAGCCTCTTAAAGAGAGAGTCAGGGAGAGAGAGAGAGAGAGAGAGAGAGAGAGAGAGAGAGAGAGAGAGAGAGAGAGAGAGAGCTATATATATATCAGTGGAGGCTTCTCCATTGAGGAGAGGGAGGAAGATCCTCCCTAACATTGTTGAGAATAAAACATTTAGATTGCCCCGACTATTGTAATGAATTAATGCCCTTAAATATGACTACTTTATTGCCTTTGAATATATAATGTTCGTTTCCCTGGGTAAAGGGACATTAGCACCCCCTATCGCCTATTGACAATTACTTCAGGGAGGAACGTCCTCCCTCCGCCGCCGTCCACTCCCATTCATTTTCCCGAAAGTACTGGCGGCCGGTGGATAACATGGGTTTCAATGGAAGAGAGGAGGAAAATCCTCCTCTGAGTGGGTGGGACCTTAAGGGGTCTGATTCGCGCAAAAATCTATCCGTCTGCGCTATGAACCAATAAGCAGGATCCCTGGATGTTGAGCAGTGTTGCCAGATTGGTCCGATTTCCCACCCAATTGGGCTACTTTTAACCATGTTAGGCTGGAAAAATTATCATTGGGCGGGAAATCTGCCCAATCTGGCAACGCTGTCGATAACAAACCCGGTCTGCATTGCCGCGGTGCTCAGTCTGAGAGACGCAGAGTAAGTGAAATCTGCGATAGCGAGATCCTAAATGCACAATGGAAACATTGGAAACGGAGGACATTGTTAACGTCTTATTACAAAAACCATTCCATTCATTCAGAAAGAGGTAGACCACTTCCCAAAATCAAGGTCATCAGAAGTAATGGCAACGTCAGTGTTGTGAGTGCTACATGGTTTGCTAGGTACGCATGACTTACTGGTAGCATTACAAGCAATTGTAACTGAAAATAAACATAGCTAAATAACTTCAGTCAGTGAGGGCAATAATAGGCCCAGATTTTTTTATTTACTTTTACAAATCAATAGTAGGCCTGATTTGACTAATATGCTTTGCATCCTTTCCTTCTCAAATTACAGTGATGCCACTGGTGGCTTTGTATACATTTTGTTCACATAACTCCCTCCCTGCTATTTTGTAGTTCACCAAAACACCCTGAAACAACTTGAGTCTCACATTCTTATGCCACCATACACCAACAGTGCAAGCAGGCCAATGGCAGGCCAATTCCTTCCTCCCTCACTTTAAAAACCACCAGCCGCCACTGATATATATATATATATATATATATATATATATATATGTGATTGGGCAAGGGAGTAAAGATGGAAGTAAGGATCTGTCTCCTCTGGTATCGCAGGAATTGCAGGCTCACCCGATGATGAACATGTCTATAGTTCCATCCACCACATCCCGGCCGAAGAGAGAGGTGATGTCGACTGGAGGGACGGCTGAACCCACGTTCCATGTGACTATATACACCCTATATAGGTGGGAGAGAGAGATGTGACTGTGTACAGCCTATATAGGAGGGAGAGAGAGATTGACTATGTTCACACTATAGAGGAGGGATAGAAAGATGTGCCTATGTTCAACCTATAGAGGAGGGAGAAAAGTTCATAGCATAGCATCACATTCTTAGGCAGCTATATGTAGCTATATGACAAAGAAACAACCTCTTCTAATTTCCCAGGTTTGTTTGTGTTCCCAGTTTTAAGTGTTTTATTATCAAATGACCCTTGAACATGGTTTCTACGTGGGCACGGGTCATGTAAACAGAATAGATAATAAAAAAACAGACAAGCAGCAACGAAACCAACAAGTAAATAAACAAATAAATAAACTTACTTTCCGTTTTTTCAACACTAAGAAGGATGATATTATTTCAAAGAAATAATGAATACAAATGATAATAGTAAACAATAATAAGACTACACACCTGAAGTCATTGGTCTCTCCTGCCGGGGTTGATCCTCCAGGGGTCTTGTTGTCGGGTTGGGGCCCCGGCCCCGGCCCTGATCTGGGGGGAGGCAGGGTGGGGGGGCTTGGCTGGTGGTTGGAGGCACAGGTTTGGGGGCTACGGGGGCTGTGGGGGCTGTGTTGAGTCCGTGAGGGCTCGCTGGTGGGGGATGAGGAGAGGCATCTGGCCCCCTGGGGCACCGTGATGCAGAGGGGGTTGCAGGGGTCCTTCTCCCGGGAGCGGACTTCGGGCCCCCGGCACGGCTTCACCTTGGCCCCCAGGGTGGTGGGTCTCGGCCGGCTGATGCTCGCGAGCGGCGCCGGCGTCCAGGCGGGCCCGGGGTCGGGGGGCGGTTCTGGGTGTTGACGCGTCCCATAGGTCGACCGCCCCTTGAGGGCCCCTGAGGGCCCGGGGCCCCGTGGCGGGTCCTGGCACACGGTTTTGTGACGTTCATCTGACGGGCGGAAAGGGTGGGGCCCAGAGTCTAGGGGCCCGGCGGGCTCCAGGGTTCCCTGCTTCTGCTGCATGTCCTGCGTCCGCCTGCACTGCACAGAGAGCTCTGTGGAGATAAAGACGGATCAATCACCATATCACATTCAGAAGGTCCTTATGAATATTAATAATGTTAATACTGTTAATTATGTTTATTTATTTTTAAAAGGCAGCCTGATGATGATAGGATATCGGGCAGCACTTCAGCTATTCATAGCGTATTTTTCAAAGGTGTGCCACAATTATAAATGATGATGGTGATGGTGATGATGATGATGATGATGATGATGATGATGATGATGATGATGATGATGATGATGTTTACATTTGTCGCGGAAAAGGGATCGACTTGGAGGGAAACGGGACCCAGTGAAAGCAGGTACACAGAGTCCATCTTCTGTTGAGCTTCTGAGCGATCCCTCCCCACACAAACACATCCCTTTGAACTTACGTCATCAGGGGTGTCAGTTAGGTGGAGCAATGAGCATGTGTACGGCGTCTGGGAGTGATGACATCGAGGGCCTTCAACCTTACACTCACAACAGTCTGTCTGTCTGTCTTTCTGCCTGTCCCTCCATCTGTATCTGACTCTTTCTCTCTCTTTCTTTCTGTCTCTCTCTCTCTCTCTCTCTCTCTCTCTCTGACTGTCTTTGTCTCTTTCTCTTCCTGTTCATCAGTCTGTCTCTCTTATGATAACCCCCCACCCCCCCAGTAAGACTAGTATAGGTGTGCATGGCACAGCCCACGCACCACAACTGCACAGCTGATAATGGATATCAGCTCGTGGGGAGATAAGGGTCACGGAGGGGGGCTGGCTTCAGGCAGCTTCAAAGAGTATAATATCACACACATAAACACAACCTCTCTCGCTCTCTCTCTCTCTCTCTCTCTCTCTCTCTCTCTCTCTCTCTCTCTCTCTCTCTCTCTCTCTCTCTCTCTCTCTCTCTCTCTCTCTCTCTCTCTCTCTCTCTCTCTCTCTCTCTCTCTCTCTCTCTCTCACACACACACACACACACACACACACACACACACACACACACACACACACACACACACACACACACACACACACACATACACACAGACCACCAGTGACCCACCCCCAACGTAAATAAGACACCTGCTTTACTTATTCATGGCGTGCAGTTGGGTAGATGGCTCGCGCCACGTGACATCACATAGTAGCAACCAGTGAACGGTTTTGCGTTAACGATAAACGACCAATGAATACGGTTGTATTAGCGTTAACTGCGCGCTGTCTCCAGGTGACCTGGCTCCATTAATAATTGAGGATATTGCCGGAGAACATAATAATGATTCTTTGTAGGTGAAATGATAAAGGCTTTCACACCCTGACATGGAACACAACGGAATCCCTGGAGGAATCCGATGGTTTCCGTCCTGCTCTTTATCCTTAGAGGGTGTGGAAAACACAAAATGTATTTCACTTACCTTCCACGCGTTTCCCAAGGTGAACCGCAAAGTGATACCGACTGAGATTCACGTGTAGCGAAGCATCACTTTCCCCTTGTTGTGTTTTTCCTCGTTTCTCGAAAGGACAAACTGCTGTGGTGGTAGAGACGAGAGAACAAGGTCGAGAAGAGAGAGAGAGGGATGGGGGAGAGAGGGATGGGGGAGAGAGAGATTTCCCTCTCGAGTCAATCACCTCGAAGGACAGATGAACACCGGTACCATGGACAGCGGATCTCTGTCACGTCCTGATAAATCGCATCCCGTAAGGGGTAAGTGTCATGGGAGGAAGAGGAGGAGGATGAAGAGGAGGAGGTAGCGTTTGACTTCTCTAGGTCCATGGAGTAGTAGATGTTTGATATCGGTGGCGTCTGAGTATGAAACGGCTCCTCTCATTTGTCAAAGTGATGAGCCATCACGGAGAGCTTAAAGGGGTAAACGGTGCACTAGTCCGTCTGTGGTAGTCGTGCACCTCCATGCAGTTCCGACCGGTCTGCCATCAGACTACACCTCTCCTCTTCACGAGCCCGCGACAGAAGTGGGACCAGACGGAAAGGTGCACACTCACTGATCGTAGTCCCAAGCATGGGTGTTTTTTTTTTTCTATAAATAACTATAAGTCTAATCAATGACGCAATAATCCTCGATGCGCGTCAAGAATTAAACGTCAATCTGTCCCCGCACGTGTGCTACAATGCACTCAGTTAATGCATCTCATTGAAAGTCACCAACCACAGAAACAGCCACTATAGGCCCACGCTGGAGATATAGTGGCGGGACTACCGCCTCATACTCACAAAGCCTTGAGTTTAAAAAAAAAAGTGATGTAAAACAATATAACAATAAATAAATAATATATAGGTATATATATCCAATATATAAGGCTATTCGTATATGTCAAACATTTATTTTATAGGGCCTACCGGTGTATCAGTATAGTAGTCCTACAGTCTCTCAACAGACTAGACCAGATCATTATTGATTTTGTAACTACAATCCCATTCAGCTTTGACCCTGTAACCAAGATATGTTTTAATATGATTTTAGACATGTTTTATTAAAGAGGAACAAAAATAATGTCTATAAATTGTAGGCTTTAAAAACAATGTAGACATGCCTTGAAAATCCATTGCCGCCTGCATGCGTTAAATGCAGATCTGTATAATCTCAGCAGAACATGATGTTCCTAAGTACCAGCTGTCCACACACACACACACAGACAAGCATTTACTAACACCTACAAAAACAAACTGCAAATAGAGCACTCTACAAGGATGTGCAATTATTAAAAAAACACTTTTATACTTAGTGGTGAAAACACTCCATGAAACCAAAGCTTATCATCATGGTGAGTTCTGTACATTAAGTACAGTGTCGTATTTCGTTTGATGTAAGAGTATATCCTGTTTAAAAAAAAATGGTGTAAAAGGAGAATATGTTGCCGTAAAAAAAAGAATAGGTGTAAAAGAAAAATACGAAGATGTTGCCTTCTACGTCCTCTTTTTGGTTTTGACCAGGCCTTTCTCCACCAGACATCGGTAGAACTCTTGGATATATGTGTAGACACACTTCCAATCTGGCTCTGCCATGCGCAGTAAGTCTTCCACATCCAGCAGGGGGGGACAATTTGCCAACTTCCTGCAAACCAATAAAAGGGGGAAGGAGAGTGAGAGAGTGCGAGAGTGAGATTGAGACAGATAGTAAAGGGAAGGGAAGAGAAGAGAAGAGAAGAGAAGAGAAGAGAAGAGAAGAGAAGAGAAGAGAAGAGAAGAGAAGAGAAGAGAAGAGAAGAGAAGAGAAGAGAAGAGAGTAAAGAAAGATAGTGATAGTAAAGAAAAGAGAGGGAGGGTAGCGAGAAAAGTAAAAAGAGGGGTAGAGAGAGTCAGCTATAATTCTAGTTGGTTGAGGAAATGGATGGAAACATTGATATAACAGTCTAGTATACAATGTAATTGCACATGAATAAAGGAATGTATCAATAAAGGAAGTATTTGATGTGCAACAGCGTTATTGAACCACCCCAACCCTAACCCTAAAGCATGGAAGTCGCTCCACGCATCAACCACAAACCAAATCACAGTTGACAGTACGTAGTACCATACGTTATGACGTATGAATGAGGCGCTGTCACATCTTGCAAATAAAAACAAAGATGGAGCCGCCAATTCAAACGAGGCCTATGGTAACTCACTCTGCGGTGGTGAACGCCAACTCAAAGTTGTCTCTGCGGTTGTTGGGGTTGAGGGTGGAGTACTCGAAGGCGTCCGGGAAGAAGCGGTGCACTAGTGCGCAGAACGCGATGCCGTCGCTCCAACTGGAAGAGAAGTTCTTGATGGTCACCCCCTGCAGCAAAACACAGCAGAGTTAGTCATGTATTTGTAGAGCCAGCCATCCCAGTTGTACAGTCTCGAAGGCCTTCAAACAGGCCCCGATGATATATACTGTACTGTATATGCTAATCCTGGGCCTCTGAAAAGGGGAAAACTCCCCTATACCCCGAGGGACCTGACGTAGCAGAAGCAGCTAGGGGAGGGCAGTAGGTGACACAGGGTTTACCTCATATGGCTCCGTTTTGGCGCGACACCAATCCAACAGCATCTGCTTGACATTTTTAGTGTTGGGCGCTGCGGCGGTTGGGCTTTTTACACTGGTGTCTGAGCTGTACAGTAAACACACACAGACACACACACACACACACACACACACACACACACACACACACACACACACACACACACACACACACACACACACACAGGAGATGCATACAATGTGTGCTTACGGTGACTCTTTAAAAAGGACTTGTATAAGATATACTATATTGTGGATACAATTTCGCTTAAACGATAAAAGTACATACTCAAAGGGTCACGTAAGCTTTTTTTAGTGAAGTACAATGCTCATAAACTAAGTGTAGAAGTACAATGCATTCTGGGACGTCGAAGCAACGCATCATAGTGGGTGATGGTGTTGTGCTGTCCTACCTGCTGGCCGTCTTGGGGGGACCGTTAAAGGACATCTGAATGGGTGACACCGGAGTCTTTGGTTCTGTTCGGTCAGGGAGAAAGTCAGGAATTTGCATGTTAGTTTAAATAGTTTATTGATTGATTTCATAGTTTAAATCAATGGAGTCCGTTTGTTTGGGACTCTATTGTAAATAAAGAGAGGTTGGGGGGGGGGACACTGACTTGGCTGCCCTCTTTGGTTCAGACCCTTCATGTCCTCCTGTCTGGACCCCCGGTCCTTCTCCCTCTTATCTGAGGTCATGGAGGAAGTCAAACAAGATGTTAACATCAATAAGATACATTGTACCTGTAGTTCCGTTCGAAAGAAAATGTACGTATAAATATATTATATGTAGAAGAATTTAGGGAGCAAGAATAAGGGGGAAATGAGGCAGAGGAAAAGATTCCATCTGTTCACATAATGTGAATGTTGGATTGATGAGGATGAGAGGATAATATAAACAAACATCAATATATTTATATTGGCAGGGGCTGTGAGGGTTATTTGAAGCTGTAGTCTTTACCTCTTTTTGTCTTAAGCAGTTCCCTGAGTGCAGCTCGCAACATTTTCCTCTCCTCAAAATCAACAGCTTTATCCAGCTGGAAGACAGAAATCCACTTTAAACAGGCGCCCGCCTGACATAAAATACTAATTGAGCAGCAAAGAATCCTTGAAACATTAATCATTTTTTAACAAAATTCTCACTTTGGGATTAAAAAACTCTTCAGTGCGAGCCAATTCTGGTCTTTCTAATTACTTCTGTCATCATAACTGTGTACACCATGTACACCGTGTGCAATGGTGACATAAACAACATAGACTCAGAACAACAATTTATGTTATGTTGGTGTCTATGTTAGGTGGACATGACTATCTGAAGCAACATTCATGATAGAATGAAATGATTTAAGTACCTAAATAAACGAATGAAATACACATGGGGCCTGATTGAGTCTGTGTGTCTTCATGTACATACGACCCATCAAAGTGTGAATAGCCTTGTGTTAGTAATGCGTTAGCGGTGGTCATTGTCACATCGGCTTGTACTGCCTCACCATTTTATTGAGGACATCTTCATCCTGGATGGCAGCGATGTCCTGGCTGCTTGGGGGATCGGAGGCTACAGCAGCGTCGGCCTCCATGTTCTGCCTGATCAGACAACTGCAGAAACAAAGTTCCAACAATTAAGGGTTTGCTCAAAAAATACTACAAAGCCTACAAATGATTGCAAGAGGAGTCAAAAATGTCTTTCAAATAGTTTCAAGTCGACCAATCTTGTAAGATTAGAAATCTCTCAATTAGTTGGCAAGAATGTATGGAGCAGGAGAATAAGTGGGAAAACAGGCAAGAACAAGCAACAAGATTGCATCTGCTCACTTAATGAGAATGTAAACTGTTGGAGGGAGTCTAAACCAACGTAAACCATGCAGTGGCGTGTAGGACCCACTGTTATGTTCGTGTTTATTAAAGAGTCCCTCATTGTTTCTCAGCGACAGGCCCCAGTGCAGCAGCAGAGAACTGTCTGGAACAAGTACATATATAGTAGTGTAGCACTGCATGCAGAAGTATGCAATAACAACGTCAGCACTGAGCACCAAAATCAAAAGTTGTCAACACATGAAAAACACATAAACTCAGGATTATGTGGATAGATTTTTAATCTAGTTATGTTCTGTATAAAATGTGAATGTGTGTAAATGCATTGTTTACCTTTATAGACATTCATCAAGTGGAATTTTGGTGTGAAATCGTCAGTGTCCTTCAGAGTGCTGGTAATGTGTGGCTGAGTGCTCCTCCAGCAGCTGTCCTGAAGTCTGTGGTGTTCTGGCTGTTGAGAAGTCCCTGTCCTTCTCTTTATACCGTAGCAGTAGAGAAGCGTTGTGTAGCCCGACCCCCTCCTCACACCCACCCACAACCCAATGCTCCATAAAAAGGACACTTGTTCAGATAAGCCACTTTTGCTTGCCCAACTTTGGAATGACTGAGTTGTGTTTTGATTGAGTCTCATGGTTCTCATGTGTTGTGCAACTGGCCATCGCTAGATCTAAATGAGATCCATCAGCCTCTGTCAAAACACGATTTAATAACATCAAAGCGGGGCGAGTGAAAGCAAACGCCTGACAATATCTTTAATAAAGCAATACCAGTAACATTAAAGGTAAACTAAATGATAACTTGTAGTCTATATGAGTTCAATCATGACATCACATCACAATGATCGCCTCCATTTCGGATGTTAAGCATAGGAATTTTATTGGTAGTAATTGTGTTATGTAATTTTTACTAATTTTCTTAATAACTAATTATTTATCATTATGGGGCGACATTTTTGTGTTTGAAACTGTCAAAGGTTGTCACACTTAATGGGCATGTTAACATTTTGATTAGCATAGCTTACAATATATTTATGTTTAATAAGAATTAGTTATAATAACACAACTGTCATCTATACTGTAGGCCTACATAGACTTTCATCACAAAATGGTAGGAAAAAAGAAGTCCCATAATGCATTCCGATGTACAAGTCCTAAAGGATACACAAACTTCACAGCGGGCACATCTTGTAAGACAGAACCAGAAGAACCTCCAAGGTGGCAACCTTTAAACATGGCAATTTACATGCCATAATCTAGCGTTTATATGTATGCTTTGGATGTATTACTT
This sequence comes from Gadus morhua, assembly GCF_902167405.1. Taxonomy (NCBI): domain Eukaryota; kingdom Metazoa; phylum Chordata; class Actinopteri; order Gadiformes; family Gadidae; genus Gadus; species Gadus morhua. The sequence goes on along the minus strand of NC_044051.1, from coordinate 13,173,554 downwards.
TGAATATCCCCATTAATGTCTCCCTATGATCACATTTTTTACATTCCTTTAAAGGAGTGCTGATTCCTTAGGCACTTCAAGAGTGCAGTCTTCACAAGTGCAGTGTCTGTGAATTCTCAGGAACTGAATGGGTTAAATCATACCAAGGAGAATATGAGCTAACAGCACTGCCTTATTGAGGCAAAGGCTGGAGCGCGGCGTTGAAGGGAGTCAAGATGTCTTTGTATGAACCGATCGGTATATCTCCTACGCATTCTGATTCAGCCAAATCAGCACTTAACACTCCAAGAGATGCCAGTTAGTGAAATATAGTCTATTAGTCTAGTTATGTTCCAGCAATTCAGCAGCATGCTGAATATTTCGTAGAATCATCTATGTAATGAAGTGTATAAAACCTCTCAAACGGCGCCATCAAGTGGTGAATTTAGGTATAATCTAGGATACTGTGGCATTTAGTTACTTTTCAGATCCTCTCCAGTAAGGAAGACCTGAAGGGATAATGTCTGTGAATTCATATGTCACTTGGTGAGAACGCCACGTTATCAACTGAGGCAACTGGGTATAGTCATGGCTTTTAGAGAAGACACGCATTGTAAATGGGAATTGTGGGAAACATTCATTCCCCATGACGTGCAGATGTGATAAACATCTGTCACAGAGGCTTTTAAGAATGTGTTACTTTTCATGCTCATGAATATTGTTACGCCTCAAAACGTCCCCTAAATAACAGTCTGGTACAATTCAAATTTGAAAGAGACAAGGTGCAAAATTGCCATTGTTTAACTTTTTTATATTTGCGCCAGCCATATTGTAAAATACATAAATATTAAAATAACTATATACACCCACGTTGAAAACTGAAACAATGCGTATCACAGAACATGCGTTGAAGGCTGGATCTCCATAGCTGCTACGGAGGACTTGGCCAAACACAATCGTCATGTACCAAAACACAAGTTGCGAAACCAATTTAAAAAATGACAGGACAATCCAAAACAAGTTAATGAGAGTATCATAACGGTAGCATATCCTTAACTCTATGTGGCCATAAAGTTGCAGTCAGTTGAAATGAGTATTCCTTCTTAAAGAGAGAGACAAAACACTGTTTCAAAGTATTGAAGCAGTGTATACATTCGGTTAAGCTTTGTGTGAGTGGCTGCCCATTGCAGTGTGTTTACTTAACTAAAAGGCAAGGCTTGGCAAGCCTGACATTTGAGGAAATCATTAGTCATTAGAATCTGTACATCATTCAACCTCTAATCGTTGACACTTGATTAAGTAATAATGTATTATTGCATCGGCCATAGCATGTAAAGCTGAGGCATTATTCTAGTTTTCATTGTATATTTCACATGTTATTTTCTTGTATTAAAACCGTTTACTCTTATTATTGTTTTGTTTTTTTTAATGGCAACATTGCTCCCAGAATATGCTACAAGGCCCCACTTTACCACCAGGTGAGAGGTTCCTGTGACCTCACAAGCCGTTGCTAAAAGTATCCATTTGTGACATCACATAGTGGGATGCACCAAGACGTGTATTGGACAGGTCAAAGGTCAGGGTTACAGACACTGCACCCTCATTGGCGGACTCTACCAACCAGTCAGGCTGGAGAAGATCAAACCATCATGCATCAGTCGACTCGTGATGTCATAAGTGGATAGGCTTTTAAATGGCTTGTGATGACTCATCTTCCCCATACCTAGTGGGTCACGAGAGTGGCCAGTACTTAATGTGATCTAGTGTGGCTAGGATGCTGGGACATAATGTGAAGGTCACCATCCTGGTATCATGTTTCAACAAGCCATCAGAGCTTCCCTGACATGGAGCCTGCCAGCGCTGTGTCTACTACTAAACCAATTGCAAGGAAGGAAGCTGGCACATCGGCCAATGAGACAACCAGGACTCTCTGTTCAGTGGGGAACTAGACCTCTGTGTCATAATGAATACAGTGGATATTAAACGTCAAAACTCACTCATCGGTTTGACATCTAGTGGCTGAAAAAAGATCATACCATCAGCTTTTATACGGCACCCCCTACCGGAAAAGGCAGAAATATCATCTGAAAAGTGACAAAAACATCGGCAATATTATTTAAGCTCCTTATAGATGCCTTAGCATCCTGGATCCTGTTGTATAATCTTTACACTAGCCCTGTGTGAAACATATGTGCTATTTGACCTGTGACCAACCTTAATCAAGCAGAATAGACAGATCTTCAGTAATAAAAGTTAAAGCATAAGCTTCAATAATCTTAATCTTTAAACATTATTCTTTTAATTATACTGCATGTTTTAGATTGCAGGTTCAATTTGATTAGCTTATATATCCTGTGATTTTTATGACCAGATCATCATAAATAACATTATTTTTCTTCAAATAAACAAAAATGCATTGTATGCATCAAAATTTAGAACGTGAACAAAAACAGTCTCACGTTCATGTCTTATCTTCAGCGACAGCACAGACCAAGGACTACATTTAGACTATAGACTACTAGAAGAGGCACCTGCAGTTAAGAAAAATCAACAAGCTGGGCTCTCATTGGTTAGATCCTCAGAAGCATTCACAAGCTCCGCCTCCCTTGTCTTCTTTTCCACAGGGAGGAGAGCAGGGAAATGGAGTTGGGACTCCTTAGAGTGTTACGGTCTAATAATAAAAGATAATAAGCCACTGTGGGAAAAGGTCACTAATTGGAGTCATATTTGAAAAGGTTTTTAAGCCGTGAAACTTAACTAGTCTGCATTAAGAGGGGAGCTGTGCTGAGCTGTTCTGTGGCCTCTGAGCTGCAGCAGAGCAAATCATGTGTTACTCCCGGCACCAGAAGAGACGCCCTGGCCACACATCAACAATGTCTTGTACCAAGTCTTGTAAATTACGCAACTGATGCATTGGTGTAGTCTCACACACTATTGCAATGTACTATTGCAATTGCAATAGTACATTGGTTACCTAGTCTGCCTGGCCTTTGAACCAGCTTAACAGGCTTGCGAGTGACACACACACACACACACACACACACACACACACACACACACACACACACACACACACACACACACACACACACACACACACACACACACACACACACACACACACACACACACACACGTCTGAAATGAACAGTACCTTGAATACAGTACTTTAAAATAGAGGTGCCCATTTCGTTGTTCAGGCAAAGCTCTAACTGTCCCTCACTTCAGGATCCGTCTGTCCCTGACATGCAGCTCTGTCCATCCCTGACGTGTAGATGTGTCTATCCCTCAGGTGTAGACCCATAGAAGTGGACGAATAGAGTCGTTCATCCACGTTCACAGTGCGGTAAGTATAACAGATCTCATCATGAGGTACCAAACAGTTCAGTGTGCTACGCGGGCATCAGAGCATTCTGAAGGACCCCGGACAAACCATCTCCACCCACACCAACCCCCTTCTTTGCGGTTTCTCGTGATTTGCCACCATTGCAGAAAATAAATACATTGGCACAGTGTAAAGTAAACAAAAACAAAAATCTGATCCTTAAAAATTTAAAAACCAAATAAAAAAACCAAACATGGTTTTGTCGTCATCAGCATGAATGGCCTCCCGAGAACCCGATCCCTCTCCTTGTCCTCTAGATCCAGACCACCCACTGAGGTAGCCACCAATAGCCCGCTTCAAACCGTCATCTCCCTCCCCCTCCCCTTCAGTCCATCTTCTCCCGCTCTGTCCTCAGAGATAACCTCTCCGTGTTGTGGTTCGCCGCAGTCAGCCCAGACACTCCAGAAGAAGCTCCGTCCTCCTCCTCCTCCTCCTCCTTCTCCTCCGCCCCGCGGTCCCTCTCCGCCTCCCCCCGGTAGCCCTCACCCTCACCCCCATCCCCATCCGTGTCTTCACACCGACCCCCCGCCCGCGCCCTCGCCGTGGCCTTGGCGGCGCTACGTGCGTCCATGTAGTCACCGAGGAACTCCGAGTTCTGGTAGATGAGCATGCCGCTTAACGTGAGCGCCACACCGGCGTAGCTCAGCGCCGTGAGCTCGCTGCCGAACAGCAGCTGGGAGAGCAGCAGGTTGCCCACCACGCTGAGGTTGCCCAGGATGTGCAGGGTGACGGCCGAGGTGAGGGCGATCACGCTGCTGCTGGCCAGGTTGTACAGCACCGAGCCCAGGCAGCTGAGCACGATGAAGAGCCACAGGTGGCCGTCGTAGTGCCGCGGCCACTCCAGCAGCGACCAGTTCTCCAGCGCCAGCGCCGCCACCGTCAGGATGCAGAAGCTGGGGATGGCCATCAGGTAGAGCAGGAACACCGAGTTGATCTTCTCCTCCTGCAGCAGGATGCCTGCGGAACAGAGGAACCACGACACACAGCGCTGAATACCGAGGGGCGGGGCACCTCAGTGCTCGAGAGATGAGAGGAATGCAATTGCAATAGTACATTGGTTACCTAGTCTGCCTCGCCTTTGAACCAGCTTAACAGGCTTGCGAGTGACACACACACACACACACACACACACACACACACACACACACACACACACACACACACACACACACACACACACACACACACACACACACACACACACACACACACACACACACCTCTCTCTATGTCAGTGTGTTTCCCATAGACCAGGTAGCCATGTGGGTAGGATGTGGACTGCAGACGGGGGGGAGATTAGACATGGGACACCTGACGGGGACGGGGGTAAGACATGGAGTCCTGCCGGGGGGGGGGGGGGGGGGGGCGACACGCATTGGCTCATTCGCGCACAAAATACATTTCAAAGTGGACCGGCCCACTTCCTGATCTTCACAATCTGCAGTCCCTGTTGCTATAACCGCATTTCACATTAATCGCAAATACCCTGCTGCTTCGGGTTTTCCTTTGTAGGCGTGTTGAGAGGAGGCGCGGGCGAATTTGCTGTCAGTGCGTGTGCAGTGATAAGCGGGTTTAACCAATAAGTGGTACCCACGCACCATTGGCATGTATGCACGCTTGTCTCTGTGTGCGTGTGTGAACGAGAATGACAGGGAGGAAGAGTTCTATGCGGAGATGAATGAACGGAACGATATTTATAATTCAAAATCGCGTAAAAAAGAAAAGAAAAGAAAAACAGGATCAATTTGTGGCGCTCGGTGTTCATTCGGCGGCGCTTCGCCACACATTGGTCTATGTATGGGAAACACTGCACTTCCCACTGAAGGGCATGCCAGTCATTTATCCTGGCGGTATGCCAGTATTATGCCAGCTGTTGGCCTGAGTAACGGTATGTGTGACTCAGTGAAGCCAAGACTGTCAAGCCCAGAGGTAAACATCACAGAGGGACACCACAATGACAACACTAGTTTCGCAGAGACGGAAAGAGAGATGAAACTAGAAACATGACCGCACCCTACGCAGGGTCAGGTTGGTTTTTTCCTTCAGGATAAACAAAAACATTGAAAGTCATGAATTGAGGTGAAATGATAAGGTGCAACAACGGTAACGTTTGACTTTACCATGGGATTCATATAGCCTGGATGATTTATGACAGCCCAAAGAAGGGTCAGGGACTGAGCTGTGATGAACGGGAAAAACACATTGTTCCACTGACTGCAGAACGACACCAGAATACTGATTCAGTCATGTAGGACTACGGCATTCAATCTTTCTTCTGACATTATGAACTACATCATGCTCATTTAATGGTTCATTGCCTGAACAAATTGTCATCACAAAACCATGCTTGTCTGGGCGCAGCAACTTAACGGAATGATCTTAGGGGGGCCGTTACGTAACTAACCCACATGACAGCAACTCACACAGAGAACATCTGTCTACAACTAGCGGCACATGACTTTACAATGTTAGCGGGAGGGTGTGGGGAAATGATTGGTTGGGAAAACACTAAAAGTATTCCCCAGACACAACGCCCTCCGGGTGTGTACAAGACTTAAGGCAAACTGTAAACGTAAACTTTTCCAGACCTTCAAATTACAAGTGTGAGCCACCACTTAAATTAGGGTACGCGGTTGGAAAGAAGTTATTTCCATTTTTACGACGCACGGCGATGAAATGTATTTTCCGCTTAATGTCTGTAGGGTTTACACGTATTCCACTCCATAATGGCGCCAACGAACTTAAATCAAATAATAAACCCAATGACACTGACAAACCAAACCTAAACCTAACCTAAACCAAACGAGTCTAGAAAATACTTACTTTGCTGAATAGACTTGACGCCCCTCAACATAGTGGCGGCAAACACGAAGAAGCAGCCGGTCTGGTCGAACTGCACCTCGCCCATGATGCTGAATGAGGCTCCGAGGCAGATGGGCATCATTGCGGTGTACTTGAGGATGTGGTGCTGCTTGCCCAGGATCAGCGTGGAGATGGCCAGGGTGAAGAGCGGCGTGGTGGTGTAGATCATTTGGGCGAAGGACAGTTGCACGTAGTTCAGGCCCATGTTGCCGAAGGCGATGCTAGCGCAGAACGTCAGGCTCAGCAGGAACACCTTGCAGCGGGCGCTGTGCGACAGGTCCGGCTCTCCTCCGGAGCCTTTGTGTCGGAACGTCCGCAGCTTGATCAGCCCATAGTCCACCACGATGGCTGTCAGCATGTGCAGGGCGGATAACAGCAGCGGGTACCTGAAGTTGTACACAGCGAATATCCATTTGTTGAGACTGGAGATGGTGGTTCCTGTGACGAGCCAGACAATGACAGCCGACAGTAGATGAAGCATCTCTGAGAGTGGTCTCCTGCCTCTGGGTTCCCGCTGGGTGACCTCGCTTCTGGAGAAGCCATCGTCACTAATCATGTTCGTATCATTCTCGTCTCTGTAAAAAAGAACAACACGTGTTCACATCGCAACGAAACAACAAACAGGCGTTCGATATTTGTCTTTCTCTGGAGTGGAGGGACAGACTGCTCGTTTCTCCGATGCGGGCTGATATGAGTCGCCCGGGTGTTGTGTTTTCTTTCACTGCACAAGTAAACCTGTATTCCATACCACCTAAAGCCACGCGCTTGTATTTTGCTTCTGATCCCTGTTGTGTAAGAGGTACCAACCCATAACCTAACTCACCCCACCCATACCAATCGCAATCCCGGATGCTACACCAGGAAGCCTGGCGAAAGGGTGCTTTCCCCTCATTGGTTGACCGGGAGGTGGGACCGGCCTCCTCTCCACATCGAGAAGCGATGATTGGTTGCTCTCTTGAAACAACGAAATTTGACAAAATAAAGAAATACATACATGGACCATACGGTCGTGATCATGAAGATGCCAGACTAGCACCCCTTCGTTTTTAGAGGAACACTTTGTCCGGACAATCTGTACTACACTGCGTTTAACCGCTAGACGCCAGTCCTCGCGTGCAACATGTGTGATTTAAATAGCAGATGACGTCATGCCACCATCGCGCGGTGTCTATGAACCACAAACCCAGTACGGACTAGTATAAACAAAAACATTAATAATCAGGCGCGCACATTGCCGCACACACCACATAAAAGGGCCAACGCTCATATATACCAATATATATTTGATGTAGCCTATTATTAACCGCGACAACATTATAATGTCAGAATTGTTCCGTAGCCAGCCTGGCGAGTGGTGCCTGAATGTCACTTGACACTGGTATCTGAAAATTGTGGCCTCGACTTGTGTTGTTATGCTACAATCACCTTAGCCTCCTAGCACAGCCTTGGGTTACTAGCTAGCTTCCTGCTCACCTCGTCCCAGGCGTTCTCGTCTCACGACGGGACACCTGGAACCGGATGCTTCTACTGAGCGTTATCTGAGGGAGGGCGGGTCTTCAGGTAACTGGGTTTAGCGGCAAGAGAGATGGAAGGACTTGGTTTACGTTACATGTTTGGGATATTGCTCAGTCAAATTCCAATTCGTCCAATCTCCATATTCATTCTCTCTGTTGTGTGCTTATTCCTCTGACCCGGGGCATTTTAAAGGGGCTTACACAACACATAGGAAGTATGAGAACGGAAATTGCGTTGCGGTAAACCCGGATAACAGTTCTATGCAGGATCCTCTCTCAGCCTAGCTACCGACGCTAGCTACACCGGAGCCATGAGAATCACATCAGGTAACATTAAACGGCAACCTCAGCATATAGCTTTCCGTCTAACATTAAAGATCGAGTCTGTCTTCCTGTAACTACATTAAAGCAAAAATGTCCCGGGGTTTTGTTGTCGGTTACTTTACCTATGAGTAACTTGGTGTTGACAGCATCCCAGCAGCAGTATCCTCCCGTCGGTCGGGTAGTGTGTGTCTGTGTGTGTGTATTTTTTTGTACGTGTGTGTTTGCGTTTAATGACTCATTAAACACTGCAGTGCACACTGCCCTACTGTGGCTAGGCTCTATTATATAATAATAATAATAATCATATACGATCTTAAGTCTTAATTATCTTTTAATGCATCGTTTTCAAAGAAATCACTGAAATGAATTATTTTGCTAATCCAAAACGGCATATGCTGTATGTGAACAATGTGACTTTTCTTTGTACACAACACTGCTCCTCACCCATACATCCTCAAACTCACAATCTTAGAATTATAGTAGATAACTTAAGTTACAGTTGTGTTTTTATTTGAGCTCAAAAACAGAAATGTTCGAGGTCATAGGGCACAAAAGGTGAATTCACATCATGTTCATTGAATAAATATAAACTATTTCCCTAATTAGAGGCCGAGGTCGTAAACAACTAAGCGTGCTTCAGCACTCTAAAACCATGCAGCTATGCTGTATGTCGTCACATGCTGCTTGTTGCCTTTGATTGGCTGCAGACAACCATGACGCTATGCACAATTAACAGCCCATATGCCTCTTTCTATTCTCTGTGATACATCAAAATAATACATTTGTATTGAGTACCGAGTCATTTGCCAAAAATGTATCACCTGATATTTAGTCATTGTTTAATTGAGGATATATTTACACACATAGACCTATAATTGTACAGAAGTGCCTGAAATATACATGAAACAACATCTTCCAGCCATTGTACATGTGGTACCTTTTGTGTTTTCACATTTGGCACACAAGATGAAACAAGAATAAAAAGTGCTGTTTTAGAACCTGACTGTTACATGTGCTTATTCCACCTGCAAATACAGCTGATATAGTTTTCTCCAAGTCATTTGTCTCAATGCAAGAGGACACATCATACCACATAAAAGACACAATGGTTCGATACCTGGCTGCATTTAAAACGTAGATTGGTTGCAAAGCATTTTTGCTAAGGACTACCATATCCTAGACAGAGCTGTGTTAAACAGCAGTTGAAGGATTTTTTCAAACCATTCAAACTTTAATCTTCTTGTATGAAGCACCTCGAGCAAACCTCTTTCCTTGACATTTGATCCTCTCTACGACAGCATCTCTATACTGCCCGTCGTGTAGTTTAAATATTGCTGACAACACCTAAAAGGTAAACAATGGAGCTGTTAAGTATAGGGAACAGTTAGATAACACAACGGGATGTCTCCAGGGGAGAAGAGTGTGGTTAGTCGGTAAGAGAAGGCTTGTTGTGACAAGACCTAGCCTTATTAAATCATAACTACATGGTATTCTCCCGCTGGATTGGGTCAACGGGAAACCGAGGTGTGAATCGTTGCAATTACTCTTTAATTGACGTGTTATGATTCAGATCTTATTTCATACATGATTAATGAATAGATTAATTTAAGTGTCACTCTGTGTTGAAAAGTGGTGGAGACGTAAGGGCTCAGATGAAAATAACAAATTTAAAAAGTGTCCTCAACATGTGTGATTTGAGGCAATGTAATGGGGACATCGGTATGAGGTCAGTAGATACTTGCAGAAAGAAAATTGCATAAGGGTGCATCAAAAGGGCCTAGACTACTACAGAGGACACATTACGTGTGCATCCTTTGAGACATTTTCTTTTGAATTTACATTGCATTGTATGTTTTATCGTGCAAATAAACCTTTCTCAAAATGTCCTCATTTGTTATTTCACATTTCTTGGAGCAAGCTTTTTTACAGATATCTTTTTTAACAAATAATTATTTTAAAAAGGGGTGGGGACAAAATCTGCCATTTCAAAAAGTGTTGAGGACATTTCCCCAGTGTGGATGACACCTCTTCAAGGTCAAGAATGAGCCTGAGCAGTCTGGTACATAAACACCTAGGTCAGACACGCCTGGTGAACCATTTACCTATGTTTCTCTGTCTACCATCTATGCCCAGCAGTTCACTTATTTTTTTTTATTGACTTATTGAAATTTTCCCCATCGGTAAAATAAAGAAAATACTTAAATATGTAGTTTTGGTATTTACAAATATGAATATTTTCCCGACACCATTGAGTGGGACCGGTGAGTCTGCAGCATGAAAGCCTATGAACGTGGAAGATTTGTCCTTCTTCATCTCACCAAGGTCATACTCCAGAAAGAGAACGTTGCTCCAGAAATTTTAAAACAACAGATTGCCCTCTCCACTCCCGTCCCGCGATAATACACGCCCCCATTAATGAATTGCCTTTTTAATGCATAATAACTTTTCTTTAAACCATGGATAACTCATTCTTCCCTCTTGTATTACCCATACACACACACACTCACACCGACAGCTTGGTCTACAAGCAATGAACATAACAACGTGCTCAAATGATCCGAGACCGATCTCAGTGGAAACACGTACGCTGTTCTATATTAAGCAGCATGAAGTAGATGGGGATATTATTATCAGTGAGTCTAAACTAGGATTTAATATTCCAAGTATTTAGGTAAGTTATTAAATGGATCTAATTTAAGCAGGAAAACAGTTAGGTTAACACTCCTCTCACTCACACTCTCTCTCACACACACACACACACACACACACACACACACACACACACACACACACACACACACACACACACACACACCCCTAACAATATCTCATCAGCCTCCTTTAACGGCCTCCCCTCTAGTGTTAAAGTCCAGGCCTAGAAGCAGTAGAGTCCCAAGTCCAGACCTAGAAGCAGCAGAGTTCCAAGTCCCAAAAGCCCTCAGAAGATCTCCGGACACTGGGTCCAGTCTTGCCTCTCCTTGGCCTCCCAGTAACCACCCCGGTAGACGAAGGTCCGCTCCCCTCCATCGTTGGTCCTCTTCTCGAACCACAGGGGGTGGTAGCCTTCGATGTCTTGGCCTGAGGAGGAGTAACACAGATCCACACGGTGGCTCATCACGGTCGTGTGGTCAGATGCTTGAACGTGAGATACATCGACGTGTTGATGGATAACGGTTTGCTGCAACCGAAACCGAGTCGCAGCTCCAGACTAAGCCGACACGTTAAGACGCTGTTGTCGCAGCTCCACTAGATTTATACGATATATGACCGAATTGTGTAGATCGACATAGTATCGCTCTATAATATACAGATCCTTACAATATATATCTAAACTATAAAGGTTATAATCTCTCGATCTATACTATACAGATCTACACTATATATATACACACAGTATAGATCTATACAGCAATATCTATCCTATAGAACAATACTGGTGAGCCAGTGTTGTTGACCCTTTACACTATTGAGTGCAAAAGCAATACAGCATGTCACAATCAAATTTGCAGATGACACAGCAATAGTGGGGAGGGTGGTCAAGAAAGGTCAAGCCATCAGGGAAGACATGTCACATCCCCTACACCAGGCATATGAGGTGTTGCCATCAGCTAGGAGGCTCAGGCTGCGCTCTTTCCAAACAAATCGAGTGAGCAGGTCATGATTCCGATTAGTATTGCACTGCTGAACAAGAACATACCTGCAGGACAACACTTTAAAATAGCACCATGCACTTTCCCTCTCTCTGGACTGTTTCAAGTATGCACAACTGTGTATGTGTAGAGGGGTCTATGTCGTCTGTCCTGGTGTTGTGTTGTGGGGGACGGGTGGGGGGTCAAGGATTTGTTTTGTTGTATATTCTGTCTTGTCTAGCTGTCCTCTGTATCGTCCCTTTCTGTCAAATAAGTGTATCAAATGTACTGTACGCCGCAGAACAATTTTCCGCAAGGACAAATAAATATCTAGCATGTACTATCTAGAGCTATACTCTTTAAATTTATAGCATGTATCTAAACAATATATATAAATAGTATAGCTTTATACTATGTAGATCTATACTATTGATCTATACAATCTAGATCTATAGACTATATAGATCTATACAATATAGATCTATACTATCTATGTGTTATAGTGTTTTAGTATACAGGTTTCATATTCTGTTTGGAGCCTGCATGCCACAATAGCTTCTCACTGCATCATACTCCTGCACTGCACATGTATAAACATGTGAGGTAAAGTCTTTGTCTCTAGAATCTGTTGGGTTTCAGTTGTCATTCTCTTCTCTTCATACTTTTAATTCATTAATCATCAAGTGTGTTATTCTCTCAAATGCACTTTCAGCTGCTCTCCATGAACGCAAGGTGCTGCCTGAATAAAGTTATAGAAAGGTCATAGACAACGAGGCTATAAATAAATGAAGCCACTGCTATTCACCCGTCCGTCCACTCACCCTCCTCCAGAGCCTCGTTGGCCTGGGCCTCCCTCTTCTTCCTCTCCAGCCTCTGCCTGTCCTCCAGGCGGGTCTTCTGGATGTTGGCCTCGTCCCACAGGCCCGCCTCCATCAGCTGCTGGTCCGGCCTCAGGCGGCTGTCGGTGGGCGCCACCCCGTCCTCGGGCTCGTTCAGCGTCAGCGCCAGCGTGGAGAAGAAGTGCATGTTCTCAGCGTTGTCTCTACGGGAGGGGAGGAGGAACCAGGAAGAGATGAGGAACAGGACCAGGAAGAGGTGAGGAACAGGACCAGGAAGAGATGAGGAACAGGACCAGGAAGAGGTGAGGAACAGGACCAGGAAGAGGTGAGGAACAGGACCAGGGAGAGGTGAGGAACAGGAACAGGAAGAGGTGAGGAACAGGAACAGGAAGAGGTGAGGAACAGGAACAGGAAGAGGTGAGGAACAGGAAGAGGTGAGGAACAGGACCAGGAAGAGGTGAGGAACAGGACCAGGAAGAGGTGAGGAACAGGACCAGGAAGAGGTGAGGAACAGGACCAGGAAGAGATGAGGAACAGGACCAGGAAGAGGTGAGGAACAGGACCAGGGAGAGGTGAGGAACAGGACCAGGGAGAGGTGAGGAACAGGAACAGGAAGAGGTGAGGAACAGGAACAGGAAGAGGTGAGGAACAGGAACAGGAAGAGGTGAGGAACAGGAACAGGAAGAGGTGAGGAACAGGACCAGGAAGAGGTGAGGAACAGGACCAGGAAGAGGTGGGGAACAGGAACAGGAAGAGAGGAGGAAAAAAGAACCAGGTGGGATGAGGAACAGAACCGGGAGAGTTGAGGAACAGGACCAGGAAGAGATGAGGACCAGGAAGAGATGAGGACCAGGAAGAGACAAGGAACAGAACCAGGAAGAGATGAGGAACTGGAACAGGAGGAGATGAAGAATAGGACCAGGAAGAGATGAGGAACAAGAACCAGGAAGAGACGAGGAACAGGAAGAGATGAGGCACAGGACCAGGAAGAGATGAGGAATGTAAGCGATGAGAAACAGGACCAGGAAGAGATGAAGAGCGTGGATCCCTGACTGGACTGGACAGCAAATATAAATATAATGATGAATGAATGATTAATAATGATGAATGTGCTGAAGTGATGGAAGATGACAATCAAACTACAAGTCTAACCGCTAATCACATTCTCTATGAACCCGAGAGGTTCACCACAATAATGTGTTTATCCCAAGGCTATCTCTCGGGGGTGGGGAGACTTTCCTCAAACCTGTAACTGCTTGCACATCCCACTCTGTTCATATTCTCTGTCCAAAATAAAGAAGATACACTTAATTCAAATGGACCTCTTCAATGCATCTCTGTGATCCTCAGATTGCGTCCTTTTCAATAAGCTAATTGTACGTCATGCAAGTGTTGTTCTCCCTTCTGGTTCTCATCCCGAGTGCTGGAAGCCAGCAGGACTCACGGTAGAGGGTACTTCTTCCAGAGCAGCTTGGCTGGGAGGGTCTGGTAGACGGTCTTCTGCTTGCCCTCGGAGCCACCGCACCCGGGGCTGCTGTCTACGATCTTGGCGCACTCCATCCTGTCGTCCCAGGTCCCAGACAGGATGTAGTGGGCGGCGCCCTCCCGGTCCTGCACCACACCGGTCACCTGCAGCCAGAGGAGGAGGAGGAGGAGGAAATGAGGAAGAAGAAAAACAAAAAGGAGAATTATATGCAGAAGAACAAGAAGAAGAACAAAAATAAGAGGTAGAAAAAGAAAATAAAGAAGAACATAAGTAAGTAGAAGCAGGAGCAGAAGCAGAAGGAAAAGAAAAAATAAGGAAAGAAATATAAGATTTAGAAGCAGAATAAAATAAGGAGAAAATAGATGAGAGGAGGAGGAGTAGAAGACGAAGAAAAGAGAAGAACATGAGGAGAAGAGAAGGAGAAGAACATGTATCAGAATAATCTTCAGGACTAACAATGTATGATTATATGTTAGATAATCTGCCATTGTTGCACAAATCTTGTTTGCATCATTGAACCAAAGCGTCAAGAGATATTAAAATGGAAGCTGCAGTGAAAAGGTCCACGTTTCATGAAAATATAATGTGGGAGTGTTAATAAATAAAACTGCAAGTACATCACATTTTATGTAATGTCAAAAAACGCTGGAAAATATCCAGGTGGCTTGAAACAACAGGCCTGGATGTCTCCCGGCTTCTCAGGGCTTCATGTTGGATGGCGGGAATGATAAGGTCTGGAAACCAACCATGGGAATAAAATGGAGGCACAAGAATATAAAGACTTCAGCTCATAAAGAACTAGAAGGGTAACTCTGTCTGTTAGGACAAGAAACATTGATTGCACTGACAGATAACGACGAACATGAATGACAAGCTGTCAATCATGACATTTTATGAAAATAAGACCAATCAAAGCCAGCCAGAGACTTTTCATCCAATGGGATACTGACACGCAAACATACACACACACATCCACACTCAATCACCTCTGTCGCCCGAGGCAGAGCGTGTGTCTCTGAGGTTGAATGTATTATTTTAGTGTGCAGTTAACCTTTAAGTAAATGGTTTGATTACGATGAACAATAACGGCAAAGAAGTCTACTTGTTGACTTCTGAGTAATGTCATTTCACCCCAAGCAAAGTGATTGGAGGTAACGTTTAGTTCTCCCCTGTCAAAGAAGGAACAAGGAGTGCCTACCTTGCGGGGTGCGTCTCTGGAGAAGTAGCTGTAGGGAGAGAACTTCAGTCTACACAAATCCTTGGTGGTGTTGTTCACGATCTCTATGTCTCCAGACTAGAAGGACCCCGTCAGGAGAGGGACAGACAGCTGATGTTAGTGAACAGCTGTTGCATAGATTTGACCCCACTATCACATTCAGATCATTAAATGAGATGTGAGACAGCAAACAGAAAAATAATAACAAATAGATCTATAGAGACTGCTGAAGCGTGCGTTATATAATATCATTTCTCAACATGGAGTGTAGGTTATACAGCAGAAAAAGTGATGGGGAGTCAGAAGACGAGACAGAACAGTGAACTGAAGTGGTCTCTGCTTTTAGGAGAAAACTAGAATCTGGGTGATCTGTGGATCAGCAAAGATTGGGGGATGGGGATATCATTCAAATATATTGAAAAAAGGGAATTCAAGGCATTACAGATAAAACCAGAGAAAACCCTACAGGCATGCGTGACTAGGTCATTAAATATATAGTTCATAAAATAGTTTCTTATTTGTGATCTCATTTTATTTATGGTTAGAGGACCCACCTGATCAATCCATAACTTCCCCACTATGATGTTGTGTACGGTGGAGGTGACCTTGCTCCACACATAGTGATGTCCACTGGCCTGGAACTCCAGGTGGATGCAGCCTACAGACAGGAAATAGGAACCGAGTCAGCCTACAGACAGGAAATAGGAACCGAGTCAGCCTACAGACCGGAAATAGGAACATAGTCAGCATACAGACAGGAAATAGGAACTGACTTAGCATAAAGACAGGAAATAGGAACATAGTCAGCCTACAGACAGGAGAAAGGAACAGAATCAGCCTACAGGAATGGTAATAGAAATGAATGATCCGCAGTTTGTGGCTTGACATCAAACCTTTACCGCTCACTCTGTCTGTTGCATTGTATAATATCATGTTTTTAGCATCGAGATATGATTGACAGGGACTCTTACCCAATGGCATGACTGAGATGTACTTTCCACGGAACTTGCTGTCTATTGTGATGTCCTGCCAGAGGGTCCAGCCTCTCTGGGAGGTCACATGATGAGCCGCGGCGGGGGGGTGATGGCTGACCTGAGGGGACGACAACGGAAACCAATTAATTGAATCAATTAACCAATCAAGAGGTTTGGTCGATACGAGCAGACTTCATACTAGGAGTACTTTAATACCAAAGGAACATTAAAGCAGGTACCCACACACACACACACACACACACACACACACACACACACACACACACACACACACACACACACACACACACACACACACACACACACACACACACACACACACACACACACACTAACTTTATTCAACCCTTTCACACTTCATCAGCTCAGCCATTCTACATTTGATCTAAAATGTCTCAGCC
This sequence comes from Gadus morhua, assembly GCF_902167405.1. Lineage (NCBI taxonomy): Eukaryota > Metazoa > Chordata > Actinopteri > Gadiformes > Gadidae > Gadus > Gadus morhua. The sequence continues at coordinate 13,156,924 of NC_044051.1, read as the reverse complement.
TCTTCTGACCCCACAAGTGGGCGTGTCCGTCTAGATGTGTGCTGCATAGATCGACCAGCCTGCCCAGTGGACTGAAGCAAACGTTGCTCCTCTACCCGTCACACATCTAGGTGGACACGCCCACTTGCGATGTCAGAACAGGCCGTGATGGCCCAGCACCCTCACAGCTGGTGGTGTAACGCGCCACCCCACGCACCTGCTCCGAGATGGAGCGGTAGCCGTACTCCTCCAGGCGGTCCAGCTCGTAGGTCTCCCCCAGCAGGGGGTTGAAGGGCTTGGCGGTGCGGTGCACGGTGGTGGAGTAGGACGACACCGAGAAGGCCGCCACCAGGCACATCTGCTCCAGGCTGCAGTCGCAGCGCGCGGCGCGGTCCAGCAGCTCGCTGTACTCCAGGTCCTCCGTCAGCCGCTGCAGCATGGACAGCGGCTCGTTGAAGTTCACCTGCAGGCCGAGGGGAGGTACTACGTCAGGGGACGGGAGAACCACGGCCACGGCCTCCAGCGCTTTACAGGGGTTCCCACAGCGCTTTACAGCTTAGCCTTAGCAACAACACACACCTGCCGCCTTAACGACGACGTCCAGAAAATAATATTATAAATATTATACAAAAGTATACAATTTTCTAAACTTAATTCACTCTCTGTGTATAGATCAAGACAGACTTGCGGCCTGACAGCCTCTATGAAAATAAGCATAAATGGTCAAACTGTGAAAGATCGCAATTACCAAAGGGCCCTTGAATTGTTCTTTTTTTAACCACGGAGGATAGCTTAAAGCGATGCTACATGTCCGCTCTGCCATAAGCAGTGACTGTGGTTACGGTGTTCAATAAATACGTGTTGAATGTAGTACAGAGTCTGTAGTCCATCGCACAAACAGTAAGGCTGCACACACACATGAACACACAACCATCCCTAGAACAACATGGGTCATTATTAGAGCTGAGGGGTCGTCCCGGGTGAGGACCTACAGGCATGGGGATCTTGGAGAGCTCTTTGCCGATGCAGTTCTTCATGATGCTCCAGAGGTTCAGAGAGTAGTTGGGCTTGTCTGGGATTCGGCGTCTGCGACCTCTCCGCTGCTGCAAGAGGTTGGGTCCTGAGCAGTCCTAACACACACAAACACACACACTGTGATTCAGTACACTAGTCACACACACATTTAGTACACTAGTCACACACACACATTTAGTACACTAGTCACACACACACATTTAGTACACTAGTCACACACACACTTTTAGTACACTAGCACACATATTTAGTACACTAGTCACACACAAACATTTAGTACACTAGACACAAACAAAACACCATTCCGTACACTATTTACACTCACACACATTTAGTACCCTAGTCTCAAACACATTTAGTAACCTAGTTCATAAGAACTATCTGTACATTTGTGTGTGTGTGTGTGTGTGTGTGTGTGTGTGTGTGTGTGTGTGTGTGTGTGTGTGTGTGTGTGTGTGTGTGTGTGTGTGTGTGTGTGTGTGTGCGTGTGTGTGCGTGTGTGTGTGTGTGTGTGTGTGTGTGTGTGTGTGCTAGATGTGGTTTACCCTCCAGGGTTTAGGTTTAATAAAAGCAGTCTTTTTGGCTCCAACCCAAGCAGCTTGGCAGCTTGCATTGGAGGTGGACTTTTCCCCTTGTTCCCTCACCTTGCATCATATTACACAACAACTATTATATTACAGCTGGGACATGGATGTGCTGATGGCTTAACATTTTAACCAATTGCATCGCGACACATTTACCCCTCTCTCCCCTAGGGAGCCTGTAGCAGGCTAACACATAGCTGCCTAGCGTGTTTGGTGACTTTTGCACAAGCCAATCAAATTACATTCCTCCTGTTTTTCTCCCCCGCAACCCCACACCTACTTTCGTAGAAAATGTTAAACATAAACATACTAATCAACATTATGATGTCACGTTGACCATAGAGTTGTTGGAGAGCTTACATTCTCGTTGTGAGTCCAGTCATTGGGCCGTCCTCCACTCATCATACTGTGATTACTGACTGATCGCCTGCAAGGGAACAACCTGAATCAGCACACGCGTTACAGTATTCCAGGTAGGACAGAGTTGGGAACGACTCCAAGATTACCTTTGCAACAACATCTTGTATCTGGGTCAGCCCTGAATCAAAATTATTTTGATCAAAATAAGCGCACATTGGTGCCACGCATACTTCTTTATACTTTCTGCTAAAAGTGACTGAGTGAAAATAGAGAGCCTACAGGAGAAGACAGTGAGCCTACAGCAGAAGAGAGAGAGAGCCTACAGGAGAAGAGAGAAAGCCTACAGCAGAAGAGAGAGAGAGCAAGCCTACAGGAGAAGAGAGAGAGCCTACAGCAGAAGAGAGAGAGAGCCTACAGGAGAAGAGAGAGAGAGCCTACAGGAGAAGAGAGAGAGAGCCTACAGCAGAAGCGAGAGAGAGCGAGCCTACAGGAGAAGAGAGAGAGCCTACAGCAGAAGAGAGAGAGAGCCTACAGGAGAAGACAGAGCCTGAAAGAGAAGACAGAGAGAGAGCCTACAGGAGTAGACAGAGCCTACAGTAGAAGAGACAGAGCCTACAGGAGAAGAGAAGAGAGAGCCTACAGGAGAAGAGACAGAGCCTACAGGAGAAGAGAAGAGAGAGCCTACAGGAGAAGAGAAGAGAGAGCCTACAGAAGAAGAGAGAGCCTACAGGAGAAGAGACAGAGCCTACAGGAGAAGAGACAGAGCCTACAGGAGAAGAGACAGAGCCTACAGGAGAAGAGACAGAGCCTACAGGAAAAGACAGAGCCTACAGGAGAAGACGGAGCCTAGAGGAGAAGAGGCAGAGCCTAGAGGAGAAGAGGCAGAGCCTAGAGGAGAAGAGGCAGAGCCTACAGGAGAAGACAGAGCCTAGAGGAGAAGAGGCAGAGCCTACAGGAGAAGAGAAGAGAGAGCCTACAGCAGAAGACACAGCAGAAGACACAGCCTCAATATGTTAAGCAACAGCCTGTAGGCCAGCAGGTCTTACCTGTGCTGTGTGTGGTTGCTGGCTGTCACGGTTATGAATGCAGGGGACTCCTCCACGGCGTCGAAGAACTCGCCGTCGTCATTCTCATCACTGGCTTCCCCCTCCGGAGTCCTATCCACACCTGCTGCTCCACAAACACACACAGGAAACAAGATGGCCGGCATCACACACTCACACGCCAACTTGTGTTCCCTGCTGTCTTCCCCCGCAGGCGTACCCAGAGTATGAGCACGTCGACAGATCTAATAACCATCGGGACATTGTTATTCATTCTTATTTGTATTGTGGGAACAACATGCTTCAGTGAAACGATCTCAACCATTTTAACACGAGTTATCGCCGACAGGAGAACAGCAATGCAAGCAAGGGAACTGGCTTGGAGGTAATCTAAACGCTCATAAATGAAGCTGGTTAAGTAAGTTGATGACCTGCTAATACACCGTGATCTCAATAGAAACAGACACTGCAATTTTTTACTGCAACAAATAAAGAAATGGGTTTAGTGGTGAGTCACGCGTACGTGTCAACATCAGGTTTCATTAAAAAACCCAAATCATTCACAAGAGTGATTAAACGACTCCCAAGTCCATCTCAGCAACCACTACGCCCACGACGATTTGAGTCAGAGCGCCATCTGAGGTAAAGATCGCGCGCGTCCCGCAGCAGGCTGGGTGTGAGAACCGTTCGGGGACGATGGAGTGTTCCGGACCTGTGTGGGAGTTGGGGTTCTCTCTCCAGGCGCGCTCCAGGCTGTTGTGCTGCTTGGCCAACTGCTCTATGGTCTGCTCCAGGTGGTGGCGCTGCTCCCTCTCATGCTGCAGGGCTCTCTGCCACCGGCGGTTGTGCGTCTCCGCTACGTCCAGGAAGTCTCTGCAGGCCTGGGGAGGCACAGGGATGGGGGGATCCTCAAGGAACGGTCTCACAATCAGACGCCCTCCTCGCAGAAGGTCTGGAGGGGGGGGGGGGGGGGCTACGGGATTCACTAGGATGGGTGAGGTGGTCTAGTGGTAAGGGGGTTGGAGTCGCCGGCTGTTCAAATCCCAACGGCCTCAGTAGCATTCCGCTGAGCGAGAGGCTGGCTCATCCTATCCTGCCCTCATAAATAGCATCAGTAAATGTTGATAACATGGTTCCAGCACTTAGCGGTCGGTTTCTCTCTCGGTCTCCGTCTGTGTCTGTGTTTTAGACAACCGCGGGTGTCTCACATTGGCAGTGACTCGCATTAATCATAACATTGGATGTGACTCACAGGCACTTGTTTACTCCAGCGTTTTAAATCTCCATTTCAAATCATGACTCAAAAACGGTTGTGGGATCATGGTGCAAAGAGAGGCGTTTTCTACGTCTAAACAGACAGGAACGCTTTTACAAGAGATTTAGACAACCGTCTTCACACTGATATTACGAGCATTCGACATTAGACGCGACTCATGTTCATCCTAACATCACATGTGACTCATTGACCCTAACATTAGACATGATCGTTATTGACCCTAACATTAGACGTGACCCACGTTGGTTCCTAACATTAGACGTGACTTATTGATCCTAACATTAGACATGGCTCTTATTGATCCTAACATTAGACGTGACCTATTGATCCTAACATTAGACAAGACTCTTATTGATCCAAACATTATACGTGACTTATTGATCCTAACATTAGACATGGCTCTTATTGATCCTAACATTAGACGTGACTTATTGATCCTAACATTAGACATGGCTCTTATTGATCCAAACATTAGACGTGACTTATTGATCCTAACATTAGACATGGCTCTTATTGATCCTAACATTAGACATGGCTCTTATTGATCCTAACATTAGACGTGACTTATTGATCCTAACATTAGACAAGGCTCTTATTGATCCAAACATTAGACGTGACCTATTGATCATAACATTAGACATGGCTCTTATTGATCCAAACATTAGACGTGACTTAATGATCCTAACATTAGACATGGCTCTTATTGATCCAAACATTAGACGTGACTTATTGATCCTAACATTAGACATGACTCGTATTGATCCAAACATTAGACGAAACTTATTGATCCTAACCTTAGACATGGCTCTTATTGATCCTAACATTAGACATGGCTCTTATTGATCCAAACATTAGACGTGACTTATTGATCCTAACATTAGACATGGCTCTTATTGATCCTAACATTAAACGTGACTTATTGATCCTAACATCAGACTTGCATTGATCCTAGCCTCAGACGTGACTCACGTTGATCCTAACATTAGATGTGACTTATTGATCCTAACATTAGACTCGCGTTGATCCTAGCCTCAGACGTGACTCACGTTGATCCTAACATTAGACATGACTCTTATTGATCCTAACATTAGACGTGACTTATTGATCCTAACATCAGACTCGTGTTGATCCTAGCCTCAGACGTGACTCACGTTGATCCTAACATTAGATGTGACTTATTGATCCTAACATTAGACTTGCGTTGATCCTAGCCTCAGACGTGACTCACGTTGATCCCAACATTAGACATGACTCTTATTGATCCCAACATTAGATGTGACTCACATTGATCCTGACATTAGAAGGCACTCACATTGATCCTAACATTAGAAGGCACTCACATTGATGGCAGCGTTGGACGTGATGCGGAAGAGGGTGGCCCGCTCGTTGACGGCCTTCAGCCGGTCCGTGCCGTCGGTGGCCCCCCGCGGGTCCTCCAGTTCGCTGAGCGAGCGCTGGAGGGCGGCGCCGTGCTTCGCTATCAGCTCGTTGCAGGTGTTCAGGTCGTCCAGCTTGCTCGCCAGAGTCTTCAGCACGCCGGCCGTCAGCGCACGGCCGTCCTGCGCTAGTGGGGCCTCATCTCCTGAGTCGTCTGAGAGAGAGAGAGAGAGAGAGAGAGAGAGAGAGAGAGAGAGAGAGAGAGAGAATGAGAATTTAAAAAAGTGAAACCAAACCCTTAACTAAAAAGTGAGGTGGTGGTTTACATAGATCTAGGATAAGACGAAAAGATGGACTCACAATGCCCCCTATGGGTAAGGAGGTCAGGAAGGAGGATGGGATTCGAACCAAGTAAAGGTGTAACTAATCTAGTTTTTTGAATGAGGTTAATTTCCACTTTGTTTTTTAATAACAATAAAAACAACAAAGTACTAAATAATAATAAAATCTGCCTCAACCAAAAAACAACAACGGTAAGACGAGTTTGTGCCTGAGAACCAGAACCTCAAAGCTCGAGGATCATATTGATCTGAAATGACTACAATCCTAAAAACAGCCTCATCAAGGACACTTGCAACAGGAGCAGCGTCCTCGGCTCCTGTGTCCTCAGAGTGTCCGTGTTGAAGGTGCAGCCCCCGCTGTAGACAACACATCACACCCTAGCCTCTCACTCACTCCCTCCCCGAGCCAGCTCTCGCACAAATATGTGAATGAACACCGTTGCCTTGGAAACGTCGGCCAGTGCAATCAGGAGGCTGGGCTATTTTTAGCAACGATGGGAGGAGAGGAGGAAGAAAGAATTGATGATGACGCACTACACTTCTCCTCTCCATGCTGGTAGGGATGAACCATTAGCTCCTATATATTATAAACACACACACACGCACACACACACACACACACGCACGTCCCATCAAAGACGCTAGCGGGCCACTTATGATGCCTCAACAAAGCAGAGGAGATGGTCCAGCATGGGACTCCCAGGATGCATTGCACTGCCGATGAAAAACAGGAACAAAGAGAACCGAGTACTTTATACTCGCTTAAAGACTCCAGAGATTTGGGGAACTGTGTGCAGCCCTGTGTATCACTCACAATATCAGGATTTTAGTTTTAGCCTCGGGTTTGCGTGTTACTAATTACCAAAGTTTAAATAAACCGAACGTTTTTAACTGATTCTTGGCCACTGTTGCCACACCACAACAAGAAACAGAACCAAGAGAGACAGACGCGCGGACAGAAATCCCCACGTAAAAAAACAGAGACATAAACATCAGGCCGCTCTGGATTAGTAAACTCTCTGGAGGAGAAGATTAAAAGGAAGGGGTGTGAAGGCTGCAGGCACGTGGATCGGTTTCATGACCCATATGCAGCAGAGAGGGGGGAAATGTTGCTTATGACTCATGGACCGTTTATAATGATGGTCGTCTGTGTTGTAGTGAGCCGTGTCCAAATAACAATCAGGACAGTTTAGAAAGCCCAATTAATAAATATGGGGAGAATGTGTACAGACAGACACTAGCCTGAATGCGGGACATCGTAGGCATTAGAAAGTGATTTTGAACCTTTAACATCTTTGGTTTGCGTGCGTCTATGGGGTTGATGCATATTAGTGTTGACAATGTTGAAATGTGATCAAAAGGAGCGACACCTTGAATAAACTAGCGCACATTTATAAATCCATAAGTAATCCATTGTATTCTAATTCCGAAAAAGCAATGTATCACGTACAAACAAATAGTTGCAGAAACGTTCACATGCAACACACACACACACACACACACACACACACACACACACACACACACACACACACACACACACACACACACACACACACACACACACACACACACACACACACACACACACACACACACACACAATGTGGGTAGGTTATCATAAAGATATCCATAGCCATATTGAATTTCTTTTCCAATCTTTTCTTAGAACTGGGTTAGCTGTAAAGAAAAACACCAAGCATGTCGACAGCTATAGTAATGAACTGCAGAATCTGTGAAAATTGAATATGCATCGTGTTGTAATAGCCTGGAATTGTATAAAAAGGCACACCTTGTTTTTGGTGATCTGCTGTTCGCAGAGGTTCCTTTAAACACAACGGGGGACAGATGAAAGTAGTGTCCTCAGACATGAAGAAGTAGAGTCCGGATGAGACAATAGGACTTAGTATGATCTCATGTCTTTAATTATTAATCACACCTTTTACATCATCCCGATATCCAGAACAAAAATCGTATACCAAACACATTAACAAACGATTCCCTGCCGGCAATCAGCCTATTCAAAAGTGCTTCCATTTCAACAACAAAACAAAGTCGAATCTGAACAACAGCAAACACTGTGACCACAGGACGCCATCTACTTATAGAAAAGATCAAAAAGGACTTACATTCTGACACTCAAAAGGCAGAATGCACTCATCTCGCCCTATCGTCCACCACAGTACACTGAGGCTGGCCTCGCTGGTTGTTTTGAACAATAGAATCCTTCTTCAGGGTCCTGCTTGTTTCTCTACTCTACTCTACTCTACTCTCCTGCATGGCAGAATGGGAGGAGCAGGCTGGAGGAAGGTCATTTCATTCAGCTCTGCCTGGCGTCATACTGAAACACCCGGGGAGGGAGGAGAACGTAGACAGTGCTTGCGTGCGGGTGAGGGGGAGGCGGTGTGTGTGTGTGTGTGTGAGTTGTGGTATACGAGAGCCAGAGATGGCGAGACGGAGACAAGAGACCAGCTAATTGCCTCCCCTCGGCAGGGACGTTTTCTTTAAGCTTTGGTAGGAGATCCTTACAGACAGAACTGATCACTCTGTCCTCTACCAGAATGTCACTCAGGCAGAACGCCCCCATGACCAATGTTGATAATTTTAAAAATATATGGTAAAGGAGATTCAGTGAGGAAGATTTGATCATTCGATTTGCTTCAGAAATGCTTTTCTTCTTCAGTAAAATAAAAGCACACCTGCCCAAGTACCGCTTTAAACGGGTTTGTGCTGCACAACACTGCCCTCTAGCGGCCACTCGAGGGATAAATCCAGAGTCACCTTGCAGTAAAACGGTTTCCATGCATTGTACTGGGAATTATTTCTGTACGACCTTGGCGAAGACAAAACAAACTAGCGTCTGCCCGTGATAAGACATTGGATCGTAACCAAGAGTGGGACGGAAACTAATTAATAAATGTATGCGTTTAATCTCTGCATGAATGGGGGAAATCAAGTATGAAATTAGAATCCTCCCCCTTCTTGTCCCTCCTCCAACTGCATCATCAAAGACTTCATGACGTAGAAGGTGGATGCTTTATGACGTAGAAGGTGGATGCTTTATGACGTAGCAGATGGATGCTTTATGATGTAGAGGATGGAAGCTTTATGACGTAGCAAATGGATGCTTTATGATGTAGAAGGTGGATGTTTCATGCAGGTTAATGCTCTATGATGTAGAGGTGGATGCTTTATGATGTAGAGGGTGGATGCTTTATGATGTAGAGGGTGGATGCTTTATGACGTAGCAGATGGATGCTTTATGATGTAGAAGATGAATGCACTATGATGTAGAAGGTGGATGCATTATGATGTATGATGCTTTATGATGAAGCAGGTGGATGTAGAACAGTGCTTGAGTTATCTGAAGCAATATATATTGTTTATCGATTTCCTTTACATTATAGGCCTTGTCATACTCCATTACTGAATACTAAATTCTATCCATATCCACGTCAACCAAAGCATTAATGTAGAAGTATTACACACTTTCTAACAAAATAAAGTCTAATACACATATGTCTTTGTTTCGCCATACGATATCTTTGTTTCATTATACCCGTGAAGCCTATTATAAACTCACAGGCCCGAACCAGAAGGCTGGTGGTCCGGTCGAGATAAATGCCAGTATATATATAATGCATGTTTGTAAAGGTCAGGGGCCTCCTTCGGCATCAGATATACATGTTCACAATGCAGCCGACACCCTCGTCGTTGCAGGGAGAAGGGTGCTTAGGGTTAGTTGACAGAAGGTCAACTGGTTGGGTCCGGTTGAGATGAATAATTAAATAAAGTGAGACACTCCACTAACCTGAGTGCTGCATCAGTTGAGTGGCATTTGCTTTCGCCTGTTGCAGGGCAGAAACCCAGCGCTGGCACTCGGCGTCCGAGGTGGACTTCAGGTGGTAGCTCCGCCCACCGCTCGTTAACACCAGGTGGCAGGTGTCGCCCACCTCGATGTGGGCCGTCACCAACGGGATGGTGCCGCGACAGGTGTGTGCCATCTCGGCCTGGGTCCTGCAGTAGGAAACACACAATAATCAAGAAGCGCAAACGAGCAAGGGGGTGAACGGCGTGAACGGGGGGGTGAACGGCTTGCAAAACACTCATGTGTGTTGCAAGACTGGCGGTGATTGAATGGAGACAGTAGCTGTATGGCTGCCCTTTAAAGTGCAGTGCGCCGAACCGTACCCATGTACACAACAGGGCTCCCAGTGAGGTCAGCAGGACACGCTTCCTACGCTATGATACAGCGTATTGTCCGTCACACCCATCCTCATCATAGATGGGTCCTTTGGTGTTCAGTGGGGTGAGATGATGATGTATAACGTGTATATGGATATGTAGCACATACTGTCATTATAGTATGGGAAAGCATTTAAGTCCGCACATACACTGCCAAAAATCAACTCCAACAACAGTATGGAAAACACCTATTAACACAAATCTATCCAACACATTATTTCTGTTGGGCTAGTACTCGATGAGCTGCCATATCGCGGTGAAGTCCTACCTGTAGTACGAGAGGAGGCCGTTGCTCAAGACGAACCATCGTCGCTGGTACCCCTTCAAGTAGTTGGTCCATTTGAAGAGCCATCCGCGGTACGCGTCCAGCCCGGGCAGCTGGAGCCCCGGGAGAGTTGGAGAGGGCAAACTCTTCATCAGCTCGTTCATTTGGTCAGCTGGGTCACTCCACTAAATGGAGACGATGCCAGTTGTGGTCAGCTGTAGCTAGCTAACTACGCGTGGTGACCGCTATCGCTACTTTCAATGCTTCAAAACACGACAGTCAGGAGGGATGGTCAGTACAGGATAACCTCGTCCCAGGCGTTCTCCTCTCACGACGGAACGCATGGAGCGGGATGCTCCAGATGAGCGTTATTGGCGGGAGAGAGGGCGGGACTTCAGCTAGATGAATTTAGCGGCGAGGAGAGGGAGAGGTAGGAACTTCCGATCCAGGAATAACCGTTTCCTTTACATGTTTCCGACGGTACTTTTACAAATTATTCTTCAAAACGAAATTTATTCTCCTTTTCGTTGTGGTTCACATTCTTCTCATTGTATTGGTCTCGTTCTGGGGACTATAAACTGCCGTACATAGCTCATAGGAAGTAAGAGACCGGAAATTGCGTTCCAGTAGACCGGGATAACGCTGCGATTACAAAACAATCCTCTCTGCCAAGTGGGATGATCGAGGCAGCTAGCTTGCACTAGTACTTAGTGGGCTTTGGAAAAAGCAGTTCCCCTAGCGGTATCTATAATGTGACAAGCACTTTTAATAAATTAGAGTTTTTGAACAAAATATCCAAAAGTGACGCCATAAATAAGTGAATAAAGAATGGGGAGGGGGGGGGCAGCAATGACGTACATATGCATATAGGTCTTCACTGTCAGGGGCTGTCAGCCAATAGAAAACGTGGAATGTCACCTTAACGATAGGCCTTCAATCAGGGATGCATGATGTCACATCATCTATCCCAAATCAAATTGAAGCACTAAAAAACAGACCACTATGGCAATGCAGCAACTAACAATTATCAATTAATCTTGATTAACTCATTAATCGAACCTTCTATTATTCTTCAAGGATTATTTCAAGACAGAACATTTAAAATACATAGAATGTTAAAAGATTTGTAGGATTTTTAACTTCTACGATTTCTGAACTTGGGTATGTATCAATCGAAGTCTGGGTTATCTGTAGAATATGGTTGACACTTCTGCAGCAGTTTTGTGAAATGTGGACGATATATCAAATGTTTAGGTTGGGCAGTTATCTTCAAGGGTCTGAAAATGATGGACCAGTACGTGCCCTTTTTAAACTAAAATTGTCAACACGCTTAGCTTTTTCAACTATAGAGGAAACTGCCGTTATTCGGGTTAATAAATGCTTGTTTAATGCAGGTTTCATGAACCTTGTTAAGGCAACTTATATTGTGCTATGCATGCAATAAAATACAAATTGGTTTTGCTTGTATTCCATTTTCTAATGTATTTCCCAAAATGCGCCAACAGCTGCTCAGAACAGAAATCATACAATCAAGCAAGATGAAATAACTTATTTTATAATTTTGCGCTAATGCTTTATTTGCTGGCATATATCTCAAAAGTAACACATTAAAATGGTTAAAATATGATTATTCTCATACAGGAAACACGATTTAAATAAATATACCAAATGAGTAGTGTGATAATAAAAGGATGGCCTTCTGGCCATTTCCTCGCAAGCATTACCGGGGGCTTTAAAATATGCTTAAAACCTTTAAATAAGTTATCAGTAATAAGTAGCTGTTAAACAGTTAAAAGTATTTTCATTTGGCATCATCACAGTCAGTGAAGACTTTATTTTGTACAATCATCTCTGCATTATTTAAAAAGTGCTCTATGGCAATATGCTTTCACAAAACGTTACGTTGTAATACGTTGACATATTGACAAGTGTAGCTGATGGCCCCCTACAGCTGTTCAGTGTAGGGACCCCAGCAGGGATCTCTGTGAATAACACCAATCCGTTTGGCACTAAAAATGCTTGGTGTGATCTTCTGTGCATTTTGTTTACATTCTTATTTTTCACTTCACATTGCAATGGATTATTATTCACCTTAAAAGACAATGTCATAAATAATACAAACAGCACGAGGAGAATAGCAGGTTTCAACTTGCCAAATAGCAGGAAAATGTGTTGCCTCTAGTTATGTCCCATTTCCAAAAACTAAAATAGAAAACCAATGTAATAGATTGAGATGTGTGAAGCCCCCTGAGCCAAACCGGGGTTCTGCTGAAAATAGTGGCGTTAACGTAAGCCAGGTAGTGCAGCCGGGATGTCGGGGAGGTGTCATGGTAATAAAAAGCTGCTACGACAGTGGGTTTCAGTCCATAGTAAATGTTGTCATTATCACAGTGGGAATTGTTCCAGCGTTCAGCATGGTTCCGGGACACCGGTCGTCCCCGCCGCTCTCATAGAGGACATCGGACGTGTTTAGGTTTGCCTACATCAGGCCGTCTTGCTCAAAAATGGACGGCATGAGGGAGAAGTCAAACGGGATGAACTTGACACCCGTACCGCGGTAAAATTTGTTCTGGAACTCAACCCTGGGAAGAAAAAGGTATCGTGAGAATGTTTCTGAAACAATTGGAAAAAATATTTTTGTGTATCTAGAGCTACTCTGGTAGAAACAGTATCCCCCAGGGATTAATGAAGTCCAGGTCCAGTCCTAACCCTACCCACTGAATCTGGATATAAAATAATACATTAATAAATAAAATGGATGTACACATAAAGAATGAGTGTAAATGCTCTTTCTCGAGCCAGTAAGTGCGTGACTGATTCAGTGCGTGACTGAGTGGGTGCACAATTGAGTGAGAGTGTGTGACTGAGTGAGCGAGTGTGTGACTGATTGAGGGAGTGACTGAGTGAGCGGGTGAGTGAGTGTGTGACTGATTGAGGGAGTGACTGAGTGAGCGGGTGAGCGAGTGTGTGACTGATTGAGGGAGTGACTGAGTGAGCGGGTGAGCGAGTGTGTGACTGATTGAGGGAGTGACTGAGTGAGCGGGTGAGCGAGTGTGTGACTGATTGAGGGAGTGACTGAGTGAGCGGGTGAGGGAGTGTGTGGCTGAGTGAGACCCACCAGTGGAGGCGCAGGGCGTGTAGGAAGGCGGAGAGGCCCTCCATCACTAGGAGGATGGACACGGTGAGCGTGGCGAAGAGCCCAAACACCGGCACTAGCGCTATCACGCCCAGCTTGGAGGTGAACCTCAGGCCCAGACGCAGCACCATGCCCCACAGGACCTCCGACAGCTCTGAAACAGGGCGTCCAAATGGGTTTTCCAGAGCGACTTACAGAGGATTCTGATCATTAAGGAGCAGGGTCCCGACAGGTTGACTTCAGACACTTGGAATCAAACCCAGAACCTTTCAGTTCGGGGTCCAACACCCTAACCACTAGACTGTCCACACACACGCACACGTTGATTGAAGCATGCGTGTCCAAACACACAAAACCAAGGAGAAAAAAGGAGGCCTGACCGACTGAAAGACGTAACTGATCACGGTGGCGCTGCAACTGTACAGCCCCCACTAGCGACTGTACTTACGAGCGTGGGCCAAGCTCAGAGCCCAAAGACGCAGGTATGAGGCAGTGTTGGAAATGCAGCCCAGGCAGTACTCTATGGTATGGATGGACTGGTGGAGAATCACGTCAGCAAAGTCAAACTAGAAGACAAAAGTAGCAACAAGGAGTCAGTGAAGACATTAGAAGCCCAACTCCATGGACACAGACCCTAACCCTCAAGACATTCGAGTCGTGTTGCCAGGTGGCCGGTAGAGGTCCGCAGGTGCTGACCTGTTTGGGCGTGGCGGCGGCCTCTCTGCTAGGCAGCTCCTCTATTCCCTCCTCTTCATCTTCGTCATATTGTGGCGTCGGGGCGCCGTCTTCCTCGCTTGCACGTCTCACCCTTTCATAGCCCTGCGATGGGAGGGGGGGAGCCATGTCATCGGTGTTCCCGTGCGGGCTCAGCAAATAGGAGATCAGAGGTTGTACACAGCGTAAGCTCACCCTGTGTCTCCTCAGCCCTTTCCCACCGCGGTACAGCCAGTAGAAGAAGAGCGGTTTCCCTAGCAACAGCACGGGAACCGACATCACGGCAACGCACACCAGGAAGACCTGTAGTCCTTTCTATAGGAGACACATAAACACTCACTTTGAACTGAACGCACGGATCATGTCCCTTCCCGCCCCCTTTCTATGTTTCTCTACCATCAAAATGATAACGCAGTGTGGATTAATGGGATTGACAGGAAAGACCAATTCTTAAAATTGTTATTTTTATTGTTATGTTTTTTTTTCTTGAGTATTTCTTAAATTACAGCCCTTACAATCGTACCTACAGCACCGTTGACAAACACACCACAGCACTACTCTGTCGACAGAGGACCCTTCGACCGACCGACGCCTACCTGTCCCGGGTAGAGAGGACTGACGTCGGCGTCCTGCATGAGGAACATGTTGATGAAGTGGATGAGGATGCTGGGAGCCGTGCGAGAGTCCGGGGCCCCGAAGGCCAGCCACTTGTAGAGGATCATGAACACCAGGTAGCCAAAGAGACACAGCAGGAAGAGCAGCTCAGGGAGGAACACCAGGTACACGTTGTAGCGCTGCCGGAAGTGTCTGCAGGGCGGACACAAGAGATAGAGGAGATAAGCATCTACAGGACAGACACCAGAGATAGAGGAGATAAGCATCTACAGGATAGACACCAGAGATAGAGGAGATAAGTGTCTATATAACAGACCACAGAGATATAGGAGATAAGCATCTACAGGACAGAGACCAGAGATGAGCTTCTACAGGACAGAGACCAGAGATAGAGGAGATGAGCGTCTTCAGGAGGGACACACGAGATAGAGGAGATAAGGGTCTATATAACAGACCCCAGAGATAGAGGAGATTAGTGTCTATATAACAGACCCCAGAGATAGAGGAGATAAGCATCTACAGGACAGAGACCAGAGATAAGCGTCTTCATACTCACAAGTGGTTGAAAACACTGAGCACCACGCCGAAGGTCATGTGCACGACCCCGATTATGACGGACATCTTCATCTTGTAGGAGTTCAGGAAGGACAAACGATTCACCGCCATGTTCCAAATCTGGGCAAGTGTTGTGAAGAAACGTATATCAAAGACAGTTGGTAACAGTAAGTCAACGTTACGTGATAGGACGGGAGATGATGGACTCACGGGGTCAATGCCAAACGGGTAGGGCCCGATAAACACGCCACTGATGTTGGGATCCAGAGTGAGCAGACTGTTGGACTGGAGGCTTTCGTTCCTGCAACACGTCGGAAAACATTCAGAGATAGCATCTGCATTAACATCTGTGTCTGGGTGCTCCACCTGTGTCCGTCACTCACGTCCACTGGTGGCTGGTGAACATGGCCTTGACGCTCCAACCCGAGCCGAAGATGTTGAGGGACTTTGAGAAGCAGTCGTTGTAGATGAGGCCGGTGTACACCGAGAACAACCCCATCAGGAGAATGATGTAGCGGCCCGCAAAGAACGTGTTCCAGATCTGTCAAGAGATTGATTAAATACGGATATAGATCTCACGATGCACGTTTGTGTGAATGGGATCTCCAGTAGGTTCCTACTTCGTTATCGGAGCGTTTCTTCTTCTGGTTCTTCTCCGTCAGCACCATCCACAGGGCGAAGAGGGTCATGACCAGCCCGTGGCCAAGGTCCCCGAACATCACCGCGAACAGGAAGGGGAAGGTGATGATCGTGTACGGAGCTGCCAATCAGAGAAAGGGATTAGGGAAACACGTTCTGCTCTGCTCGTCTGAACTCAAGGCCGATTGGTCAGAGTTGCGGGGCTGTTGACAATGAGAATAATTGAAATCCCTTTTAGCTAGTTTTATTGTCAATCAAATGTGTCAAGCATGTGGCCCCTTGGACAGTCATCAATGAGAGCAGAGTTAGGGAGGGCAATGACACCATCAAATATAGACCAATTATTTACACACGGTCATCCTAATATCTTGATAAATTATAATCGATCTGTAAATGATACACACAGTAACACCATTATCCATCTACAATCACAGGCCAGTTATAGATAGCTGATCCTCTATCAACAGCAGGTCGTTTAATAACATAAATACAGATAATAAATTCCTGAGCTCCTAGAGACACCTGTGTGTGTGTGTGTTTACCTGGGCTGGCCTCTCTGTAGTCCCCCACACCGTAGGCCTCCACGATGCTCTGGAACCCGCAGGTGAACTTGTTGGTCCTCAGCATGGTGGGGGGCGTGTCGTTGCTCGGGATGCGGTTGACAAACGACGGCACCGTGGCCTCCCCTTTCCTCTGGAAGCACACCACCGAAGGATATGCAACATGAACTTCACGTCATCCGGTGAAGTGGGGTGTGTGAGTGAGCGTCGTTGAAGGCTCTGCGCTCACCGAGCCTTCCTCCAGCGCCCCCCGCAGGTTGGCCAGGTCACTGACGGGGCACCACACCTCGGCGATCAGACACTTGTTGGTGACGTCGAAGCTGCACAGGTTGAGGATGTGGTAGATGGCCTTCATCTTCTTCACCTGCACCACCCAGGAGAAGGCCGACTCCGAGGACTTCTGCAGAACCTGCCTCAGGTAGTCCTCGGTGCGATGCAGCACCTGCACACAACCGTTAGTTTATTATTTACTAGACTTTACCCTGTTTATTATGATTCTATACTAGGACATAGTATTTAACCTTTTTGATTATGAATCTATACTATGACATAGTATTCAACCTTTTTATTCAGAATCTTTAAAATGACATAGTATTAACTGTTTAATAGTATTAGCCTGTTGCCAGGCTCAGGGATACATAGAGAACACACATGGGATCGAAACCCAGATCCCTTCAGCCCCTTTCGGTTTGTGGAAGTCCTACATTGTTGAGATCTTGGATGCGTGTCCTAAGGCTGTCCATCACGTCCGCCCGCTCTTCATCATTCTCCGGGTGGGGGTACAGATGACAGTGGTAGCTGAGGATAGAAGAAGACCACGTATTGACACGTTTTGAGACGAACTACATCATGTTTTAGATGTATTGCATCATGGTTTTACATGTGATGAATACTTCATGTGTTAGATGTATTGCATCATGTTTTTACACGTTATAAATAAAAAATGTACATGTACTACATCTACAACATAATATTTAACATTTACCACACCATGTATTAACATGTAATAGATACATATTTTACATGTAGTGCATCATGTTTGGCTTTGGCAACGCATCAAAGAAGAATCTGTCAATATCTTTAAAAAGGTAGACTCACCAATCACAGATCTTCTGAACCTTCTGCCCAATCTGGTCGCCCCAGAAGGAGATTAGAAACACTACACTTTTGTTGATCTCACCCTAAAATAAAAATAATATGAGGTTGTAAAAGGAGGTGCCATTGTAACTACTCCAGACCCACTTCTCTAATAAGGTTTGACTCATGTGACCAATGTAGGCCAGGCAGCCACCGTGTTCCACTTTAAAGCGGTTAGAAGGAGCCACTGTAGAATGGAACGGCAGCACAATACATCAGATTAAGCCTCTTTAACAAATGCAAGGAATCACATTATGAAGACACTGTCTTAATTACACTTAAAGGCCGTGTTGCAGGGTTTCTTTTCCAACGAATTTGTGCAATTTACTTGTTGGTAATAAAGATTTAAACTGTTATCCATTGTATTTAATGTTGTTAGGTATCACTAAACGGAATGTAATACGAAAAAGTAGGTACTATTTTAGCGGTTTGCTATTGAATCTCATTTCCCCCAAGAATGCATTGCATGACGTCATTATGGGGAGACACGGACAAAAGCCGCATTGAGACCCTTGAGAGTAGAGACCAGTAAGAGAGTGTTCAGCAGATTATACAGATACAGATAAGTAAGGGATAATGCCCGACGAGGTGTCCATTATCAGGAATTAATGGACGACGTGGAGGCGTGAACCGTCCGACGCGAAGCGGAGGACGGTTGCCTCCGCGAAGTCCATTAATTCCTGATAATGGACACCTCGAAGGGCATTATCCCGTTTATACAACGGTGACCAAATTAAGACCATTCATTTATATTTTCATGCGTTTTACAATCTGAATATAAAGTTTTCCACAAAACATACATTTGTTTCCCTGGTTACGCCTGAGGGTCCGACTAATACCCGGAACCACCATTACACGCCCGTTGGGTTCTCATGCAACGGAAACGTTGTTCACTCCTCCAGTAATTAGGACGGGCCATAGCTACGACTTTAGAACGGGAGGTAGCGGGAGGTATTATAGTCCGCTCAGCTTTGTTTTGTTTCCCGTTGCTGTGGTTACTACTATTTTAGAGACGATACGCCAGCTAGCGCATTAATTGAGAACGGTAAACAGACAATATGACGGAACTACTTGTCCAGGTGTCCGTATATCAGGAGTTAATGCACACCCTGCATCCAATCAGAATCGAGTATTCCCGCAGACCGTGGTATAAATACATAGATATTATATATAGTTAGTATATGCTACACATGACCCTCCTAAAATGGCGCAATTTGATTGGTTTTCTATCTCGGGATATTGGGCAATATCCCATGATTGACATCTCAAACTCGATATTCTTTACATCGCAAAATGTCCGCTAATAAAAAACAAATACATTTGTGTATGTGTTCAATGTACATGTGTCTGGTCGTATTTGGGGTAGATTGATGGTTAAATAGTGTCACACCCCGATCGGTCATACTTGCAGGCACTCATTTGCAAGTGCACTGATTGCGTGTCCGATAGGCTATACCTGCCATTTATTCAGTTGATTGCCCTTCTAAGTGCGCCAGATTGGTGCCAATTATTGTCGTGTTTGCATTGTAATGCACAACTTTGCCCCTCCTTGTTATGAATCAACGTGCATCCAAACAACTTTAGCCAATGCAGCCTCCTGTGTTGCTTTTAAATATATAGCATATCAGATTATCAAAAAAAAATTAAGTGTCATGTAGGCTAAATACTAATTGTCTTGCATCAATGAAATATTGTAATGTTACAGGCCTACTGCAAAATGTATATGGGTATTTTGAACAATTGGGAGATGGGGACCCCCGAATATTTACGGGTATTTCACACACTGGCTAAAATAAAGCTTAGAAATAGAGACTAGGCAGAGATGTTGTTACTGGAGCTAGTAGGCTACCATCAAAACGTGCGATAACTAATCGGAAATCTGATTACAACGTCGGGGGTACGATTTAATTAGGGATTATCTGGGGGGGGATTTCACAGGTGGGACTGGCAAGGTAGCTCATTATGCCTTCTATTTCTAGATCTTCTGACTAAGTTTACCGGTACTTATCTGAACAACATAATCGCTGTCACTAGATATAAAGAAAACGTTGACTTTCACTCGGTGCTATTCACTGACAGTAAAATTAAATAAAAGTGTCATTATTGAATGCACTGCTGTTCATTGACTAGCTCCAGCGCTCGTTGCTGCGTTGCTAAATGATAGCAACTCTCCACTCATTCTCCTCTGACCATGCATTTAATTGGCTTTGACCGCCATCAGTTATCGGCAATTCCTCATTCTCCCTCTCACATCTGACAGGTTCGAAATTATACTGCTGTGGGCCATCATACATGTTATTTGTGGTTACATGCCACCTCTTAGAAGCCATAGTTCTAGTACTAGTTTGAGGCTACCTTCCACCACGTTTCCCCAACGTGACGTCATAGCCGAATGGCGTTAGAAAACACTGTTACTGCCAAAAACGACAACAACTTTGGGCTTTAAAAGGTGCCATGGCATGAAAATCTCACTTTATGAGGTTTTCTAACATAAATATGAGTTCCCCAAGCCTGCCTATGGTCCCCAAGTGGCTAAAACTTGCGTTCGGTGTAATACGAGAACTGTTGCTCTGCTCGCCTTTGAAAAAAACGGAGGCTCAAGCACGCTGACTTGGAATGTGGTTTCCTATGTCGCCACACTGCAGTAAGCTCCTCCCCTTACTCTGCCTGGTCTGCCAAGAGACTTGGCCCGCCAATGAGACACGACCGTGTGAGCGCCACATATGTGTGTGTGTATGTGTGTGTGTGAATACACACACTGTAACGCAAGTGTTTCTTGTCGGTTCTCTGACGTCTCTTGTTTTGCACAACGAGACTGCAGTGGGGGTTATCTCAGCCATCGTTGAGAAGGAATTGGGGGAAATTAACTTTGGCTTTGACTCCCTGAAGTACATGAACTGCGACATGCCGCCGGTTGCCGCGAGGCACCACCGCCGCGAAGCACCACCGCCCGGCAGCGGGCAGCGGGCAGCTGGCAGCAGGCAGCACGCAGTTCAGTCTACTTCAGATTGATGTGAAAGTGGAAGAACCAGAGACGTTGCAGAACCCGACGAAGTCGTTTGTGATTCATAATATCGTCTGGAGGCACACACAGCTTTTGGCACTGATATTATGTATCATATGATATCTATGTATTATATGCGATTAGTTAGATATAGAGCTCCAGGACTGTAACGCAAGTGTTGTACACTTCCTTGTTATTTGGATAACCGTTCTGCTTTTGGTGTTATGGCGCATAACACGTCAGACTCTCGTCTCTGGTATTTCTACAACGAGGCTCGTAGTGGGGGTTAACTCAGCCAAGGTTGAGAATGAATTGGGGGAAAGGAACTTTGGCTTTGACTCCCTCAAGAACATGAATCACGACATGGAGGAGAAAGGGATTGTTGGCGGCGAATGTCTCCCGCTTGAGCCCCGCTTCCTGCTGCCGAGGGACCACCGCCTCGGCGCTGCAGGAGGCGGAGGTGCCTAAGCGCTGCCAGGCAACAATCCCTTTCTCCTCCTTTTCGCGGTTCAGTCTACTTCACATTGATGTGGACGTGGAAGAACCAGGAACATCGGAGAACCCAACGCGGTCGTTTGAGATTCATAATATCGGCTCACACAGCTTTTGGCCGTGATAATATATATTATATGATATAGATATCTATGTAGGCTATATGATATTATTTAGATATAGAGCTCCAGGACTATGGAGGTAGATTTGTGTCTTTATTATGCAATCAAAAATAATAGGTTTGAGAGCAAAACTTTCCACACTGCAATCAAAAAATAGATTTGAGAGCAAAACTATCGACACTGCAATCAAAAAATGTTTTATTGCAAGATAAATTAATTAAAAAATATTAATGGGAACCAAAAAGTTTTGTTTGCAAATCCAAAAGTTTTGTTTGCGAATCCAAAAGTTTTGTTTGCGAATCAAAAAGCTTTGCTTGCGAATCCTAAAGTTTTGCTTGCGAATCCAAAAGCTTTGCT
Source organism: Gadus morhua (assembly GCF_902167405.1). NCBI lineage: Eukaryota > Metazoa > Chordata > Actinopteri > Gadiformes > Gadidae > Gadus > Gadus morhua. The sequence goes on along the minus strand of NC_044051.1, from coordinate 13,135,088 downwards.
GGCTGTTGAGCTGAATCTCGTGGGCGGGACCTACGCCGAAAGATGTAAGACACGTCTCTATTGGCCAGTCTCGATCGGAGTGACAGCTTGGCAACATCCACAGTTAGTAACGAGAGAGGGAGTTCTATTTCATGTAGGCTACGCCGTCTAGGCTTCGCCTTATGGGCTTGTCCCGTGCGCGCACTTGCGCGCCCTGAAAATCCCGTAGGCCTCCCTGTCAGCCGACAAGGAGACCATGGCAGAGGAGAGCAGGGCGATGTTGTTGACCGCCGCCGCGGATTGAGAGGCACAAACGAACACCCTGTCCGTCAGGCCGACAATCTGCTTCTGGAGGCGGTCGGGGGGCAGCGGCTTTTCGGATGTTGCAAAGCTGTCACTCCGATCGAGACTGGCCAATAGAGACGTGTCTTACATCTTTCGGCGTAGGTCCCGCCCACGAGATTCAGCTCAACAGCAAGCAAAGCTTTTGGATTCGCAAGCAAAACTTTAGGATTCGCAAACAAAGCTTTTTGATTCGCAAACAAAACTTTTGGATTCGCAAACAAAGCTTTTGGATTTGCAAACAAAACTTTTGGGTTTGCAAACAAAACTTTTGGATTCCCATTAATATTTTTTTTATCACATTAATTTATCTTGCAATAAAACATTTTTTGATTGCAGTGTCGATAGTTTTGCTCTCAAATCTATTTTTTGATTGCAGTGTGGAAAGTTTTGCTCTCAAACCTATTTTTTGATTGTAGTGTGGAAAGTTTTGCTCTCAAACCTATTATTTTTGATTGCATAATAAAGACACAAATCTACCTCCATACAGGACTCCCGTGTGTTCTGGAATATTTGCAGAACACGGCTAAAGGCTGTGTGCGCCTTGCCATTGCGATACATCCACTGTAAACAGAGCGCATGGTACCGTGGCTGCAAGCTGCTCAGGGCCACACCCCCACCCTCCTCCTTGACCCGCCTCGCTCCTCCTCATTTGCATTATAGCTACAGACACCAAAACAGCGCATCTGGGGGAAGCGCAATGTGCGACTGGCTCAGAGTGGCTGTAACTCTGCTCCACGGCTGAATTTCGGGAACGTCTTTGAATACTATGTTAGTGGCCCACTAATACATATATTAAAGCATCCATAAAATAGCATGTCATGGCACCTTTAACACTATTTTGGAGACATTTTATAAATGATATACATATTTTGAGTGCTTTATGTACCCAATAAATTAAAACTTCCGGTTAACCTGCACGTAGGCCTTTGAGCCCCTTGGGTAACAGATAAAAGACAACAAAGGAGCATTGTTCTGCACCGGTGAACTCACAGTGTCCAGGTCAGCCAGACTCTCGTCCACTTCTGTGTAGCTCAGGATGGTGTAGCCTTTACACACTCTCCACAGCATTCGCTCAAATGCCTCCACCTTCCCTCTATGGATCAGACCCGATACAAACCTACAAGCCATGGAGAGGTTTACAATTTAGGCAGGATTTCCAACGCCATTCGTTAATACGACACACCAGCCACTGGGCTGAGAGCCCTTGTGTGAAAGCTGTATATGTGGACGATGTTAAAGATCACCCCAGCTTGGCCCCCAGTCTCTGCATGCCGGTGCAGCCGGTCCCTGCTGGGTCCGTCTCCAGCGTGGGGAACTCTTCATACTGGGGCCCCAGGGCTTCGTGCTGTAGGCAAAGGAATGACGCGTTCATTTTTAAATGAAAATCTAATTTTTACAATTATTTTTTTTTTTTTATAACAATGCATGTTGCAGAATGACTACTTTTTGTTCATGGAAAACCGCTGATAAATAAAAACGAGATTGTAAAGAAAAACAAATTTATGTAAATCAGTAGGATTACGCAAAGAGTGATCCGGGAGAATGCAAATTAGGTCTGACGAAAAACATTTTGTAACCCGCCAGAAAGTGTCCTTGCTAAGGGATATCCAAGTAGGCTTCGGAATGGCAATCTTATTATAATCCCTCATATATAATTCATTGCACGTTCGAATAATATTATATAACATTAATTTTGGACAAGGACCAATGGCGAGAAATTATGCATATAGAATATAGTATCAACTAAGTGCATTCACAGGAGGAATGAGTCCCCCATTATCGCTCACCCTGGAGCGGCTGTGGATGAAGGTGCGCGTGATCCTCAACATGTGTGTGTACTCGGTCAGCTCCAGGCGGTTCCTCTGAAGCTTCTCCTTGTTCCTCGCCACCTCGCTCAGCTCCATCTCCAACCTCTGGAGCTGCTCCTACAGGGGACATCATACGGTGACATCACACAGTGACCACTAAAGACAACGCCATACAGTGAGCACTAGAGTTTACACCAAACGGGGAGCATTAGAGGTTAACAGTGATATCCTCAGGTTACATCATACAGTGTCCACCAGAGGTTACATCATACAGTGACCACTAGAGGTTACATCATACAGAGACCACTAGAGGTTACATCATACAGTGACCACTAGAGGTTACATCATACAGTGACCACTAGAGGTTACACCATACAGTGACCACTAGAGGTTACACCATACAGTGACCACTAGAGGTTACATCATACAGAGATCACTAGAGGTTACATCATACAGTGACCACTAGAGGTTACACCATACAGTGATCACTAGGGCTGTAACGATACGCGTATCAAACCGAAAATCGCGATACTCAAAGCCACGAACCTGTCTCGCGGTGTGAGAAGGCAGAAGCGCGATATGCCCTTTCTAACTCTTCGGTCAAATTGTCCGATTGAAATTTGCTAATAATTTGTCTAAATAATAGTCTGCTGACAGCGCCCCCTCCTATCGATGCCGTAAATATGTGACGAGATGCCCTCTCTGTGATCACAGCTCTCCGTGGCTACGGAGGATTGCATATCTCCACAGCCGTCGAAGTCCTCATATGCGATATGAACGACATTTATCCAGAGTGGGCCAAGCACGAAAAAAAATTGCCTGTGTGATCCTGTCTCTATTGTTTTGTGTGATTTGACTGGCAGTTTGTCTGCTTATAGGTCGGAATGAAGCGGCCACCGATTATTGACAGGATGGGTACTTTATTCTACCGGACTCGTTCGCTTCTTCACTAGACACACGCGCTACCGCTCGCTCTCCTCGCTCGTCCACTCACTCGCTGACGTCACTCACACACGCATACGCACACTGCCATTCTCGCGCACACACATATGCTACTCGTAACACTATGCCTCGTTATTGCGACGTTCATGTTTTTCCTCATCTATTGAAAGTTAGGCTATTAAACATGTTGCATTCTATACGGCCTGATTATGTCATTATTTAAGCTACATAGCCTAATAAGAAGCGCTAATAAGGATATTTGAATAAACCAACCAAACAGTTAAAGGGGCCCTATTATGCCTACCAGCAAAAAGCATCCTCCAACTGCAATCTTTGGTTATTTCTTTATTAATTTAGCTATACTTTAATAGTATTCTTTCGGTTCAAATCTGTTCAGTGTTCCAAATTATTTGTTATTAAATGTTACATTAAGATAATTGGTATTTAAGTGTTGTTTAAATAAAATGCATTTTAAATTTAAAAGAATCGTGGGATGTATCGAACCGTGGGTCAAAAATCGTGATACAAACCGAATCGTGAATTTGTCTATCGTTACAGCCCTAGTGATCACTAGAGGTTACACCATACAGTGACCACTAGAGGTTACACCATACAGTGACCACTAGAGGTTACACCATACAGTGACCACTAGAGGTTACACCATACAGTGACCACTAGAGGTTACCCCATACAGTGACCACTAGAGGTTACACAATACAGAGACCACTAGAGGTTACATCATACAGTGACCACTAGAGGTTACACCATACAGTGACCACTAGAGGTTACACCATACAGTGACCACTAGAGGTTACACCATACAGTGACCAATAGAGGTTATACCATACAGTGACCACTAGAGGTTACACCATACAGAGATCACTAGAGGTTACACCATACAGTGACCACTAGAGGTTACACCATACAGTGACCACTAGAGGTTACATCATACAGAGATCACTCGAGGTTACACCATACAGTGACCACTAGAGGTTACATCATACAGTGACCACTAGAGGTTACACCATACAGTGACCACTAGAGGTTACACCATACTGTGACCACTAGAGGTTACACCATACTGTGACCACTAGAGGTTACACCATACAGTGACCACTAGAGGTTACACCATACAGGGACCACTAGAGGTTACATCATACAGTGACCACTAGAGGTTACACCATACAGTGACCACTAGAGGTTACACCATACAGTGACCACTAGAGGTTACACCATACAGTGACCACTAGAGGTTACACCATACAGTGACCACTAGAGGTTACATCATACAGTGACCACTAGAGGTTACACCATACAGTGACCACTAGAGGTTACATCATACAGTGACCACTAGAGGTTACACCATACAGTGATCACTAGAGGTTACACCATACAGTGACCACTAGAGGTTACATCATACAGTGACCACTAGACCAGGGGTTTCCAACACGTCGATCGCGAGCTACCGGTAGCTCGCGGGCAGGTTTCAGTAGCTCACCTGATAGGTTCACCGACTGAGTTGTTAAAAAAATAATATAAATATATGTTTTTATTATTATCATTATTTTATTTTTTTAAATGCACCTCATCTCACTTACGTTCACATATATGTCACATTGGTGTCCCACCCCCTGCAATTCCAAAAATAACAGGCCTATCAACTGCGAATAAAAAGCAAATGTATGAGTGACGTTGTATGCTCACTAAGCTAAAGTGAGGAGTTTGGTGGTATTAAGAAGACTGAAAGGACGCCACTCAGGATTTATTGCACTGTGCAAGGCCGACCCGGACTTTCCTAAAATTGTGAACTACCACTGCATCATTCACCAGCAGGCTATATGCGCCAAAGTCATGAGATTTGATCATGTCATGACACCTGTCATTAAGATCAACTCCATTCGCGCAAAGGCCAAGCAGCACAAAAGCTTCAAACTGCTCCTCCAGGAACTGTCTGCTGAATACGGTGATCTCCTCCTCCAAACTGAGATGAGGTGGCTGAGCCGAGGAGAAATACTGCATCGCTTCTGCTCATTGCTGAACGAAATCAAGGCTTTCATGGAGTCAAGAGAGGAAGACACTACACTTTTGTCTGATGCTGATGCTTGATCTTGCGTTCCTGACAGACATGACTGAGATACTCAATCAGTTCAACACCCACAAGGTAAAGACCGAACAATTTCTGACATGATCAGTGCTGTTAATGCTTTTAAAGCAAATCTGTCATTCTACCTCCAGCAACTGAAAAACAAAAGACTGCAACACTTCCCAACAGTAGTTAAGATGTTAGATAGCCATGCAGGGGCTGACTTTGTTTTGGATGTCAATAAATATTGTGACCTCATGTCAAAGCTAAGCCAGGAGTTTGAGGATAGGTTCAAGGATTTTGATAAGCTGGAGCCATGTGTGGCATTCATTGCCAACCCATTCATGGAGGTAGACATCACAGAGATTTCAGAAAAGATGGCTGAACTGTTCACTGTCAATCCTGTGGAGATGGAGGTTATAAATCTCCAGAATCATGTTCAGTTTAAGTCTCAGCAACACTCACAACATTTCTAGAGCCCTGTAGACCCAGCAAACTATAAGAACATTCACCAAGCACCACTTAAAATGTCTGCTTTATTTGGTTCGACATACCTTTGTGAAGCTGCTTTTTCTGACATGAATGTCATTAAATCTAAATTCAGAACAAGACTGACAGATGAACATTTAAATGACTGTATTAGAGTGAACCTGAGTGCATACACTCCAGCACACACCTCTATGGTGGACTCCATGCAGTGCCAGTCATCTCACTAACTTTTAAAAAGAGTGAGTGAACTTTTGTCCCATGTGTACAATAAGATGCTTGTAAGGTGGTGATAATGGACCTTGAACTTTTTGGCCTATAATAAGAGGTGTAAAATGGTAATGTTTCCTTTGACATTGATGTGAATTTTCAGAGATGTGAAAAAGTGTAATGTTTCCTTGGACCTTGATTTGAATTTTCAGTGATGTATATGAAAAAGTTAAATGTTTTCTTGGACCTTTAATGTGGAATTATTTTTGATAAGCATTGGGTATTGCAATTTCACACGTGTACAAACAGAAGCTTAAGTCAGTTGATGTAAATAAATAAAGCGATGTGATGCAAGTAGCTCTCGGCCACTTAATCTTTTTCTAGGTAACTCTCAGTTGAAAAAGGTTGGAGAGCCCTGCACTAGACGTTACACCATACAGTGAACACTTAGTGCTGTAGCCTACTATGATCTCTAGGGGTCATTAGTGTAGACTACCCTGATCTAGGGGTCGTTCCGAGTAGCCTACCATTATCTCCAGTACTGCTTTAGGTGGAGGGGCGGCTGGACTCGCTTCCTCTTCTGGAACAGCGATACTAGCTTTACGAATCTCCCTCAAAAGGTATCCTGTCCAACAGAAAGATAACATTATGTTTATTATTATAACAGATTGATAAATTATCTGATGAGGTACTATAGCATGCATGCGAATAGATATATATCCATACCAACATGTATTTCCACAACAACTCGATTTTATAGGTGAGCTGTTCTTTAGACATTTGTTTTACTTGATCCATCCTATCATCTTACCCAGGATTCTCTCCATCTCCTCACACCTTTTAATTTCACTGACGAAGCGGCGCTGGAAGGAGCTGACGCTGGGATTCAGCTGAAACAATAGTCGATATTATCAATAATACATGAATAGATTAGTCAGGCGGGGACAGTAAACCATAGCATGAATTGTAACGTTAGCAGCTATTTTTAAAAAATGTAGTATGCCCAATTATCTCCCATTGGAGGACGAACTTTTACTTCGTTCATTATTTCGCTGCATCCGCCAATTAACACGTGCGCCCTGTCACAGACAAGTCAGGTGTTCGTTGCCGTTAAGGCACATGATGCTATTGTAGGAACCACCCAGTTGACCAGGCTTTATTGGTTTACAGTATTCTTTCTACAGTTCAGGTACTTACATCACGAAACTCCACGAGTCCCATCTCGCCGAGTTCACTTATGCAGTCGTATTCGGAGCCAGACTGCAGAAACAATTGGGCCAAGCACATCTCCTCACTTCTGAACACCATCTTATCTGCAGACAAACACCTTCACTCCCGGGCCTTAAAGTGGAGCTCTTCAACTCCGAAGACGAACGCTTTGTTGTCACAAATGCAAAGAGCTAGCTACATAATAACCTTACCACGAATTCAAATGTTTACACGTGAATCAATTCAATTGCCCGCGGATTAACTGAAGTCCATTAAATAATAAAAACCGAAGCTGTCTCGCGCGCGCAGACTAAACCTCGCTCCCGTACAGCCCATATGGGTTTACAATCTGTTTATTGTCTGCTGAAAATAGTGAAAACAAAGCGAATCATCCCCGATGCACCTTCTCCATTGACCGAGCTCCGAGAAAGGCGTCATCATAAAGCACCTGTCTCCGGGACGGTAGGCCTACAACGCAGCCTGAATGAACCTCAGTAGTGTAAATACCGAATGGCAAAAGCACAATACGCCGATATAACTAAGCTGTAACGCGGAACTACAAATAGAGGCCTATCGCGTTACAATAAATATGGATAATTTGAAGACAGGCTGCGGCCTTCATTCGCTCTCCGCCGGCGGCAGAACGGACACAGATTGCGTCTCCGGGTTGCCAGATTTTTTTATTGTCTGTAAGTGTAGACGTGTGAGTGTGACTTTTTGAATAATAGCCTACAACTCCGCGAAAGATTTTTGTTAAGTAGGCGGCCTATATAGTCAACAGCACAATACATTTTAACCTACGGGACATTGAAAGGTAGGCGTGTATTGAAATAAATAGCAGTTGCCTTTTTTGTCCTTTGACGTTAAGCAATTTACACGTAAAATAAATCAATGCAAATCGAATACATATAAAGGAAAATATTTAACAACGGTTATTATTTAACAATAACCTTTATTGAAAAACGCAGGCCTACTGTTGCCATGCAATTTCGGTAGCGCTACCCACATAAACAAACCACATCATGTAGTGTGCGGACGATACAAAGAGGGATATTCAAAAATCTGGCAACCTGCGCATCGCTTTTTCAGGACTAGCGGCTGTTTTTTGTGGCGATTCATCTCTTCCAATCGAGCTGTATAAAAAAAAAGCATGTTTGCAATAGTGTCTAAACCATGTATTCCTATAATATATGCAGTCACAATAAGAAGACATTGTTATTTTATGGTAAAAATCTACAAATACGACACGTTGTGCAAATGCATTTCAATGCACTGAAACCGTCCAGCTGAAGGAAATATCTACACAAATTTGACATTTAAAAATGGTTAACCAAATCATTTTTACTTAAAATTGTATATCACAATACTTTTAAAGAAATGGAACAGAGGTAGTATTTTTTAATTCAAGATTGAAAGAATGATGAATCATGACAAGTCAAAAAATAATTGCCACGTTCCAAATGCTCTCTGACCATTTTTTCTGTCTTCAGGGACGCAGGTGAATCTTGCGTCTCCCCCTTCTATGGCACGATCTCGTCTGACCTCCTTCCCCTTCCTCGTTCCCCCTAGTCCCTCAGAGTCTGCGCCAGTCTGTTGAGCTCCTGCGAGAGAGCCGTGACCGTGTCCAGGATCTTCTTCCGGTCCGTCTCCTGCAGCCGCGAGCCGCACCGCTGGGCGAACCTGTCCGGGTGCCACAGCGTCTGCTGCCTCTTCAGCAGCTTCCGGAAGGTGGGCAGGTCCGTGCGGTCGGCCCCGGTCAGCATCACCTCCAGCATGTCCGCCACCGTGCCTCGGGGGGCCGGCCAGGGGATGTCCCCGTAGCCCAGCTTAGCACTGGGGGTCCGGGCGGTGGTGGCGCTGGCCCCAGCCCCGCTCTTGAAGGTCTCCTCGCACTTCTTGTCGTAGCGGCGCTTCTTGGCTAGGCGGGTCTCCTCCTCCTTGCGCTTGGCCCGGGCCAGGTACTCCTCGTGCTCCTTCTGCAGCTTCTCGTGCAGCGCCTTGTAGGCTTGCTCCTCTTCCTCCTTCTCCTTGCTGCTCTTCCCCCTCTTCCGGCTGGAGCCCGAGGCGGCTAGCCTCTGAGCCTCTGCGTTCTTTTTCTCGAAATACTCGTTCCTGATTTGGTCGGCCCAGTCTCCGAAGTCCTCCTCTTCGTCGTCGAGGGGCAGGTTATCGGCTGCAAGGCAATGATTATTCAGCGTTTACTCAGTTATGAATGCGTTATTAAGTATGTATTCAGTGATAGAGGTATAATTACAGTCAATTCAGCCATAAATGTGTGTATTATCCGGGGTTGAATCAGTTATACATGGATAATTCAGGGTTTATTTGTTTATGAATGGATCATTAATTGGAGTTATATCTAGGGGTGTAACGTTACACGTATTTGTACCGAACCGTCACGGTACAGGCACTTCTGGGTGGTTACAGAGGTGGACCGCGGTGCGTAAATGTAGCGTACATAGCCTTAATATGGCGTATGTAAAGGCTTGTTTTGCGATGCAGAATTTAAAACTTGAAGTCCGAGTTTCCCCCGGACCGTTTAGCCAAAGTGTACTACTCCGACTCCGTAACTACGGAGACCCCTCAAGCATTCGCAGTCCGTCCCGATCGATCTTATATGCTTACTACAAACCATGTAAGCAGTGTTGTATTAAAGTTCCAAAGCTTTTCAAATCGTATTTGTTTTATTTTGGTCCTTAATGTGCAAAGTAAACAATGTACGAAGTAAATAAGTTGCAAAGTCAAACCGGAGAAGTGAGTCCGGAAATGATTTTGTTAGAGCACCAATCACAGCCCTTGCCGTCTCCGTTGCGTCGACGGATAGTTAAAAAATATTGGATGCGTGTGTTGCGCAGGCAAGCTACGGAGAGGATCTCCGACAGGTTCTCCGACTACAGAGAGGGCTCTCTGTGTCTACGTACAGCACTTTAACATGCACACACATTCGAAAGGCACCATCAAGATGTTACTATCACCGTTGCTGTGAAAATAAAACGAGCTGTGCAAACCCAGCTCAAAACACTATTTCAACAACCCCTGTCTGGGAATTCAGAACGGGCAAATGCCATAGCCAATTCTATTGGTGTTTTCATTGCTGCTGATCTACGGCCATTCTCCGTTATTGACAAACAAGCAGTTGTTTAAAATTTTCCCCATAACTATGAACCGTACTGTCCTGTACCGTACCGTGACTTCAAAACCAAGGTACTTTGCGAACCGTGACTTTTGTGTACCGTTACACCCCTACTAATAACAGTACCAAGTAAAAGTTAAAAGTACCTTCATATACGCCAAAGCTTTCATAGAAGTCGTTTTCACATTCTCCAAAGAGCTTCTCCCTCCACTCCTTCTCCGGGTCAGCCACAGGCTGCTGGCTCTTGCTGGGCCTGGGCTGATAAGAAGCACTCATACATGTCAACATTTCAATCTGAACATCAAACATAAGTAACAACTTATTCCAGAAAGCATTTTACAACGTGAAACCTTTTTGTTTAGTTGTGCCTCCTAGTCCAGATGAAAACAAAGATGTACAACACACACTGTTTGGCCAAATATCCAGGTTTAGTGAGTCGGCTACATGTGCATGAATCATTTCATTTCGATTTGAAGGGTAATATCAAACAACATACAGCACATCTACAGAACAGGCTTGACTTTGGTACCATCATGATGATATCAAAACGTAGGCCAACCTGGTCATCTTTCATCCACTGCAGGAGGTCCTCCGGTGTGACGCCAGCAGAGTTCGGTGCTTGCATCGCTTCAGGGCAGCTGTTCCTCAGAGGGATAACAAGGTCCTCATAAGCTGAGGAGACAAACACAAGACATAGGTTAAAGAGGTCTGTCTGGTCCCCTGCAGACTTCAGGATTAAAGAATATCACCAGGGGCTTTCACCTGTTCGTCCATGTTTAAGCGCTCTGTTGGCCGCTATATGTAATACTGTGTCTCCTTTACGGTCCTTACGAAGGACTTCAGCCCCATGCTTCAGTAAGAGCCGCAGGACCAAGTCGTCCCCCCGCGAACAAGACACATGCAACGGTGTTCTCTCTTTTTTGCCTTGAGAGAAATTAACATCGACGTCTTTATGCTTCCGCAAATATGACTTCAGCTTCAAGAAACTACCTGCCTCGACGTATTTCAAAACTCGTTTTTGTGTATGGGATAACATTATGCGTTTCACGTTTTGTCTGAATAGCTATGACAACAAGAACAAGGGCAAAATCATATAAAATCCTAAGGAATAACTACACAGCCGCACAACAACCGACATCACTCATTTGGTGCGTCCCCGTTTTGCTTCCGCTGGGAAGGGCTTGAGAGACATCGGTTCCGCTACAGCACCACGCTAAACCCGCCAGCAGATGTCAGTATTTTCTTGTGAGAAAAACATTGTAATATTGGTGTGTTCCAGATGCCTCGGACACCATCCTTACGAGTTGCAAGTGGGGGAATCTCCCAGCTTTCTTGCTGCATTCACGGAGGCACGCCCCCTTTTTGTCAGCCCCACTCGGAATTCTGAGAGTATACCGAGTTCAGTGAGGACCACAAAAACAACAACGGCGGCTCTAGAATCTTTAGGCCCTGTCCACACTAACCCGGGTAAATATAAAAACATACATTCGCATTGAAAACACTATCGTTTTCATATCGTTTCGGAATGTTTTGCATCCACGTTCCACACTGACATGATTTTCATAACAGCTTTTGTCATGGTTACGTGACTCCCGCCACGCCTCTCTGTTTATATTACAGGCGCCTGATCAGCTGTAATAGTTGCAGTTGATTAGCTGGCTAATCATTTTCACTCACAAGCAAAAACATGACTCAAGCCAAAAGTACAAAGGCAAGTTTTCTTTGTATCGTTCACGATACACGCAGCATCAACGCAGCAACAAAGTGTAAATAACAATGGATCCCGAGTTCCTTTACTAGGCATTATGATGGCGGTCCTGCGTAGTGCAGAGAGGCGCGGATGAGAAGTAATGTCATCCCGATTTTGAGTTGCGTGTTCTGCGTCCCGACAAAAGCCTGTCAGCTCGCTGTCTAACCAATATGAAATGTCCCGCGTTGTCAGCGTACATAGCCAAGGTGGTCTTATTATAGCCTGATCATTAATTTAAAGCCAAATAGAAAGAATTAAGCATCCAGCATACGATTTCAACAATGTGTGAGATCATACGCAGCAGGGATGATCGCACAGTGGAATGCTTATGGAAAACCAGTGGACGAGCGCTGGGTGGAGATTTCAGAAGCAGGGAGATTATAGAAAAATATAATGTCAAATTTGTCAGTTTTCCGTTTGTCTAGTCAATATGTTAACCAACTTAATATTTATTTATTTATTTATTTCAACCGCAATCCGCCCGCAATTTCTCCAAGATTACTTTTTTTCACACAATCCACCCAACCCGTGGATTATCCACGGTGTCCGCGAGTTTGACCGCCAACCGCGCATCTCTACTAGTCTTTACTTTACTAGTTAGTTCTTTACTAGTTAGTAAACACTGCCCGTGACCTCCAGCTGTTCGCAGATTCCCTCCATGTCAACAATACGTCATGCGATTCCCCCAAATTTCTGGCATGCCAAACTTTCGTCGAACTTTTACAGACGAAAAAATCGCAGATCGCAAGCATGTCACATCGAGACGAGATCTCGTCTCGTCGCCGACTTTTCAAAATCGTTTACGACTCGCAAATTTGTCTGCGACGAACGAATAGGGGCAAAATCTGACTGAAATCGTGTAGTCTGAACCAGCCATAAGGAGGTGTGCCTCCGAGATATGCCGCAAGAAAGCTGGGAGATTTCCCGACTTCTGACTCGGAAGGCTGGCGTCCGAGGCTTCAGGAACACACCATTAGGCCACTTAACTTGCAATCTAATTGGAGGCTACCTATGTATTATCAAAGAGTCCGTAAGCAACCTCGCAATCGGACAGTTATTCATGTGAAAAGGAAAAGGTTTTAGAAAACGTAATTGGCCAAATAATTAAACATTATTTCTTTACATTGCTAACAAAATTGCTTTGTTCCAGTCACATTTTAGAAGAGGTTGAGGTGAATCTGTGTTAGTTTTGCAGTACAGTTGGTTGTCTTTACACGTCTGTTTGTTGTCAGAATTCCGATAAACACTCTGTATTCAGAATGTCTTCCTCTGGTTAGATTATCTGCCTTGAGGGTCTTTTCAACATACCACCTGTCAGGAAGAACCAATGTAAAGAGGTGATCTGTGTGTGCGGGTGTGTGTGTGTCTGAATGACTTATGTGTGTTGCGTGTCAAGCCAGAGAAAGTGGGGGAGCTAGCAGAACTGCTGCCCAATAGAACCCCTTCAGATTTCTTATTCATCACGTGTCACAAAACAATATGTTTCCTATTAATGCTCTGTATGAAGTGTAATTAATGGTGGGTCCTTGTCAATTCCCCCACTTTATTTATTGCTTAAAAACAACAATTTATTCAGTGAAAGAGGATCACTTTCACTCACAAGCCTGTTTGTCCAGCCAGCTCTACCTGTGACGCATAATGAGAAGCAGCTGATACTCAGAGCTGGCCGGGCGCAAGTGGATGACAGGGGCATCCATTTAGCCCTGGGAGGCAAGGGTGGAGGGGGGGGGGGGGGGACCCAGGCTGCCTCACAATGGAGAGGATAGAGGAGGGCATGAAGAGAAGCCTTGTGTCCTCCAAGACCCCCCAGCCCAGCCTCAACAGAAGAAGATCCGGAGTCGGCCTATGGAGCCGCGACCACTTCCACTGCCTCTTCCGGAAACAACGTGTCCCCACTAACGATGTGTGTCTCCCCTAATGAAACGTGACTCACCTAACGATGCATGTCTCACCGAACAAAACGTTTCACCTAACAATATGTCTCACCTAATGATACTTGCCTCACCTAACGATACTTGTTTCACCTAACGATACGTGTTTCACCTGACGATACGGGTATGACCTAACGATACGTGTATCACCTAACGATACGTGTATCACCTAACGATACGTGTCTCACCTAACGATACGTGTATCACCTAACGATACGTGTATCACCTAACGATACGTGTATCACCTAACGATACGTGTCTCACCTAACGATACTTGTCTCACCTAACGATACGTGTTTCACCTAACGATACGTGTCTCCAGGAACGAGACGTGTCTCACCTAATGATACTTGTCTCACCTAACGATACGTGTCTCACCTAACGATACGTGTCTCACCTAACGATACTTGTCTCACCTAACGATACGTGTCTCACCTAACGATACTTGTCTCACCTAAAGATACGTGTCTCACCTAACGATACGTGTCTCACCTAACGATACTTGTCTCACCTAAAGATACGTGTCTCACCTAACGATACGTGTTTCACCTAATGAAACGTGTTTCACCTAACGATACGTGTCTCACCTAATGATACGTGTCCTACCTAATGATACGTGTTTCACCTAATGATACGTGTCCTACCTAATGATACCCGTCCAACCTAACAATACCTGTCTCACCAACATTACGTTCAAAATCCAAATATCCCCAGGCCACCTGTAGGAGCAACATAAATGCCTACAAATCGTTTATCTGCTTGTAAGGTGATGCTGGGCTTGCAGCATCTCAGCACACTGCTGCTTCTCCCAAGATGACATATTGACCCCCCCCCACCCCCCACCCCCAAGACACATGCTTCTGAAAGACAGGATTTCCCTGGACAGGAACCTACCCCTACCCCATCCAGGCCTTGGCTCTTCCTGCCTGGCCTGCTGACTCCTATCCTGTCCACCACCATCACTCTCATCATCATCAACATCAACCTTGGTTGGGGGGGGGGGGGGGGATGGGGGGGCGCAGGCTTGCAGGAAGCCCAGAGGTCGTGCAAGACGGGGCAGGATTCACCTCCTCCCGCGGCTCCACCGCGGTGCTGGTGCAGGCTCCAGGTCCGTTCCTTACTCAGGTCTTACTCCTGGCTCTGGGTCAGGTCCTAGCTCTGGGTCAGGTCCTGGCTCTGGGTCAGGTCCTGGCTCTGGGTCAGATCAGGGCTCCTAATCCGGTCAACGGCCCGGTGTTCATCCTCCTCGTCTCCATTGTTTGAACGGAGGAGGTGGAATACGCTCACACTTCCTCTGTCTGTTTGCTGGGTCATTGGGTTGTGATTTATGATGCCTTGAGATGGGCCCGGCTCGCCGTTTGTTAGTTTTGTTTTTTAAACAAAGCAAAATCTTTTTTTTTCTTTCTATTTTACTCACTGATTCATTGTGATGTGCGTCTGAGTGGTTTTCACTGATAAACCACTCAGACTTTTAGACTGCATTTGCGCATTGTTTACAAATGATATATCATTCATAAAATATACAATTTTGAAGGACATATGTTTCCAAAGCATATATCCTACATAAAATATACCATTATGAAGGACATTTATGTTGGGACCTATCTTAATGAGATGTTGTTCTGGGTTTGAAGGTTTGGTCCCAGCCTCCATTCAAGCAAAATAATATTTCCAAATCTACAACCTGCCCAAATGGAGTTTTAAAATCAGTACACTTCACATGTGCCTTTCACAATGCAAACCCAATGATTAATTTTGTTTGCAGAGATCTTTAATTTATAGATGATCACAAACCAGTAGAAGAAAGAAATTACATGGTGTATTACATATATACATTTTCTGAGCAATATAACCGATTTTAAATTAATATTATATGACCAAATCCTTTTTAGCTTAATTAAAGGTAATCAAAAAAGCATTATTCATGCTTACCTTAAAATACTAGAGGATGGTAGAAGGAAACATAACAGCCACTTCACATATTCCATATCATTAGGTTACAATTATATTGCATGCATAAATATAGCAATACACATTGTTTTGCTTATTTCTCCCTGGAACGTAGTGCATAAATCAAATTGTGTTACACAATGTTCGATGATGGGAGTATGTGGTAGGTCTCCCATCATTGCACGAGTGACTTGTGTATGACCTTTCTGCAAAGAAACTGTGCGGTAGAATGTAAGGCCATTGTGGAGAAAGGCTTATCTGAATTTTTTCATGTCATTCTGTACACATGGTC
The DNA here is from genome assembly GCF_902167405.1 of Gadus morhua. NCBI lineage: Eukaryota > Metazoa > Chordata > Actinopteri > Gadiformes > Gadidae > Gadus > Gadus morhua. The sequence continues at coordinate 13,118,970 of NC_044051.1, read as the reverse complement.
TGTATACACTGGTATTTGGCCTATTAGTTTACCAATAATTGCAAGAAGTAATGTTTAGTCAAAGTTACAGTGAAGCTTTGAAGCCTGATCACATTACCTCCATAAAACTTGAAAAACCATGAATGTAATCTGTTAAGATAATCTTTCACGATATTCACTTGTGACAGGTGGGGGATATTTAAAACGTTCCCAGAGGCTTTAAGTCCTCTCTCAAACTGTCGGTTGGAGCTTTCCTCTCACAAGTTTACATCGCTCACATTGTTGCATCCGATTTATAATTCGATAGAAATATATTGCACATGTCAGACTTAATTCATAGATCCCCTTTTCAATAAAAACTTCAATACATGCAATCTTGGTGTTTGTTTACTTTGCTACATTTCAGAAGCTGGGAGTCGAGAAGGTTAAGTAGCCCGCAGCTGTGGAGCAGCTTGACCCCCTGTGACAACAACTTTTAAACTGCAGTATACTGACCACAGACCCTTAGAGAGCGTGATACTGGAATTAAGCAAGCGGCTATAGAGACCTACCTGTATGAATGAACCCAACGGGTGTATTTCACTCGTGGCGTCTTAAACCTTTACACAGCGGTGTAGCGACTCATTAACCATTAGTGTATCAAACAGGCATTAGCACCAGTTGATTCAGAGGAGGCCGACCCGTTGGGAGGTAGGATTATCCTTCAGTCTGGCTGTTAGCGGTGATTATGTCCGGAAAAAAAAGCTAATTACAGCCTAGTTAGTTAATCATCGGGCTGTAACTATCAGGTAGCAAGAACAATGTTAAATTCCGTTGTTTAATGGCTTAAATTATACTCCCACAAACGGTCGGCTTTAACTGACCACATAATTGGCTGTCATTATTTTTGGTTGAAACAAATGTAGAACCAATTGATCTAATACCAGTTTTTGTACAAGACAAACAACTTGTGTTGTGCTAGGAGTTAAACACTTAGATGGGTAGATCCCTATAGCGGATGATTAACCAATCTTACAGGTTTACTTTCTTCAAGAAGAAGTCTGAATTGGCTGATCACAGCAAAGGGCGGGCTCAGCAATTACGACACGGAGCAGTGAAACTGCAGGGAGACGGATATGGTACTCTTTCCATGTATTTCCTGTAGACAATTGCTTTGATTTTAGCCCCATGAAAAACAATGGGAACGAGAATGCCTGCCGTCCCTGCTGAACAAACAGGAAGAACGGACATTCACTGAATGGTAGAAAATACATTAGCAACAAGACTTACGAGAACACACAGTAAAGGAGGACAACCAGGGGGAATCGCTTTTGGTTAAAGCACCTTTTATTAAAAATCATAAACATGAGTACAATTCATATTCACATTATATACAGATTTGAAAGAGCCTCATTCTAAGTCATTAGAGAGAGGAATATACAAATACATTCTTACTTCACACGCACACACAGACACAGACACACACTCATACACACACACACACACACACACACACACACACATACACACACACACACACACACACACACAGTCTTTTGAAGCAGTCTTAATTGGGTTGTCTTCTACCCGTAGGAAAACATTTGTCATCGCGTCCCATCTGTCCGTCTGGGACCCCCTCCCCCCGTCTCTCCTTACAACACTATGCTCACATTTGCGGTATTATCTGACTGTAACACCTTTAACTCGCACCCTGGTACTACTCACACATGCACACCTTCATCTGACTGGCTGTGTAAACTGGTCAAATGGGGAGCAGCGATCTATTTGATGTCAAGGCTTAAGTGCTTGCAGATGACATGACCGGTGTTATGTGTGTGTGTGTGTTTTCAGTGTGTGTTGTTGTGTGTGTGGAAGTCTTCGAGAGGACAAAGACGTCCAGACGTTAAGTCCCAAGTTCTTAGCTCTTAAGTCCCCCACAAAACCGATTCCCAACTTCTCCACAACAAACAAGTGTGTTTCGTGACGTCTGCCCGGCATGTTGCAACCTTCACGAAGTGGCTCCCGTGCGTTGGCTCTGAACGTCTCAGTCACCGCAGGGGGGTTTAGGGGGGGTGTAACCCAACACCCCACCACACCAGTCCACTGGGTCACCCTGGGGGGACCAGGCGAGGACACGCTGGACGTGATCTTCAGGCCGTCGCTGAAATGTCTCAGAGTGTGCATACCAACACATCAAGTCTCTCCACTTATTCTCCCTCTCTCTCTGTCTCTCGGTCTCTCTGTCTCTCTCTCTCTCTCTCTCTCTCTCCATGCATCACCATACCCATGATGCACCACCGGGTTGGACGCCGCGGACGCGGTCACACCTTGGTGGCCAGAGACTGGGCCTCGGTCTTCTGGGAGGACAGGGAGCCGGCGGGGCTAGCGTGCAGGGCCTTCTTCAGGTTGAGCAGGCACAGGCACTGGGAGCGAAAGCGCAGGTCGAAGAAGGCGTAGAGGAAGGGGTTGAGGCAGCTGTTGACGTAGGCCAGGCAGGTGGCGTACGGGTGCGCCAGCAGCAGGAAGCGCAGGAAAGCGCAGGTGCCCGGCGCCAGGTTGAGGTAGGAGAGCGCGTCGGCGCTCTTCACCACGTGGAAGGGCGTCCAGCACACGGCGAACACCACCACCAGCGTGGTGATGATCTTCAGCAGGCGCCGCTTGCGCTGGTCCTCCTTGCGCAGCGTGTTGAAGTGGCGCGTGACGGTGCAGCCGATGAAGCAGTAGCACACCATCATGGCCAGGAAGGGCAGCAGGAAGCCCAGCGCCGACGAGGACATGCTGAGGCTCGCCACCCACACGTTCTCCTGCTCCTTGTCGGTGACCACCAGGCTGAAGTCCATGACGCAGGACGTGCGGTTGCTGACGTCGTCGTGCTGCGTGGTGCGGAACACCAGGGTGGGCGCCGCCAGCAGGCAGGACAGCACCCAGATGGCGGTGAGCGACATCTGCATGTAGCCCCGCGTGCGCAGCTGCGTGCTGGAGAGCGAGTGCACGATGGCCAGGTAGCGGTCCAGGCTCATGCAGGTGAGGCAGAAGACGCTGGCGTACATGTTGAGCAGCACCACGTAGCTGCTGATCTTGCACAGCACCTCGCCGAAGGGCCAGTGGTAGCCCAGCGCCGTGTACACGGCCCACAGGGGCAGGGTGACCACGAAGGTGAGGTCGGCCAGGGCCAGGTTGCCGATGTAGACGTCGGTGGCACGCCACTTGCCCTGCGCGCGCCACACGGTGAAGATCACCACGCCGTTGCCCGACAGGCCCAGGATGAAGATGAGCATGTAGAGGACGGGGATGACGGAGTAGGAGGGCTCCCACTCGGAGTAGTCGCACATGGTGGCGTTCTCCGACTCGTCGTAGTCGTAGTAGTAGCTCTCCGTGGTCGCCTCCATCTCGCCGCCGGCTCTCTCTTGATCGCTTGGAATATCCGGTTAAAAATAGGCTCGATACGTCTCTGGAGCTGAGGTGTAGTGTTGCACCTCTGCACACCGCCCACGGAGACAGAGATCAAAGTCCGGGGGAGGGAGGCGGCACGGAAAGCAGAGTTTTGAAGGAGAGTTGGTGACTGGTTGAGTGAGTTAGGCTCCTGTGAGAAAAACAGCAGCTCTCAGAGGTCTGACGGTGTAACACACTGGCTTGCTTGCTATCTGTGACAGCTGCCTGCTCTTTATATACCCGCTCCCAGCCCTGCGGAACCTCCCAGGAGCCCTCCCCTCCCCCGCCCCCCCCCCGGCCTGCCCACACCCCCTTCCCTCCTCGCCTCCCGTCCCCTCACCCCTCCTCCCTTCCTCCTCCTTTTGCTCGGGCCCATGTGCTGCTTACAAAGTCATGATTTTACTCATCTTACTTGTTTTGGTTTACTTATTTTACTGATCCTACCCTATTATTATTGTTATTCTATTGGGCACTGCTGTCTGCATTAACTCCTTATGCACTTTACAGTCATTGCTCTATTGTTTTTATTCTGATATTGACTAATTAGATTGGTCATACACAAGATTCTCCTTTGCGGTTCATAGAGTGATATCTTATCTAATCTTATACCCACACACACATACCCATAAAACTACTCTTCAGCATTCACTCAACAGGTGTCTTTTTATTAAAGATAAATACTGTCTATATAACTGGTCAGACACTGGACAGGATTGGTCAGCATAGGTCAAACACCAGAACAGAATCAGGAGGACCATAGAAACCCCATTCACACGTATCACCACTTAATTTTATATGTTTTGGCTTATTGACTTTTCTTCATCGTGCAACATGTGATTGTTTTGGATCAAAAAAGCACTCAATAGAACAAGAGTGACTTCTAGTGGGCACCAGGTCTGGGCATGTCGCAGGCTGCCGTTCAGGTCAATTAGCCCGCTAATGTCTGCTCGTTGGGTGGGACCGTGGGCCCCTCTCATCCAGACGACTGCATTTCCATGTCAATGCGTCAGGTTTCGTCACAGCAGCACACGCTCCAACATGCAGGCGAGGGACCGACACTGGAAACGTTGATTTTGCCAGCTATCATGGTTATTGTGCTGATATTCATTTGTTATTATTAGATCACAAATAAGGAAGTATTATCTGGAATGTCAGACAGAGATATACTATTAATAACAATAATACAATATATATATAAACGCTAAGTACCCCAACAATGAAATGTTGGGTATATAAAAAAGTGAAATTACTAATTTGAAGAGAAGTCTAGTATAATGGCTGCGTTGTTGCCTTACAGCAGGACTACACAAACAACAGAAGACAAGAAACCCTGTGATACTGAACTGCAGGGCAAATAGACAAGAAATTACACCAATTGTTAATTCAAGATGAGACAAGACAGGCCATTCACGAGGGCAGACAGAGACGGAGAGTTTTAGTAAGGTCTGCTCTAAAGCACAGAGACATGAGGGAAGACAAGGGAGAGAGACACCGAAAGAGTTTTAGCAAGGTCCGGATTCTCTATCTCTAGCAAACAGACACAGAGGGAAGTCATGGGAATGATATTATGAGAAACGATTGTGTAGATATATTTTTTAAAAGAAAGATAAAATGCACTGTTGACATTGTGCAATACTTAATGATGAATCCAGGGCAAAGGTAACACTTTGGTGTAAAGGTTAAATGAGTGGATGTAGTGATTATTATTAAATAACTTAAAACCTGAATGTTTCTGGGATTGTGCTTCTGTGTATCTGGGTGTGCGTGCAGGATTGTTTGTGTGTGTGTGCGTGTGTGTGTGTGTGTGTGTGTGTGTGTGTGTGTGTGTGTGTGTGTGTGTGTGTGTGTGTGTGTGTGTGTGTGTGTGTGTGTGTGTGTGTGTGTGTGTGCGTGTGTGTGTATGTGTGTGTGTCCAGCTGGAAGGCCTCACTCCCCATTCAGCCTCGTCTCTCAGCGCAGAGGCAGCCGTGGCGCCGGCCCCGACCCTCGGAGACACAACTACTGCTGCTGTATCACTCCCTCGCACCCCGCCCTCCCCCCTCCTCCCCCTCCTCCCCCCATCCGTCCATCCGTCCGTCCTTGATTGACTGAACAACAGATCCCGTAGGGGTTTCACCCGTTCATCTGTCGGAGCCCTTTAATCCGTCCTGAGCTAACTAGCGGCGAGGACGTTTGGCCAAACAGGAAGTGACAGAGGGCCCTGTGTTGGGGACGGCCTTCCCTGCCCCGTTCCAGGGTGTATTTATACTCCTTATTCCTGTATCTCTACCTCATATCCTAGTGGTTTTAATAGTAGTGCTATTTATAGTATAGCATCAATTTGTCATTAGGGTAGCACAGCATAAAGTAGTGGTATTTGTAGTATACAAAGTGTTGGTTTTTGTAGCATAATATAAAATAGTGGTATTTGTAGTATACAAAGTGGTAGTTTTGGTTGTATAGTGTGAATGACTAGGAGAAGTCAGGATTTATAAGTGGCTTTAAAAGTTGCTTTGTGATAATAAGAATATAGAAACACAAGGACACATAGGCTCACTGGGTAAAGTGCCCTCTCCTAGTGTCCTCTCCTAATGTCCTTTCCTCACTCACTCATTCTCCCCCAACATTCATCACTCATGCTCCCCCCCCCCCCCCCCCCCCCCCCCCACCTGTGTTTCGTAGGGCTGCTAGTTGTTGTTGTTGTTGTTGTTGTTGTTGTTGTGTTGGTGCTTCTGTGTTGTAAATTCTCCTGTGTGGCCCAGACAGCCGTAAACCACACACACGCACACACACACACACACACACACACACACACACACACACACACACACACACACACACACACACACACACACACACACACACACACACACACACACACACACACACACACCCACAGCATGGCAAGGAACAAACACAAACACACGCATGCACCCTTGGAGGCATGTCCCTCCTCCACCACATAACCTCATTCATAACATACTGTATGCAAGCGGCCGTTCCAAAAGGATGGGAACAGGGAAGTATTGCTGTAGACAGACCATCATACGGAGAGAGGGATGGATGGACAGTTGATAACCATACAGACAGACGGACAGGCAGTCAGGGAACACACACATGTATCGGAATGTAAGACAGAAAGACACGCAGTCACGAAAAGCCTGTCTGTCTGCAAGGCAGTTGAAGCTTCCTCTGAGCGCTCCTGCTAACCTTGTAAATAAAGAGAAGGAGAGAGGGGGGGGGGGGGGGGGGGGAGCGACAAAGTATTGGGGATGGTGAGAGAGTGCAACAGTTGTTTGATGTGTGCGTTGAGCTGTCAAGAGAGAGACCACATGCACAGCTTCTGCAGCTGGCTCTGCAGGCTCTTTTAGTGAACCAAGTGTGTGGGTTTGAGTGGGTGTGTGGGCATATGTGAGTGTGTGTGTGTGTGTGTGCATGTGGGTGTGCATGTAGGTGTGTGTGATGCTAGCGGACGATAAAGGAACGCTGGGCAGAGCAGCCCCAGTATCGCTGGTCGCAGGCGTTCGATTCGTTTTATTAGGCCCTCTCTCTGGTGTATCTCCACACACGGGGAGGTAGGTGTCAACATGTTGTTGAGCAGAGGGGGGGGGGGGTTAACGCCAGCTTGCCAAACACACCAAGGCCACCATGATGGACAACAGGCCCCCCCCCCCCCCTCTCCCTCTGTACCGCGGCCGGAGAGCCTATATAACACAATGTTCCAGATCATTTCACTATCCAGGATCATGTGACATAAGGAGTATCATGTCACAAGATGAGTATCATGTCACATGCTGAGGATCACGTTCAATATATCAGAGTTAAAAAAGGTTTGATTGGCTTAATTGTTAATTGTAGGCCTGCTGTTGTATTGCTGGATGGCTAAAATGATTCACTCACTGCCTTGGCTTGAGAAAACCTTCAAATGTGTTTTCTAAACACATTTGTATGAAATGCTTGGTTTAAGGTATAAACATGGTTTATTCATTGAACGACCAATGACATGCATCATTCAGACCCGTAGCTGTTTGTGAAGCTATTCCTCACAATCATGTGAAACGCATCCCAGATAAGCTGCTAAAAGCAAAGCATGCATGTATAAGTGATTTACACACACGCACACACACACACAACCACACACACACACACACACACACACACACACACACACACACACACACACACACACCATGGGTGCAGATCCCGGGCGGGAAAGAGGGGATGTTTCGCCTCCAACTACTGAAAAATATCAAGTTGTCCCCCCCAATATTCATTACTTTTAAATGTAAGTCATTTCAAAAGCATTTCAAAAAGCAGACTAATCCAAACACAAATACAAGACTTATTAGAGGTTTTGCTTATGCGACCCCCTTGTCTCCAAATCATGGGTCCGACCTGTTCATGTAAGATTGGCGTGCACATCTCCATGCATATTTTCAGAGAGTGACGGCCTAAAAGTGATTCATGAATGCTTGTTATGCTACT
>NC_044051.1:13031116-13106116 GCF_902167405.1 Gadus morhua | reverse complement strand
AGTATCTATGTGTATGTCTATGTAGATATAGTCTTATGTATCTAAGTTCATGTATATGATAATTTGTCTGTATAAATATGCACCTGTATGTTGTATTTAGCTCAATGTATTACCCTCGGTATTTAAATAATTATCAACTAGGCCTGAGCCCATTCATGTTCACAGCAAAGAAAACTCCAAACTATCATGTGCAAGTTTTTTTAAATGTATTAACAATTCCATTTGGGCCATTTAGCAGACGCTTTTATCCAAAGCAACCATCCTTCCAACAATTCATAAACCAACGCAGAGTCAACCATGCAAGGCGACTGGCCGTCATTATTCGATATACATTGTATCTCATGGTGACACATTCATAACTGAAAAGGCATGTCAGTTTAATTGCGTGCCCTGATCATGTAGGAGTCCTCTGTGTGTTTATCTGTTATCTCAGCCCTGCTGTGCTGCCTCAGGCCCTACAGTATCAGTCGAGTCTGGCTCCACAACTCACCGGGCAGACTCCAGATGTACTGCAGACCAGGAAGAACTTCACTCTTTATCTCATTCTCTCTCTCTCTTTTGCACTCACACACTCACACACATGCTCTCTCCTTTCTTACTCTCTATTTTCAACCTTTCTCTTTTTCTGTCTCACCCTTTCTCTTGCATTGTCTGCCTGTCTCTCTCTCTCTCTCTCTCTCTCTCTCTCTCTCTCTCTCTCTCTCTCTCTCTCTCTCTCTCTCTCTCTCTCTCTCTCTCTCTCTCTCTCTGTTACACACACACACACACACACACACACACACACACACACACACACACACACACACACACACAAATAAACACACACACACACACACACACACACACACGTGTTTCCTTGCCAGGGGAAGACCGCACTAGATGGACAGGAACTGGCGAGACAGCAGGGATGTGACAGAACAATGACAGGAAGTGACCTCAGATGAATACAGATTCGGGCCCAACTAACCAACAGATAAACACAGAGCCAGCAAACCTTTCTGGCAAACAGATCAACAAGAAGCTGATGAAATCCCAACCTTGTGCACAGTAGCTCTTCCCTTGTGCTACTGACAGTATTGTTAAGTAGCTCTTCCCTTGTAGTACTGGCAGTATTGTTATGTACAGGAGCTCTTCCCTTGTGGTAATGACAGTATTTTTTCTGTACAGGAACTCTACTCTTGTAGTACTGACAGAATTCAGTACAGGAGCTCTACTCTTGTACTGACAGTATTTTTCAGGACATAAGCTCTACTCTTGTAGTACTGACAGCGTTGTGTACAGGAGCTCTACTCTTGTAGTACTGACAGTATTGTGTACAGGAGCTCTACTCTTGTAGTACTGACAGTATTGTGTACAGGAGCTTTACTCTTGTAGTACTGACAGTAAAGTGTACAGGAGCTCTACTCTTGTAGTACTGACAGTATTGTGTACAGGAGCTTTACTCTTGTAGTACTGACAGTAGAGTGTACAGGAGCTCTACTCTTGTAGTACTGACAGTATTGTGTACAGGACCTCTACTCTTGTAGTACTGACAGTATTGTGTACAGGAGCTTTACTCTTGTAGTACTGACAGTAAAGTGTACAGGAGCTCTACTCTTGTAGTACTGACAGTATTGTGTACAGGAGCTTTACTCTTGTAGTACTGACAGTAGAGTGTACAGGAGCTCTACTCTTGTAGTACTGACAGTATTGTGTACAGGAGCTCTACTCTTGTAGTACTGACAGTAGAGTGTACAGGAGCTCTACTCTTGTAGTACTGACAGTAGAGAGTACAGGAGCTCTACTCTTGTAGTACTGACAGTATTGCTCAGTTCAGGAGCTTGAGTGCACCTATACTGAACAACACTGACAGTGCCCTCAGGTCCAAAATAGTTTTCTGCAATAGTGTGTGTGTGTGTGTGTGATTGTGTATTTGTGTGTGTGTGTGTGTGTGTGTGTGTCTGTATATGTGTGCATGCGTGTTTGTGTGTTTGAGAGAGCGAGAACATTTAAAGATGCTTGCTCGGGGCGTTCAAACAGCCGTCGGCGTGGCATGCAACTTGAAGTCGTGCACTACAGAGATAATTTGCATTGGCCGCTAACCGGTCAGACGGCATGCCTCGCGGGTTGTCATGGAAACACGCCACTGTCGTTACTGAAACGAGCCCGACTACCAACAAGGGAATAGCGTTTTCAATACAGAGGACGGATCCTGTTTTATCTGATCTATTACTCATTGTTATTTTGGTATCAGGGCAGATCCTGAGGTTCCCAACCTGAAGGGAGAGACGCAGCTGTTGTGACAGACATTCTGGGATGCGAGTCAATCCCGGCTACCATCCAACTGGGGTCCAGTGGACTACACACACACACACACACACACACACACACACACCCACACACACACACACACACACACACACACACACACACACACACACACACACACACACACACACACACACACACACACACACACACGTTCGATGACCTAATAGGACGATGCACTGATGTCCCAGACAGACATTCAGACTTCCTGAGTTAGGTGATAAGATGTGAACGCTACTCTTTCTGTTGTCGTGGCAACTAGGGAGAGACCCAGACTGGGGTGCAGAGGGCCTGGTGGTGGAGGGACTGAGTTTGGAGGGGCCTAGAGGGTGGGGGGACTGGAGAGTCCAGGGTAGAGGGACTGGACCCTCATTATTTAAACCTTTGTGGGGTTCTTACAGCTTACCTAACCAGACTCTAATCTGCCAGACGCTTCACACATATGGTCAATGAGCTCATCCATAAACCCATCTAACCCCCCCCCCCCCACACACACACACACACACACACACACACACACGCACACACACACACATCCCACCCGTATATCAATGCCTACAGCACATATTGACACAAAAAGCCGATTCAACATTTTCTTGAATAGAGGATCTGACCATCTTTCCGTGTTTTCGTGTTGTAAAATGTAAACATGACGGCCACATGATTGATCTGGCTGTAGAAGTGAATGTGTTGCGTGGATACAACCATATGTCCGGTTGGCTATGTCTAGGTTCAGTCTGATCTCCTGATACCAGATCAGACATAAAGCTTACACTACACGCTATAGTGTAGGGTTATACACTAAAGAGTTAAATAAAATGGATAACAATAGTGATGCACTATAGTTATATGCGTTTAGATCGATCCTAGTGTAGAGTTGTGAACTAGTTATACATATTATATCAACCACAGTGTCCAGTGTCGTTATAGGGTTCACTATACACTTGTTATATAGAGTTTATATTAATCATTTTTGCACCAGACAGAGAAGCATTGTTTCCCACAGTTGAAGATGAAATCATACAAGCATGATGTATGTCAGTAGGTCAGTGAGTCAGTCAGTCCGTCCGTCTGTCCCGTCTCATGTGACGCTCCTGGTTGTCTCCGTCTCTCGGTGGCAGACAGCCCCACGCTCCCCGGGGTCATAAATAAAGAAGCGTCTTCATCTTTGTGGCTGCTGGGATTATCCAACAGGGCCCCTAAAATGGCTCCGTTTACAAAATGTATGGGAAAATACGGGAAACACGGGACTGCATGAAATCAGAGAGAGGATTCCTCTTCCCTGTGACGGGTCTTTCAGAAACACAAACGCATCGAAATGTGTGTCCCATCAGATCCATTCAAAACTAAATAATTATCTTCATGTCTAACCACCTTCATTTTAAACACAAATTATATTATATTTGTGAATAACAAATTCAAAATCAAAAGTATTGGGAAGCTTTGACTTGAAGACTGTAGTTCTTTTGTTCCTGACGAGGGGCCAGTTAAGACCCCCCCTATCCTTTCACCACGCTGAGGGACACACAGTCTCACACGGCTCCTCTGAGGGCTGGTGTGTGTTGGGTGGGAATTTGTCTCTATTTGAGATGCAAATTCCTCTGTGAGCTGAAAGAGCCGGGGAAACAGGTGTGTGTGTGTGTGTGTGTGTGTGTGTGTGTGTGTGTGTGTGTGTGTGTGTGTGTGTGTGTGTCTGCAGAGGCGTGTTGAATGATAACACATAAGGGCATTGAGCTGGCCCGGTGGGGTTGGGGTGTTGAACTGATCCTTATGGTTCTCCTGGTATCAAACACAAGGTGAGTCGACATCCTGGATTGCTTTTTCTGGATTTGGACAAATTTATTTCTTGAAAATTTTTAGATTTTGGTACAAAAGAAAGTCTGTAGTTTCAATAGCATAAAGGCATTGGCTATTTGGATGTTCAATGTAGGAGATAATTACACATACAAAAAATGTGCAGATATAAATAATCTCAAAGTGATGGCTCAGTTTTTCTTTCTAAATGACCAAAAGGTTGTCAGTTAGAGTCCTCCATCAGAACAGCTGTGGAGCTGTGTTGCGTATAAAGAGTCATTGGTTTCGAATCAAATAGAACAAGCGGTTTACGTTTTTAAATATCTTAAGAAGCACAAGGGAGCCCTCTATGGGTCGACCTGGTGGGCTGCTTCTGCTACTTCTATGAGGAAATAATAAACAGTGTAACGCAACAAACCAAAAGAACTGGCGCTCATGATCGGTAATTCCCATTAGCCATCTTATCCAACAAAAGTTTACCTGAATTCAGCAAATTCTATAAGATGCACAATCCAACATATGGCATAATACATGTGAAAAAAAAATCAACCTCTTTCCGTCCATATAAATGATTGGCAGAGAAATAATAACTAAATCCTTCTCAATGGATAAAAAATGTGAACAGGTGGTCTGTGATCTTCACAGTGTGTTTAAATAATAAAACATTAAAAATGATCCATCACATTAAAAGTTTGAATAATTGTGCTCCCAACATTTTTGAAATCTACGCACGTATATATTGTTTAAAGCCAATTTCAGGACAATTTGTTGCACAGCAACATTATTTAGTGCAAATATACATTATAATTATAATACATAATAAAATCATTATTTATTACTATATTATAATCTAATCATTATAAAGTGATGATTCAAACAAATACATCATTATTATTATTATAAACACAATGATAAATCATTTTGTATTGCTATAATATAAACATGATCGTATAAAGTGATTATTTGAAGACTTTACTAAAATGACACTAAATGTTAGTCAGGTTAACATCCTTCATGGGCCTTTCAGTCTTATTACAATTCAAGATATCTCCAAAAATTTGGAAGAATGTGGCAATATTCTGTGGATGGCACTTGACATGGTTGTACAGCAGGTTAAAACAATAATATTCTCATTTTGTCTGAATAATTTAGACTTTCCTTCAAAGTTTGATCAAGTATTTCCTTCCTCCCACAGCTGTTTTATTTAGTTAGTGTTCTTCAATAGTGTGCATCTAAGATTTCATCAACAAAATAACCATCATGTACACTTTTAACCCAAAATCTAAATCTATATGAATAACAGAACAAAAATGAAGCAGCCAAAGCTTTGGTGGTAAAACTGAGCATCTAAAAACAAGATGCTACATGTTAGCATTGCTCCCGTTGGTGGAAACCACTTCATTCAGCAAGACACTACATGATAGCATCGCTCTCATTGGTGGAAGCCTCATCATATAGCAAGACACGACATGATAGCATCGCTCCCATTGGTGGAAGCCCCATCATACAGCAAGACACTACATGATAGCATCGCTCCCATTGGTCGAAGCCCCATCTTACAGCAAGTCGACACGTGCTAGCATCGCTCCCATTGGCGGAAGCCTCCGCATACAGCAAGACACTACATGATAGCGTCGCTCCCATTGGCGGAAGCCTCATCGGAGAGCAAGAGGCAATGAGCAATCATCCCTCTCATTGGTGGAAGCCCCATCAGACAGCAAGACGCTACGAGGTAGCATCGCTCCCATTGGTGGAAGCCTCAGTTAGCATCCTTCCCGTCGGTGGAGCCTACAGGTAGGAGTCGTGCTCTTGGCTGCTCAGGCTCTCCTCGGAGGCCTGCCGGGAGCCGTCCTTCAGGGAGCGAGGGGGGTCGCTGGGGGCGGACGGAGGGACGGACGGCGCTGCCTTCTCCTCCTCCTTGTTCTTCCTCTTCTTCTTCTTCTTCTTCCCCTTCCCTCCGGCCGGATCCTCCCCCGGGCCCCCGTTGGACGGGGGGGCGGCGGCGGCCGGGGGGCTCTCCACCAGGATGGTGGGGTTCTGCTGGAGGTCCTGGCGCCGGGGGGGCTCGGCGGTGATGATGGCCCGGGCGCCGTGCATCCGGCCGGGGGAGCGGCAGCGCAGCTCCCCCCGGCTCTCCTCCCAGCGGCGCCGCTGGGCCACGTGCTCCCGCTCGATGTCCCGCTCCGACACGGGGGACTCCACCACCTGGGGGTGGGATGTGAAGAGGGAGGGATGCGGGGGGGAGGGTGGGGGGGGGGGGGGAGGAGAGGGAGGGGGGGATGTTGGGAGGGAGGAGGGAGGGAGGTGGAGGAGAGTTTCAGTAAACCATTCAAGGTGCTAAGACCAGAACGTTTGAACGTCTCCCAGTTGAATGCTCAAAGGGGAGGGCTGTGAACACCACCTTCCGCAGCCCAGCCTGTACTGACTGCATCTCACCGGTACCTCAACTCTGCCTAAAATGTACTACACCTGTGCCTCCCTATACTTGCTGTACCTGCCCTGTATTTACTGTACCTGCCCTCTACTTACTGTACCTCGACCGTACATACTGTACCTCACCTGTACTATCTGCACACCCTAAAACAACCACAACAACACATGGCTAGGGTTTAACCTTTACTGAAGCACGAGTCCTAGACCCGACCTGCTTATCGAGAGAATCACTGCAAGTCCCTTTGAATAAGAGAGTCTGCTCAATAGATCTAAATGTGAGATAAAGACAGGTGCACTAGTAATCTAAACGCACCACACAGATAAAACCTTACATAATCCATTCGTTACACCTCCTACACATGAGAAGACCCCGTGGAGATGGTCAGATCGGCCCCCTGGGGTTAGTGGATAAGGTGTGTGTGTCCAGGGTGGAGCTCCAGCCACGTCTCCCTACCTCCCGGACCAGGAAGCCCTCCTCCATGTAGGCCGGCGGCAGGGCCTTCAGCAGCTCCATGGTCTCGTACAGACCCTGGCTCTTCTTCAGCTTCTCCGGGGACCCCAGCATGCACTTGAGCAGGACCAGGCCCACGCGGAAGATGATCTTCACCCCTGGGAGCAGAGCAGGTGGTCCAGAGTTAATGTGGTGGTGTTACCCGGGCTCAACAGGGGAAAAGGAAGATGTGTATAGAGTGCTACAGAGTGGAGTAGAGCAGCAGACTAGTGTAGAGTAGTATAGAGCAGCATAGAGTTGAGTAGTATAGAGTCGTAGAGAGTAGAGTGAGAGCTTAGTAGTATAGAGTAGAATAGTAAAAGAGTAATATAGAGTAGAGCAGTACAGAGTAGTGCAGAGCAGTGTAGACGATAGACTACATAGTAGTATAGAACAGAGTAGAACACAATAGTATAGAGTAGAATTGACCGGTGTCGGTTAGTATAGAGTGGAGTACAACAGTGTAGATCAGTATGGAGTGAAGCAGTATAGAGTGTTGTATAGCCGTGTGGATCAGTATAGAGTGGAGCAGAGCGGTGTAGATGAGCATCGAGGTGGGCACGGGCGCTCACCCTCACACAGGAACATGTCCCAGACGCGCAGCACCGAGGCCCAGGGCAGCGTCCGGGAGAAGGCGCACATGAACCACTCCGTCATGTAGAGGATGGGCTCCATCTTGTGCTTCTTCAGGTGGCGGTGCGCCACGGGGGACACCTTCTTCAGCAGGGAGAACAGGATCTCCCCGTCCAGCTGGATGGCCTCCTGGGAGGGGATGGAGAAGGCGCAGGGACAGGGAGAGGAAGAACCGGTTTGAGAGGTAGAAGAAGAAACGCAGAACTACACTTCACTGGGATGGTTTCATCTAACTGATTGTCTCTAGCTGCGTCACCCGCTCGCCTCAAGGGCAATTATTGTAATGTTTCAAGATGATTACATAAGCCAAATACTGGACAATATACATGTCATATAACAAGCTATAGTCTGGAAGAGTCTTATAGTCTCAAGTAGGCAAGTATGCCTCTTCTCTACAAAGTGAAGCATGTGAGAGGAGAGGAGTTGGTTCCCTCTGGTGGCCACACTGTGTACTATTGCCATTTGTTTCCTGGACCACTCTTTTATTCGTTTCTTAGATTACTTCTGTCTAATTCCCTTACATGCTGTCAAACAAAACTTGGCAGAGTAACCACTTTGTCCCAGAGAATTCATCTTCGCGCCAACACCTCTGACTCTTAACATCAAACATTTATGATTACAACAACAGACATTGTTTGCCTCTGCTAAGAAACCCATTAAACAGCTTTACCTTAGTATCTCCTGCTGAACCAGAGCGTAATGGCCTTGCGTAGCACTGTCAATGTGTGATCTAACTTTAAGAGTCGTCTGACTACCGCAGGGCATTCCTTGGGTATATGTGACTTTGAACACAGGCCGGTCTCCTCACAGACAACAACATGATTAATCTGGTTGAGGGAAGCCTTACCAGTCCTTTGCTGTAGTACCCTGGCAGGTACTTTTCACAGATCTGCACCAGGCCCCAGAAGGCATCCTGTGGTAAAACAGGAAGTAGCTCTTTAGAAATCAAAACAGAAGCGTGACCGAGACCGCTGACATGAACCCGCAGTTCAGCGGGTTCATGTCAGCCAGCAGCTGGTACATGCTGAGTACAGTGACAAGGGACTAGCAGTTAATTAACCAGAAACACAACAGATATAGTATACCTATAGGGTATAGAAATATACCAAAGTATATCAATAGTGTAAATATCTATCTATCCATCTATCTATCTCTATATAGATATACAGTAGACATCTATATAGATATAGATCTATATCTAAAGCACCGGTTTCCAACCTTCTCAGACACATGAATTTGAACCCTTGAAAACCCCAAGTAATTCCAGAGCTAAACATTGCAGAGATGTTTAAAAGTTAAAAAATGACCTTATATAATCACGGTCCTTTTGCATAGTGTTAGTAACGGTATTTAGTAGAGCTGTCAGTTAAACGCGTTATTAACGGCGTTAACGCAAACCAAATTTAACGGCGTTAAAAATTTTATTGCGCGATTAACGTAATTATTTTATTAAAAAAAAAAAAAAAAAAAATTTTTTGGCTCAAAACAAAGAAGCAGTAGCCTGACTGCTATGTTCAAATGACATTTGTTCAAAGCAGTCGTTTATTTGCACTATAGGCTCTTTTTTTGTATCGTCCTGTTTTGATCAGTATATGCCAATGTTGTTATCAATAGAAAATCATTTGCACAAGGCAAGCCGATGAACTTCATCATGTTGATAAGAGAATTAAAATGAGAAGAATTATGGGACAAAAAAATCAAGGGATATTTAGCATAGAAAAAGAATTTGCGATTAATCGCGATTAATAATAGTTAACTATGACATTAATGCGATTAATCACGATTAAATATTTTAATCGCTTGACAGCTCTAGTATTTAGTAAGCGCTATCTGAAGGACGCACCTAAAACGGAACATAAACATGATCTAGAGCAGTCTTTAGATCTGCCGGCATTTTCTCTATAGCCTGCGCTTCTCTGTGTATACTGCAGTTGCTACTAGCGGAGCCACAGCTTCCACCCGGGTGATGACTCCACCGTGCGTGCTTAGCATCGCACGAGCCCCATCAGTGCTACGTCCCACACATTAGGACCAATCGATCCAGTTGATCGTCTATCCTGCGTTTGACCGCCTTTGCTTTAAGTGGGCTGAACCGATAGAATGCTTCCACTGCCACTGCGTTCTCGGTGACTCATGACGTTTCGATGACTTTCTATCGCTATAATTTCTTTCTTTTTTTTGTTTGACTAGTGGGACTGTGTACCTGATGCTATCTAACATTTTTAAAGGTTTTAAAGATAAAAAAAAAACAGATTAATTTTTTTATTTTTTTTTAAATTTTTTCTAATTAATATTAAAAATGTAGAATGATGTGTTTTGCCAATGATTTGGCGGCCTGCCTGCAAAACCCTCACAGGCCATAGGTTGGGAATCGCTGATGAAAAGTATTTCTGCATTCAAATTATCTCATAGTTAAGTATATATGACTATAGTATCTGAGAATGGTTTGTAGTCACTGTGTGTGTGTTTACCTCAGCGGGCATGTGCATGAGGAGGACGGCGGCGATCGGGGCCTGCGCCTGGCAGTACCCCTCCTCCGGCCGGTGCAGGGTGTAGGCCTTCAGTACCCGGAACAGGTCCTGCTGCCTGCACCACACACACACACACACACACACACACACACACACACACACACACACACACACACACACACACACACACACACACACACACACACACACACACACACACACACACACACACACACACACACACACACACACGTTGGATTTTGTTCCTGTTTTTAAAGAAATTCTTTAAAAACAGGGACCCTAACCCTAACCCAGTACTTTATATCCCTGGGATGAATATTCATGATATCTTAGGGTGGAGTTTCTTTCAGGGTACCGCAGGGTCCTGCTGTTTAGAATACGAATGATGCGATACAGAAACACCAGCCTTGTGCTTCTCACACCACTGCCATCGTTCATTGCGCTGTACACAATACGATCTTCATATTTGTTCACCCAGAGAAGAGAGTACTTCTCCAATGCGGGTACTTCCACCGACAGAAAGCCGTATAAGAAAAACGTGCATGGTGGGGATGGTTCTCCTCACCCGTGACCTCCTCTGGCCACAAACATCTCATGGAAGGGGAACTGTCGATGCAGGTCCCTCTCGATCACATCCACCCATTTGGGGTCGCCCGGTTGGCTGTCCAGGTCCTGAAAACCAACACACACGGAGATGTTGGTGGTAGAAAGTAAATGTGCGGCGTTAAGTCTTGATGGAAAAGGTGATAAAGGGGGGTGCTGCGGCCCAGTTGTTAGCACTCCTGGGGCTTTCTGTGGGGAGTGTGAACGTTATCCCTGTGTTCACGTGGGTTTCCTCACGGTGCTCTGGTTTGCCGATCTTGCGAGGAAGCAGGATTGGCGAGATAAAGATCGAGTTTACGATGCAAGCCAAGCGTCAAGTGATGAGCTTGTGACCGAACCACAGTGGTTCAGACCAATCAGCCTCCTATGAAAAACTACGTGATAGACCGAGGGCTCATCCAAAACTTCAACATTGGATTTGTGAAAAAATCTATCTGGTAACATGACATGCAAGAGGATTTGTTACACAAAACCATCTGATGAGACAGGGTACCGGTTTCCTCCAACAACACAAATACATTTAAATGAACACTCCTGCCCTGCCCACGAGCAAGACAGTACACCTGGGTTAACACTCACGCTCTGCTCGTAAGAAAGACAGTTCACCTGGGATAAGACTCCTGCACTGCCCATAAGAAAGACACTTCACCTGGGATAACACTCCTGCACTGCCCATAACAAAGACAGCTGACCCTCTGGGGGGCACTGCTACTGGCTCCTCGCATGTTTATATCATTACTTTTTGGGATTATTATATACATTGTTTTACAGTTTTGTGGGCACAGACAAACACGTGCACTGCATTCACACTCACGCTGAAGCCCCAATTATAATTCAGTTGAATTATTGATGCTGTTTTTTTCTAAAGCTTTGCAATGTTCTTAGGAAATCGCATGACTGAAAGCGTTCAGACCATGTCTCCCCTCCGGAAGTAACCGGCTGACCTAGTTTCAGTTCGATGTGTCTTTCTTACCACACCCATCTCTTACTAAAAAGAATCACTGCACCCTGTGTAATCGAGGTGCTCTCTACAGAACACACAACAGTGGCTCAACGTGGAGATGGAGACAACTAGCTATCTGTATATGTTACCACCTATCTATCTCCTATCTAATATGTGAATTAGGAATAAATAAGCCATTTTCAGCTTGAGACCTTACAACCTTATATTAAATGTTTAACTGACTTGGAACCTCACCACTACCTGCCTAAGCACTTAACTGACCTGAATGCGTCCTCATCACTACCAGTCTAAATGTTTTACTGCCTGGAATGCGACCTCAATACCTTCCTCAGCAATTGACTGACCTGGAACTTTCCCCTGTTCTGCTCTCTCTTCACCTTCCCTCCACACAGGTAGAGCCACGCCCGGCCTCTCAGGGAGGGCGGGACTCCCTTCTGGCACCGCAACTTCACCTGCCAATCAAACACAAAATAGTTTTAAAAGTGACACGCTTTGAGGTTAGAGGAAGCAAACACTGACAGCAATAGCTTAGTGTCACATCAGCTGCAATTAGAGGTGTTCTAGTTCCACACCAGCCCATGTGGAATTTGGTGTTTATTGTGCCCCGTTTTTCTTTTTTTTAGCACCATGGTAGAACTGCTTTCATTAGTGTGATATGTTCCAACACTGAAGGGGGAATTACATAATAGATCTAATGTTAGGGTTAGTTAATGGAGGGATATGGTTAGTTAATGGAGGGATATGGTTAGTTAATTGAGGGGTAGGGTTTTAATAGGAGGTTAGGGTCAGTTCATACAGGGTTAGTAAGTAAGCAAGTACGGGTTAGGGTTATTTATTTATAAAAGCACATTTATAACAGTTTGCGCTGACCAAAGTGCTGTACATAGTGCATTCAGTAGGCAAACATGAAGGCAAAATAACAACAACATTATTAGGGACCTAGTGGCTGAGTGGGGGTGTAAAAGGTCTGATATATAAGATGGGGCCTGACCATTGATGGCTTTGACCACCATAAGAACAGACTTAAAAATGATCCTTTGTTGTGCTGGCAGCCAGTGAAGGGAAGCAAGAACGGTAGTGATATGCTCCCACTTTTTTGACCCAGTCAACAGTCTTGCTGCTGCATTTTGCACTATTTGGAGGCGTGATATGAGGGACTGATGGAGACCAAGGTAGAGGGAGTTACAGTAATCCAGCCGTGATTTTATGAAAGTATGGATGACTATTTCCAGATAGTGGTATGATAGGGAGTGCTTTATTTTAGAGATGGTTCTGAGCTGGTAGAAGCTGTTCTTCATGACGGAGGAGATTTGCTTATTAAAGCATTGATCCGAATCAAAAATGACGCAGAGGTTTCTAGCAGATGGTTTTAAGAATGAGGTTAGACTACCTAGGTCGGTGAAGATGTTTTTTTTGAATTTGGAGGCGTTAAAGATGATAACTTCTGTTTTGCTATTGTTAAATTGGAGGAAAATATCCCCCATCCAGTCATTTATCTCCTTGAGACACTCTAGGAGCGTCTGAAGGCAGTCCCTGGATCTCAGAGGGAGATATAATTGTGAATTGTCGGTGTAAAAGTGGGAGCATATATAAACAGAACAGGATTGGACCCAGGATGGACCCCTGGGGGACCCCACAAGACAGAGGGGCAGAGGAGGAGGAGTGCAGACCTATGGACGCTGAAAATGATCTATGGGAAAAGTAGGAGGAGAACCACTGCAGAGCTGAGCCCCTAATACCAACCCACTGATGGAGACGGGCTAGAAGAGTGGGGTGGTCTACTGTTACGGTTAGTTAATGGAGGGTTAGGGTTGGTCCTAGTTAAGATAGGGTTAGTAAATAAAGGGCTAGGGTTAGGGTTATTTCATAGAGGGAAAGGGATGGTGAATCGATGGTTAGGGTTAGTAAATAGAGAATCAGGGTCAGGGTTAGTTAATAATAATAATGATGTATTGAATTTATATAGCGCTTTTCTAGACACTCAAAGATGCTTTACAGTGAAGGGGGGGACCTCACTAACCACCACCAGTGTGTAGCACCCACTTGGGTGATGCACGGCAGCCAATCTGCGCCAGAACGCTCACCACACACCAGCTTGAGGTGGAGAGTGAGGGAATTAATGAGTCAGCCAATTATACAGGAGGATGATTAGGGGGCCAGATTGAATGAGCCTGGTTGGGCCAGGACACCGGGGAAACCCCTACACTTTTGCGATAAGTGCCCTGGGATCTTTAGTGACCTCGGAGAGTCAGGACCTCGGTTTTACGTCTAATCCGAAAGAAGTTAACTGACCTTCTTGTGTTTCTTGGCCATCCATTTGTCCCAGTGGTTGAGCATGTCCAGCCACTTGGCTTCTCGCTGCCTCAGAACCTCGGCAGGAACGTCCTCCGTCCTGAGGACCAGAGATCAACAGGGTTCAACGTGCGAACACATCTTGTCACATGCTGCGAGAGCGCAAATGATGTCTACACTGGGACGGAATTGAAAAGCGCTTTAATCCTTAATCGCAGTTACTCCAATAGAGTGTATGCTTTTGCATGCTTTTCTACCAAAGCAAGTGGCTTCTTAAGAACGGAGGCTTCAGTTATTTGTGTTTTTCTGTTTGTATACTTTTTTGTTTATCTGTTGCAAAAAACACAGAGCAAGCTGGATCCATTTGTTCTCTAAGGCAGAACTTTGGACTGTTTTAATGGTCAACGTTAAAGTCTCATATAGGAGACTATTACTGTACCATACACTAACTCTCATATAGCAGACATACTGTACAAGACATACTGTACATCACAGCTTGAATTACACTATGGTTTTGTTGTAGAGCAATACAACCATAATCCTGGTGTGGCCTCAGTGTACAGTGAAAACACAAAGCATGCCCAGAGATATTTCTAAGAATCATACAAAACTCCATAACAAAAAGGTATGCTCTCTCTCTGTGTGCGTGTGCAGAATGAAAATACCAATCCTTAACCCCACCCATAGAGAGCACACCCATCATCTCCTCCCATAGCCAAAGGGTTAGAGGACTAAAGAACAAAGCACAACAATGTATCTCCTCTCATGGCCACAAGGCATGAGGACCCCATGGAAGAAGGAGGGGTGTTTTGAAAACAGCGGTGAGGTGTGGCGCGCTGCACACTCTTAATCACTTCCTGTATTAATTACTAATTATTATTAGAGATCCGGTTGAAATGTAGAGGACGGGGCCTGACGTCTTGCCTCTTAACACAGGAAATCTAGTGTGGGACAAAGCAGTGGAAACAGCCGGTGAAGAGCATGAGGGGAACAACAGGAAGCCACGAGGGGAACTTCCCCGGGTTCTGGCTTTTTATTACCATGCAGGATGATCTGAACAATATCACGCAACGGTGGTATAGGCCAAGTTCAAATTAGACCAGCTCCAAGCAGAGACACAGAGATACACACAGACAGACATACAGAGATACACACAGACAGACATACAGAGATACACACAGACAGACATACAGAGATACACACACACACACACACACACACACACACACACACACACACACACACACACACACACACACACACACACACACACACACACACACACACACACACACACACACACACACACACACACGTTTAGACCTGACTCACCCTAACCCTATACACATCCCTCAAATCCTTATTAACCCTATACAAATCTCCTCCATTTTCCAAGAGTAGATTCAGCTGCAAATACCATCAGCCACACAAATCGTAATTTATTTTTAAATAAAATTGAAAGGACAGATAGCTATGAGCCTACACATAGTCTAAAGTAATCTGGGATCCAGCAGTCCTACCCTGTTGTCGGATGTGTGACACTAGGCCTACAGTAATCTGGGATCCAACACTCCTACAGTGTTGTCAGATTTATGAGACTAGGCCTACAGTAATCTTGGATCCAGCATTACTAATATGTATTCTGAATAGTGGGACCGTGCCACAATCTAAAGGGTTCAAATGATGTTGAAACCAAAGCAACAGAACCGTTTTGCCAAATAACATTGCATTTTATTAAGTCACAACCTCATGGTATAGACAGAATACCATACTTATTTTGCCATTAACCTCAAACAATTATTTATTTGTGGATAAGGGTGATGTCAGTTTAACCAAATCAAAATTATGATAGGACATAGGCCAAACATTTGAATCTTTGACTGCTCTTTCTGGCTATTTACATCTCTCAAAAACCTCCAAAGCGCTGTCTATTCCATCTACAAGACATACATACATACATACATACATACATACATACATACATACATACATACATACATACATACATACATACATACATACATACATACATACACAAGTTATCACGGAAGTCCATTATTATGGGGAGGAATATGACGGTTCCTGTAAATGACAGCAGGCTAATTCATTTCGATTCAAAGTTTTTTTTTTTATAAATACCACTTACGATTGTCCAGAATATTGCTGTGCACCCCCCATGAAGCCATACTTGTCGGTCTGTAGCTCCTGGGGGTCAGCAGAGTCAGGTCCAGACTCTGCTGGTCCAGACTCTGCTGTCCGGTCCTTCTCGCTGCCCGGTGGGAAACTTCTGCCGGCCAGTCCATTGCTTTGCTCGATCCTCGCCATTAACAACCATTAAGATGAACATGGGCTAGAAGTGACGTGTATTGACGTTTAGTATGATTGGAATGCCGTTTCCCTGCTCATTAGAATTACTACCTATGGTTAGTTAAGTAGTCCCAACTCCTCCGGCTAACTAGCATTGCCACAGCTGTCTTGACGTCCTAACAACACTATAGCTAGCGCATAAGCTACCTTAATAGTAACATACAGTCGGCGGTGTTGGAGGTGAAAGACTATAATGTCCGTAGCCGCTTCGTGTTCAATGGCTAACCTGCTAGCATCACATCGCAGTCAGCTGACCCACGCACCTTTCCCCTAAACCGCCTTGGTCAGAAACATGGCTGTCCGTAGGTTAAATTCAGCTTTACGTAGGTATACTTATGGCCACTTCCTAAGCTAATAAAGCATCGACAGCGGTCACACTGCTGCCGCCTGCTGGTGACAAACAAAAGTGTTACCTTATTATTGGCATCGACACTGTCGCCACATCGCTATTTCTTGTAATGACCAGAACACCATCTACTGTGAAAATCCATTGTTTAATAATCTAGCTGTAGCTAATTAATCAATTTAATAGCTAAATGTTTTTGGCTTGATTTTTCCAAAATGTCTACCTGACACCATGTAGTAACTTATGTCTTATTGATTATACGTGATAGGCCTATACATATATTTGTATGTAATCATTATTCGTTAAACCCTAGTTTAAATTACCAAATCACCATTGAAATGTGTATATTATCTTTGTCATATGTACCAATAAAATAATTACGATTTGGCACCGTTTCTATTAAATCATACTGAATATGAAAATTGCCCCAATATAAATTATCAAGATAAAGGATTTAAAATTGTACATTTCGTTCGATAAAAAAACAGCAGCACATTATGGCTACCGAGAGACTGTAAACATGTTAAGTATAAATACTAGACTCTTTATTTAAATATTTTACATCTTTTAAAACATATTTACATACATTAGACCTGTATTGTTACACTGTATACACACACGCATATCTTTTGTACACACAAACATCGCTTTCTGGAAGGAGGTCAAGCAAAAGCACCTTTTAAACTGTTCTATACACAAGAGCGAGGTGGGCAGATCTCAATTACATCAACCTGGGCCAAAAAAGGCATGTTTTTAGTTTAGGTCTGCAGTTAAGGCTAAGCTCCCCCTTGTTCAGTTACAACCCCCTGTGTGAAGACTGTCACTGCTCATGGCCAATCCATTTTCCCCACCACACACATACAAACACACTGAGTATTTCACCCATAATTCAATGTAACTTAACATTGTTAATCAAGAAGACAGTATCATAAGACAGGAATCATACAGTGAGTCAAGCTGTAACAGGTAATGCTTTCATGTAGTTAAGAAATCATGCAAAACTAAAGTAAAAAAGAAATTAAGGGGGGAGCAAAAGAGAAAAACAAGTAAAGCATAAGATTATGGATACAAGAACCATTTTCAGTCACAAGTAGACTGTTATAAAAATATACGTGTTGATCTCCCCATGTTGTTCCATGCTGCACATCTGGACAACACTGTTGCATCCGGGACACGGCGGCGGCGGGCTTAGCTATTGGCCTTTTGAAATTATTTCTAGTGTCAACAACAGTGGCACTATTGGTCTCTAAACATCTGGTGAACACCCTTGGTAGCGAGATGTGTAGCAGTTTTTCTAATTACATGCTGTATATGGCTTTCTTTCTTTGGTTTGTTTAAACCGGCTTTGTAGATTAGTCAGCATTAACATTGAACAGATGCGCTAACTGGGTCACTTCACAAGCAGGGGAGGCCGACTGGGACACAAACAAGCTGCAGCTACCAGCAATATTATCGTATTCAAGTGAAATTAATTGTATTGCTAAACTGTGTTTTTCAAATATTTAATGGAATTATGCAAATGAAGTCTGTCTTTGGTGTGGCCATGGTTTAAGGATGACATCTGGAATAATACCCGGGTGACTGTTAAAACAAATGAGATGGACTGCCAATATCAGAATTGGGTTATTCTTGTCTTTGATTCGTGTCAATTCTGGTACATGCTTTTAAATACACTCACGCAAATCAAGAGAACCAAGTCTAAATGTACGCTGCAGTGAGAAATTTAAGTTACAGTAAAAAGACGCAGCGAGAATTACATTCATAACCAAAAGAAATAACCAAAACAATAGGAAACTACTTCTTTATCTCGTTTGTGTTGAGATAGGATTTCTGTTTAGTCATCCATCCAACTGTGAGAAGCTAATGGCTTCCAATAGTCACTCTTACAACTAAATAACACTTACAAAAATAAAACTGTATTTTAATTCAGGCCTGACCTATAATTGCAGTCGTAGCATTTCCAGATGCTAGCTTTAGCATCGTTGGATAGCAAACATCAAATGTACATCATATACCCACACATTCAATGTTGCACTTTACCACATATTGGCCACACTCACCCACCCACAAAAATCTAACATCCCCTCTACGACATATCCTAAATCAGTCATGCTAAGTAAATTGTTCATTTCTGCCGATGGAAGCGAGAGATTTATGAAGCTTACTTCCATAGTCAACCGTTCATTTTACAGATGCAAATGTTGCATGTGTACGTCATTCACAACAGTATGTAATAATGCTTTACACCAAAACAAACATGGTAAGGCCAGAAGAGAAAACACAACAAAAACAATATGTACAACTTAGGGAAAGACTGACAGTTCATAAACCTAGTGACAAACCAGATGAGAGCTTCTATAGCAGGCGCTTTTCAATATAATAATAATATATTCAATAGCAGGAGCTATTGAATATGTTTAGACAAGACAATTTGGAGCTGTTGGGGAAGTACTAGCTAGCTACCCATACAAACACTCACTCGCCCATATCCCTCTCTCTCCTAATCCTTGAAGGTTGGGTATGGGATTTGCGAAACGCCAGCAGATTTTGAAAATACCCAACTCAAATGGTCCTACCCCCTCTCCTTCAACGATGACTCTGACTCCACCCATTCCAAGTACATGGACTCGCAATCATGCACGAGGGAACCATTAGCTAGTTAGCTAGCTCCAGTAACTACCGCAGGGTAACAAACAGAAGCTTGCTCTGGGTCACGAGCTTTGAGTACGTGCACGAAGGCGTCACGCACGGGGGGAGTGCAGTACAACCATTTGATTGACGTACTTACTGTCAGATGCCACTCGGTGGGTCTGGAAATCATTGGCTGGAGTTTTTCGAGCCCTGCTCGTTCCACAGATGATTGACTTGTTTAATTTTCATGCAAGTACTTCTAACTCAGCGGCTGTAAGTGGGTTATGATAAGGATTTCAAGTAATTTTGCAAAAATGGCCAAAAAAGAGAATTCCATACCCAACCTTTAAGAAACATCTTCATCTTTCCAGATCAAATGCCACGCATACACAATTACTTTATGACACAGAAATGACACAACTTCAGCGACAACAACAGAGACAGATCCATCACGCCACCCATTTCTTTCCAAATTCTTGAGAACCTGCAGACCACCATGTCCCATGTGACGATGGGCCATCACATCAAACATATCACTCAGCCACAGAAACGTCTTCCTACACGACAGAACAACGTCCACTCTTCGCCATCGACCTCTCTTGCGAACCGAAACACACCCATGTATACCTGACAGCATTCGCACACACAAGCCAATGAGTATCGCGAGCAGCATCGTGTAATGACCTGCTCGCTGGGCGTCCCTGCAGCTGTGGGGTGGTTACAGTACCGTTGTGTATAACTGAGGGCTCTGCTAACGTTAAGCCCTTTAACCATCAGAGGATACAGAGAACTGTCCATCGGCTGTTCCGTCATGATCCACATGAAGGGGCCTTAGCTGCCCTTTCCCCCTCCTTCCCCGCTCAGGAGCGCGGTGAACCTTCGACCCGGCGCAGGGCAGTGTGTGCGTGTGTTTGTGTGTGTGGGGGGGAAGGGGGTCGACTTGGCCAAAGAAGTAGAAGGAAGGACACAAGGGGTCACACATGCCCATGCCCACACGCACACACAGCACTCAGTCTGTGTATTCTGCAACAATGGACAGCAGCACCGTGATGTCATCTGGCTTCCCACCTGCAGCACAACAGAAGGGGGAGAAAGGAGGGAGGGGTCAATATTATGTAATGCTGCTCATGAGTCTTAAAAGTGAAGGGAGGGCATTTTGCCTCTGTGTAACCCGACGATAGGTCCACTGCTAAGTCCAATACTGTACCCCAGGGTGACAAAGAAATCGGATGTCTCACCTCGCACATTCAGTCCGTTGTCGCAGGCGAACTGTGCAAACGGGGACATGTAGTTGGGGTCGTAGGCGAGGTCGTGCGCTTGCTTGGCGATGCTTTCTGCCGTCTGCAGGACGCTGTCGTAGTTTGTGGTCTGAAAAACAAATAAAGCGATTAGCACGTGATGCGTATCGTACATTAGACATTACAATTTCTGGTTGATATTGGTGGTAGCTGTGTGGATTACTCTGTGCTTGGTGGAGTAATTTGCTGAAGAAGGCCTGATGGGGCTCTTCAACCAATAGCCTTTCTTCATTACGTACTCAACACGATAACATAACTATGGCATCTATCCTGGAGGACAGATCACATGCTGAATGTGTGCAGCAGAAGGGACCACCTTGCGGAAAACCCACTGGCTCCCGATCCCACAACTCCACAGGTGAAAGCGATCTAAATACAGAAGTCATGTGACTTTCACCGCAACAGTTGGAATACCTTGAGCTTCTTGAGCTCCCGTAGGATCATGTAGTCGGGCATGTTGTCGAAGAGGCCGTCGGTGGCCGTCAGGATGATGTCGCCCAGCTGCACGTCGAAGGAGGCGCTGTCAGCAGCGTCGGGGCTAGAGGAGGCAGACGGGGGAAAGAAAGAAAGAAAGGAAGAAAGAGAGAGAGACACGCATGCACGTTAGGGTCAGCCAACCAGTGAAACAGGAGTGATGCAGATGGAGAAAGAGCAGCCACCAATTGTCCCTTTTCCATATACATATGCAGGGCTGGATTGACTCGGTTTAATGGTGTGACAGCCCAGTGCGGCTGGGATTGGTGTCGACATTACAACAGGGCAGCCCGCTTGAATGTGGGTCCTTAACGCACTCGCTAGAGTCGAGGGGGTTAAAAGCAGTGCACAGTTTTAAAATAACTAAGCATTTCGGGTCAATGGTCACAGGATGAGGTCAAGCTGGCAAGTCTAAATCTGAGAGGAGCTCTTGTCTCTCACACACACCCTGCTCAAATCAGTAGCAGCATAGGAAGGTAAATTCTGTAGCAGCATAGGAAGGTAAAATCTGTAGAGCAGCATAGGAAGGTTAAGTCCTTAGCAGCATAAGAAGCTCAATTTGTACACTATTGACCTTTTTGTGTTCCTTGAAAAAGAAGTGTCCACCATTTTGCTTTGACAGTTGCCATCGCTTATGTAAACGCGTCAGTTATGTCTGGTATCTAGGGCAACAAATACAGCAGTTGGCGGTTTTCTGCAGGTGTCAATATAAAAGATGAATGCTGAAGATCTTGTGAAAACAACACACTCGCTCTGTTGTTTGAACACTGAGTGTCAGTTTTACCTCTTGGTAAAAAATACATCAACCCTTTATATCCAATTCCACACACTCAAATCTAATTTTGAGGTGGACAAATCCCAGAGAGCACTTATTCCACAAGAATAATACGCATTAGGGATGGGCGTGAGGAATCGATTACTCGAGTACTCCTCGTTACAAATGAACTCGGTTGGTGGATAGGCAAACTCGAGTTTGCATATACACACAGACAAGTTTTCTGATGCAAATGTATACATTTTCTGTGTGGCACCACTGGCGCGTGCCGTGCACAAAGCAAATGAAATGTATCAAATTTCTGTGCGGCGCGTGCCGTGTGTGCACAACACCAGAATTCAAAAAGTTAAGAGATGGCGGTTAGAGCAAAGCGCAGCGAAGTATTGAAATACTTTACAGAAATAGGAGATCATAAGGAGAAATGTCAAATATGCCAAGCGAAATCGAGCTACCAGAGTACTACAAGTACTATGAGGCCACATATGCTCCTGAAACACAACGGTAAGTTCGGGAAAGCAGACCCGCAGCAACCAAGTGTGACGGTTATTTTCACCGTCGCAAGACGCAGCTGTAATCCCGGCCGTGTATAGAAGATCACAACGCTGAGTATTTTTTTTTGTTCATTTGCTGCCGCCTGCCGTTTTATTTGCAGCTTTAAATTATTTGCAATGGTTAGGCTACTTGTTTTGTTTTTTTTTAAAAAAATGTTACAGGCCTTTGTTCGATGTGATTTAAATAGTGAGACGCATATTTATTTTTGCAAGGAAAATGTGTTTTGAACGTTTGCCAAAATAAATAATGAATACTCTGATAACTCTTGACTGTTTGGATTGAGAATAAGCATCACATATTTGGTTGGTAATATTGCCGTTCATCACTAGGCCAATTCCTGCTGCAGATTCGTTGCATTCTAAAAATAGATTCGTTTTAAACGAGTACTCGATTGATCCTCGAGGAATTCATTCGATCACTCGAGTTTGGAATTTACTACTCGTGCCCATCCCTAATACGTATGCATTCATTTATTTCCCGGTCATTCCCGCCCTTCAGCATTGAGGAGCTCACCTGTCGCTGAGCACCACCCCCTCCACCCCAGGGGGGGCGATGGAGAGCTGGAAGGGGGTGTTGAAGTAGTGCTGCTGCTCGTCCGACCGGTGCACCACCTCGCCACCCCGCACCACCAGGAAGCCCGAGTCGCCCAGGTTACACGTGTGGAGCTGGTGGCTCCGCCGGTCCAGAACCACGATGCAGGCCGTGCTGCTGCCTGCAGGAGACCAGGGGGTCGGAGGGAAAGTTGAGGGTCAGAAGGGTTGGAGGTCACAAGTAACATTTAATTGAAGGAGTACCTTCAGGGACAAGGGATGCAACGTCAGAAAACATGATAGACGTCCCAAACACATATGGTCATGGTTTAGGAATCATTCAGGAATAGCATAGAATAGGGCTGAACGATTTATCGTTTTCTGATCGAAATCGCGATTTCAGACAACGCGATCTCGGGATCACCAAAGCCACGTTTTTTTCGGTTTTACTGTGCGTTCACGCGTCAACTCAGAGACGCGAATCGGGCGAATTAATATAATATAATTGTAACACGACCTGGTGTTCCAATATCAAGGGCAAAAGCTGTGTGAGCCTCCGGATGGCTGTAGGGCTGGGAGCTCTCTTCGAGGGGTTTGTTTACCGGCGTTGTTATGGTTACCGGTCTTGTGTGTTCCAACGGTTTATTAGGAATCTAATAAATGGCTGTCTACTGTGCGTTCAAACAGGATCCCATACAAAGTGAACGTATAGACGCGTATCGGGCGAATTTTTCGCGAGAGAAAAAAGCCGGCGACAGGTTTTGATTTGTCGCGCCACACTTTCGCCGTGCACAGGCAAGCGCGTTCACGTTTCGCGTGATGACAGCCAATCATCGTTCAACAGCGTGGCCACTGAGTCACATGTGTAACGTAACAGCCAATCAGAGTTAAACCGTCAAACTCAGTGCAGTTCAGTCCGGGGTGAACTGCATCATTGAGGAGAAAGTGAATGTTGCCGTTTGCGACTCCTGGAGCTCTATATATAATATAATAGTATGTAATATAATATTTGTTTATACAACGGGTGGCTTAAATCCAGCGATCTGATTGGTTCATAACTGTTATATAATGAGTGTATACATAACAGTTGGTCAAGGACTTGTTCTAGTACTAGTTTACATGCAAGTTTCTTAATAAATACATTTGAAATCAATTCTTAACTTTAGTTTTCATTCTTACATTAGAGTAATGGCATGTAATGTTTTAATGGTATGATTTCATGTTTGTAAATATTACTGTACATTGAGAATATTGAACTGAAGCTTGATTTGAAGAATATCATGAAGAAAATCGAAATCGCAATAGCTGCCAGAGAAATCGCAATTCAATCTTTTCCTGAAATCGTTCAGCCCTAGCATAGAAGTATGGAAACCAAAAGTGAACAACTGACAGCCTGTCTAGAAGCTGGGTTTTTAAATGCTTCTTACAAAAAAAGGAAGATATTTTGCGAACCTTACACATGTGAGAAAACTGTTTTAGACGGACAGGAAAGATTCGCTAATATGGCATCCATCTTGGATAGCCATCGACAGGAAATATCAAATCAATACTAAAAGGTTCAATGGTTAATTGGTTCAATGAAGGTGCCTACTTCGGAGGCACTGTTAAAACAGGACTTATACCATGGAGCTATAGCTTCTTAAAGCTGCTTGAATTATTAAAGCTCCACTCAGTCAAACCCCAGCCCTAACCAACAGCATGTATACTCTATCGATGCTTCATAACCCCGAAGATAATGGGTTCATGTAACTGAGGACATTTGAAAACATTCAGGATTTTAACAGCTGCTGAACCAACATGCAGTTATTTCAATTTATATAAAACGTTGACGTGGTCCATGCATATCAGCTATATATATCCAAACACTCTCGTATGAGTATACATTATATTTTGGCTAGAAGATGCTGACCCGTCTAGATTATAGTACATCATGAAAAGTAAGGAAATTGAGAATAAATGAAGGCTATAATTGTAAGTCCCAGGGCCCAGTAGAGGTCAAACCTGGACCTGGAAGGCCCGAACACACTTCTGGTTATGGCTTCTAAAATACAAACAGGCCACGTGAAAAGATTTGGTTCAAGACCAAGAAGAGGGGTCTAATATGTTCCAGACATACCGACACTGGGAATGGGACGGCTTGTTCACTCGTCGAGTTACGACCGCTTCACATCCATTTTTAACTCAGATAGATCTGCCTGGTTGGCGGTGGAGAGTGAGTGAGATGGTTCCGGCCTCACGTTACCTCCCTGATGTCAGACTGTAGGAAATACCATGGGATCGATTTCAAAAGGCAGCTCCCTGAAAGGTCTTCTCTCACATCCCTGCCATTTATTCATTAGGCAGATGCTTGGTTCGAAAGCAGCAAGTTAGATTTCCTTAGTAGTAAGGGGTTGGGGGGGGTCTTGCTCAAGGAAGCCTACAGCTTTGGAAATTGGGGATTGAAACCTAGGACGTTGTCAGTGTAGCCACGAGACTATCCTCACCAACCTCATCGCAATATCTCCCACAAGGCCGATATCGATATGAATCTCAACAGTCATGCCTGTGCAACTACACTTTGAGCCATTACCATTTGCAAAACCAAACAACCGAGCTTGTCGCTTCAAAAGGAACAGAGTCTGCTATGAACCAGCACATACAGGCAACGTTGCTTCAGAACAAACAGTAGCGTCTAAACCAACACGTACAGACAAAGTGGCTTCAGAAGAAATAGTAGAGAGTCGGCTACGAACAAACACTGGGGTGGAGTACACTTTTGGCACGCCATTTATTAGTAGTTTTTCCAATCTTTTGAAGTATTTCCAATCTTTTGGCGGAATGCGACCAAAACAAGTTTTGGAACCTTTTAGTACCCTTGCAGGGCCCTCTGACTCATGCTGTAGTTATGTCCCACTCTTCTCATGGATTCGCCCAGGGCCAAAATGACTCACTCTGGACCTAACTTTATAATTGTACTCCCGCTGGATGGGCGTGTGCGTTTGTGTGTGTCAGTGTGTGTGTGTGTGTGTGTGTGTGTGTGTGTGTGTGTGTGTGTTTGCGATTGTGTGTGTGTGTGTGGCTTTCTATGCCAGTGCGAGTGTGTGTGTTTGTGTGTGTTCCGAGAACTTAGTCTGGCCTTTTCTGGGGCATTAGAATGTCGAAATATCCTTTTATAGTGAGCCTGAAAGCCAAAGCATTTAACGTATGAACATGGCTCTTAATAGCTCAGATTTGCTGCCATTATACTAATTACCGCCTCCGGCAGGGAGTCACGAGACAGACAAGAGCAGCCCCTTGTCTAGAGGAGACATGGAAGAGCCCGACAGTATGCACACAGCATGAGGAATATAACAAAGGACTCATGAAACGAATCACTAACCACGCTTACAAGGGTTCTATTCTACCGCCTGGCGTTAGGCTTATCAGCCATTTCAAGCCATTTTTAAATCGACCGACAGTGACACCACAAGTGGGAGTGTTAATCCAAATGTGTGATGGATGGCCTACTAGTTGGTAGTCCACAGTGTAGCCTGATCCATCTATTATATCAGTTGGTACAGTCGACTGGGTAAGATGATCTATCCATACTGCTAGTTGGTACAGTCCACTGTGTACAGCCAGTTCCATCTATCCTACGAGTTGGTACAGGCCACTGTTCAGCCGGTTCCGTTTATCCTACCAGTTGGTACAGTCCACAGTGTAGCCATGTCTATCTATTCTACCAGTTGGTACTGTCTACTGGGTAAGCTGATCCATCTATCCTACGAGTTGGTACAGTCCACAGTGTACCACTATCTATCTCCTACAGTCTACTGGGTAAGCTGATCTACCTATCCTACCAGTTGGTACAGTCCACTGTGTAAACTGGAACTATCTATCCTACCTGTTGGTACAGTCTACTGGGTAAGCTGATCAATCTATCCTAACAGCTGGTACAGTTCACCTTGCGATCTATCCTACCATTTGGTACAGTCCACAGTGTAGCCATACCTATCTATCCAACCAGTTGCACAGTCCACTGTGTAGACTGGATCTATCTCTCCTACCTGTTGGTACAGTCGACTGGCTAAGCTGATCTATCTCTCCTACCTGTTGGTACAGTCGACTGGCTAAGCTGATCTATCTCTCCTACCTGTTGGTACAGTCGACAGTGTAACCATGTCTATCTATTCTACCAGTTGGTACAGTCCACTGGCTAAGCTGATCTATCGATACTACCAGTTGGTACAGGCCACTGTACAGCCGGTTCCATCTATCCAACCAGTTGGTACAGTCCACAGTGTAACCATGTCTATCTATTCTACCATTTGGTACAGTCCACTGGCTAAGCTGATCTATCGATATACTACCAGTTGGTACAGTCCACTGTGCAGCCGGTTCCATTTATCCTACCAGTTGGTTCGGTCCACTGGGTAGGCTGGACCTACCCCCCCCAAACTGTTGGTACAGTCTACTGGGTAAGCTGATCTATCTATCCTAGGAGTTGGTCCAGTCCACTGGGTAGCTGTATCCATCTCTCCTACCTGTTGGTGCAGTCTACTGGGTAAGCTGATCCCTCTATTCTACTAGTTGGTCCAGTCCACTGGGTAGACCTTCCGGTAGAGCAGCTGCGAGGTGAAGGACGTGCTCACCTAACAGCGGGACTTTGTTCTGCAGGAGCTCGTAGTACCCCGAGGTGAGGATGCCCACGGGCTGGCTGGGCACGAAGCGCCCCTCCTTTACCAGCCGCTCGCAAGTCCGCATCAGGGTGGCGGAGAACTGGGAGGGGTCCACGCCGTAGTCACGCCAACCCCCGACGCCATCTGCCACACCTTGAGATGATATATAGAACATACAGGAGATGTGTTTTGAATGAGTTGTACTGTCTGTTTCAAGAGGACCCTGACATGAGGAGAATATACCTTTGGACATCCTAACAGAACGGTTTGTATTTATTTTAGAACTAGTGGAAAACTTGTGAACGAGGAGTCCATAAACCAAAATCGAAATGATCTCGCTCCTATCTGAATATATAAACATGGCTTGTCTATGCCCTGGGTAGGTTAACCGAGGGGAAGTAAATGTTTATTCTCAAGGCTGTTTGGCGGAGCGAATGCACTAGGGGGCTAACGTGTGAACATTGAAGGTTGTGACCACACAGACCAAACATTGCAACAGCAAAGGGGAAACTACGATTCGTACTCAAATAAGTCAAACGCGTCGTTCTGGATGAGTTGCGTAGAGCGATGACGTAAAGACCACTGGGCACCGTGCCCAGACTGGCGTGCGGACAGAGCAGACACTGGGCACGCGGCTGCAATACTACGCCACGGTATGTGGCACGTGAGCCCGGTGCGACCGCACGGACGAGGACGTCGGCCCGTATGTCGACTGTTCCTCGGGGAGGATTTTTAAGTCAAAGACAAATGAACTACAGTAGAACTAGGAAAGGCAATGAACACCAAGTGGTTGCCAAACGCTGTTTTGTTGGCTAGACCCTTCAGCGCCCCCAACAAAAGCATTTGTCCTCAGCTACACTGCTACAACCATTAGCAACATGGCTGCCTCCACTGTCAACCATTCTGACCTTTATAAGACATTGTAAATATAAGTCTTAAATACATATGTAGTGCAGTTCTACAGATCCAATCACATATACATAAGCGTATTACAAAACTGCTCCCGCAATGCCCTGGCTCTGAACTGAGTTTCTGGGTGAAAGGTCACCGCTTTACCCACGATTACCCTTAACACATGCTTTTCCCTCCCGGTGTTCACACATATTCTTTTATTTAGGTTTCCAACGAATATTTTGGTTTACAGTTGTATGTAATGAGTCATTCGTTCTTCATGACAACCATCACATTACATATTATAGCCCAGCGGAAGACGGGAGGCTGGTCGTGTTTTCACCTGAGTGTGTGATCACGTGCTGGATCATTGAAGGTCATCCCCAACCCTAACCCAGACGGTCATCCCTAACCCGAAAATATGATACATAATCCTAACCCTGAAGGTCATGCGTAACCCTAACCAGGATGTCAAACAGACATGTCTGCACGGTCCACACGTGAGTTAGCACAACTAGTAGTGTATGCAACAACAGAGGTACATTGGTTAACAACGGGGGGGGGGGGGGGGGGGTGCTTACCCAACACATCGGCCGCTTTGTGCCGCGCTATGAAGCAGGCGTCGTCCCCGTAGCACATCCCTTTCTTCAGGATCCCCTTACGGAAGTCCTTTCCGAACCCATAACTCGCGGTGACCAAACTGTAATCTCGACCGTCGGTTTGAGAGAGTCCTCCAAGGACCGCCCTGGCCACCAGTCTCCCATACGATAATACAGACAACATGCCCCAAGGACCCACAACCCGTCTTTAAAACCCAAACAACCGTATAGCCTTCCCACGTCGCGCACTAGAGGATCTGGGCCTGGTTCAGTTCAACACATCCCATTTCCACCGTAAGAAACTAGTATTATACTGCAGTAAAGCAGTCGCGAAGATCCCACGGTCCGTACTATTGTCCGACGTCTATGTTTTATTAGATAATAACAGAGTTCCTCCGGTGTGCACTATCCTCCCCGACATGTTTCTCATCCACTAGGGTGTCACGACTTGCAGTGTGTGTGTACGACGTCACAGACGGCTGCGCGCGCAAAGCGCGTGGGTGCGCTTGATAGTTCTGCAGAGTGAACCGCGTGCGACGTCTCACCTTTTGAGCCATGGCTTGTGCGTTAGCACTCTATGACATAATCGGGGAACTTGGTAATTATAAACTGTTGGCCAATATAGTCAGTGAAATGCAATTATAATATTGTGGATACGCACGATAAATAACCAACACGTACTCACATAATACAATAAAACTAATTATCATAAAATTATTTTTTTAAAATATTTGAAGAATCACAGCATCAAATGAGTTGGCAATAAATGTATCAAATGTATTCATTAATTAAATATTGTAATCGAGACAAGTAATTCATTCATTATTCGATTAACATCATCTCTATTGTCGAGGCTGGTCCCAACCGCAAGTCATTCAAGGGATCCACCCCTTTCATTCTGATAATCGAGGACGAGGAATCAAATGCACCTCACCAGTTCCTGACATTCAACAAGACCGTTCCCAGCAGCGGACAACGTCGTATCACGGAAAATATCCGGGAATAACAAATTGGATTCAAGTTGTTGGTAAGACAGACGTGAATGCTCTTTGCATTTATTCTATCAATCTGTTCTATGTATTATGGTTATGTAGATTATACTATGTATACTCTTTAGCTTTAAGGTTATTATCTGTTATTTTGCCCGTTATAACGATATGTTAGGGTGTCTTCAGTATAACGTCATGGTTTCGTTGTTATCAAATAGATGGTTCAGCCACCAGCAGAATTGATATTTCACTCATTTGATATTCAGATGTTCGATTCATAATATTCGCTTCACGAATATTATTGTCCAGTAGAACCCAATCGTTTATTTCTTACATCGTATCCCGTCTTAACAGTGTGTAGCCCATATTAATATGCACACACGCACACATATATATGACCGATCGGGTTTTATTCATTCATTTACTTATAATATGTCAGAATCGGTGTTCTGATAAAACGCTGATACATTATGGTTATGGATACATTTTCTTGTATTAATACCGGGATGCAGGCCTAAATCCCCAGGATGCAATGCCTATTTGTTTATAAAGTATATTCAAGCGGCTTTGACGTTTTCCTTTACAGAGGCATGATGAAGAGTGTGGCGCTTCTGTGTCTGCTAGCCATTGCTCTTCTGGCCTCTGAGCCCGCATGGGCTAAGAGGGGCAGCAG
Source organism: Gadus morhua (assembly GCF_902167405.1). Lineage (NCBI taxonomy): Eukaryota > Metazoa > Chordata > Actinopteri > Gadiformes > Gadidae > Gadus > Gadus morhua. The sequence goes on along the minus strand of NC_044051.1, from coordinate 13,075,346 downwards.
CAGCGGCGGATCAAGGACCTCATCCGCAAGCCGAACAAAAACGCAGTCTGGAAACCAAAAACCAAGTCGATCGCCTTCGACTCCCAATAGAAACCAACCCAACCCATATCCGGCCGGTGGGAGCTACCCTCACCCCCCTCCCAAACAGAAGCCAGCTCCTGGGAGTTACCCCGGGGGTGGCAGTTACCCTGGTGGAGGTAGTTACCCTAAACAGAACCCAGGAAGAGCCAATCCCGCGGGCCAGCCTAACCAGAACCCTGCTGGTGGATACCCCAACCAGAACCCAGCTGGTGGATACCCCAACCAGAACCCAGCTGGTGGATACCCCAACCAGAACCCAGGCAGGGCCAACCCGGGCTATCCCAACCAGAACCCTGCTGGTGGATACCCCAACCAGTACCCGGGCAGGGCCAACCCAGGCTATCCCAACCAGAACCCTGGTGGATACCCAGCCGCTGGGGGTTACCCTAACCAGAACCCGGCCCGAGGGTATCCACCCCAGTACCCAGGCGGCGGCGGGTACCCAGTGGCCGGGGGCTACCCAGGAGGGTACCCGGTCCGAGGGGCTGGAGGGGCTGGAGGACAAGGATGGGGTCAACCCGGTGGATATCCGGGCGGCGGTGGGTACGGCGGAGCAGGAGGGTACCCCGGTGGTGGAGGGGGGTACGCAGGAGGAGGAGCAGGCGGCTACCCCAACTGGAACCCCAACAATAAGATCCTCAGTCCCCGGTACGGCGGAGGAGGGTACGGCGGCGGCGGGGGACACGGCATGGGAGGGGGCTCCCCGTTCTCGCACTCTGTCCAGAACAACGGCTTCAACCCGTCGCAGCAGTCCAGGGGCTTCGCCAAGAAGGCCATGATGGCGGCCGGCGTGGGGGCCGTGGCCGGCATGGCGGTGGGCTACGGCCTCGGGCGTTTCCCCCGGCCCCACTTCAACTTCCGCAACCCGGAGGAGGAGAGGAACTACAACAGCTACATGTACCGCCGCTACGGCACCAACTCCACGGACGAGGTGGACTACGGCCGCGACTACGCCTACAAGCCGCCGCCCCGCGCCCAGACCTACGACAGCTTCATGGCCACCTGCATGAAGCGCACGGACCTCCTGCAGGAGAAGACCCCCGGCCCGCAGTCTGACGAGGACCTGGTGGGCATCGAGGCCATCGGGTACCCGGCGCTGATCGATCAGGTGAAGACCCGGATCTGCGTGGAGAACTACATGGAGTACTCCGCGGCGTTCCTGAAGAAGGCCGAGCCGGAGCAGCGCTCGGATCCCCGTCCCGGAGGCAGGGCGCCGCAGAACGCAGGAGGGCAGCAGCTGCCCGCCTCGCTCCTCATGCTGCTGTGCAGCGTCTTCGTCCTGCACTGAGGCACCCCTCTCTAAACCCCCCGCCACCCCGTCTGTCACTCCTGTCCGTCTGTCACTCCTGTGTCGTCACTGTGGTCTCCCATCGGTGCGTTGTCAATACTGTTACTCGGTCCTGCACTCGTTTCATATCTAATGTGTATATGAACACTCGTCGATTTAAGCCCTGTTAATCCATCGACTGGAAATCATTTGGATGGTACGTTTTATTTACTTTTGATAATCGGGTTGATCATTTCTGTCGATTTTCAAGTCAACTTCTCAAACATGCTGATGCTACAAAGTACGCAATCAGTTATGTCATCATCAGGGACTGTAGCTTTTGATGAGCATCTGCCGCTAATTATGTCATTTTAAAGAATGATTTGTAAATTATTCAAAAGGAATCAACAATGACATGATCATCAATTTCAATTAGAAAGGGAGAGATGCTGTGTGTGCATATGATTAAAGATTTACTGAAGTTAAGTTTCATGAAGTTGCACTAAAATTAAACAGAAATTATTGAAATTTCACTAGTATAATTTGACGAGTATAATTGTAGTATAATTGCACTTTTTAAAAGGAGCTTCTCTGCACTCCTTGTTTGTCGTACTGGATATTTTGCAGATTTCATGCTACAAGTGTAATTGTTTCCTTTGGCTGTTCTAGTTATCTCGTTCATAATATGATGAATCACATTGAATGTTATGTATATATGCATTTTGTAATCATTTGTCATGGATTGATATATAAATGGTAAATGTTCTGCTGTTTAAATATCCTTACTTACAGAAATGACTACTGCTTTTAAAGGCATGCTGTGCAGGATTTTTTCCTACTTTATAACTATTTTCAGTTGAAACACAAACAAACTAACTCTTATCTGTCTAGCATTGCACTGCTAAATCTTAATAATTTGCTTTGCTGTCAACAGCCATATAATACAATGTTATAAAACAAGTTAAGGATTAGAAGTCATTACTGACCAAAACATTATAGCCACAAACTGTTTTATTAAGAATACAATATGTAAGAGTGTCTGATAAGAGACATAAGTAATTAAACTCTAACGCATCCTCAGAATTTACTTGAACTCACCTAACATATGAACTAACTTTTTTAAACCATTCATAATATCTCGGTACAAAAGTAGTTTGTCAGACCAGAACTGGAATTGTTTTCTAATGCCCTATTATGTTGTTGAACCTCTAGAAGTGCACTTATTATTCTTTATTAAGGTGTTGCAAGTAGTGCTGTTGTTGATCATTTGTCGAGCATGTAGACATGTTTATGAATTTCTGGTGGCTCCTATCAAGGGTATTTTATCTTATGTATGAATTTTAAGTTTGCTAAGTTCACTGTTTTCCCTGCCTGCCTAATATATAAAATACTAATAAAACAACAACAAAAAACGACATCTCTTGATTGTTTCTGATATATGTAATCAAACATAATATTAAACATTAGAATTGTTAGATTATTAGAATTATTAGAACACAAAGTATAGAGCACAGTACTACGCGCAGTGATAACTTTTATAAAACACGTATATATTGAACACAAGCTGATAGTAAACACGCTCACCCTTGGACTTTTGTGCAACAGGCTTTTCTTTCAAGTAAAATAGGGCCTGTTGTTTTGCAACCTATTTAGATCGCAGGTATAGGATGACAGGACTGCGGCTTATTATTTGTTATGTTATTGTTATATCTAATGTGTTCTATAAATATATTTGATTTTATTAGTTAGTTAGATTACAGTTCATTTCTTTCAACATTGTTTTTCTCATGGTTGACATCTCAAGTGTTTTAATCCAGCCTTTTCTTGTTTGAAGTGACCACAACATATATTTAGGTATAGAAAGAACACCGGACCAGTGATCACAACATATACCGTATATCTATCGACCACCTGACCAGTGAAGAAAACCTATATCTAGGTAAATAAAGACCACCTGAACATTGGACACAACAGCTATATTAACACAACAAATAGCTAGTATATAGATCACCTGAACAGTGAACACAACCTATATCTGTTATAGTATATAGACCACCTGACCAGTGACCACAACCTAAATCCAGTTTGACCACCTGACCAGTGATCACAACATATATCTAGGTATATACAGGTCCCCCCAGGGCTGTAGACAGCTCATTGAAATAACAAACCTCAAAAGAACCACAGTTTGTTGGTCAGCCGATCATTTTAGGTCCAGCCAATTCTCAAAAAAAAAGAAGAGGGAACTTAACTCCCTAAGGGGGGGGAGCATGTGACAGCACATGAAACCCTCTTACCACGAAGATGTTTTCAAAGAAAAGCAACCAATTCAAAATAAAAATAAAATATATAAAAAACCTCAGTTCTACTGAACCAGGGGGAAGGGAAACCATGGTGGTGTCTTGTGTTACCATTCGTGTGTTTCCATACAGTGCGTCATTGTACACACACTTGTGTGTACAATAACGTCTCTTTGCATCTCGCCACACCTGCTCAATGTTAATCGATACGTTTGTCAGGTTCAGTGTAGAACGTAGAGCACTGAAAGAGTAGGCGTGCCATTTATGTAAGAAAGGATAACACCAATGTGGTTAAATTCACTTTATTAGCAAATCCTGTGGATTATTGTTTCCACGTTGCAAACCAGGCGGCAGCAGTTTGTACGCACAAAGGTCTGGATGCGCCCCCGGGTGGTGGTGGGCTGCCTTCTACAGACCCCTGATCCAGGCTACAGACAGGTAGACCATCACCGACCCCGCGGCACAGAAGAGGCTGTCCGCCTGAGCCGCGGGGGCGGAAGACTTCACCCGGTAGCTGTTCTTCACTCCTTGACTGTCACGCTTGTGGTCCTTCTTACTGCTGGAGCCGTGATGTCCGATGCCAAACTTGGGCCGGCCCCAGGACCCCAGGCCGAAGCCGCCTACTGCTCCGGCGGCCGCGGCTCCTGCCAGCTTCAGTCCTTGCTTGGGGGAGAATAGGCTCTTCTTGGTGGGCTGCTGGGCGGGGGCGTTCCCCTTCCCCTCGCTCCCCTCCTTCTTACTGCCCTTCCCTTTGCCTTTGAAGAAGCCGCCGAGGCCACCGCTACGCTTGGACTGGACGAGGGGGCACAGCGTCGCCAGAAGCAACGTGCACAAGCACAGCGCCGCGAGCTTCTGTTGACCGTTCATGGCCGACGTCGCTTGCTGTCAATACAATCAGAAGAGACGGGCCACAACAGTCAACAATACTATACGAGTAGTACTACAACTACAAATAATAATAGTCCTCTTATTACAATGAATAATAATGCTATACTTCTACCACCAATTAACAATAATATTACTCCTGTTGCTAAGAATAAGAATACAATACTACTACTACAACTAATAATAATAACCCCTGTTGCTTTGAATATGCATACTATACTTCTGGTACTAATAATAATTATATTACTCCTGTTACTTTGAATAAGAATACTATACTTTTACTACTATAAAAGGCAAGTCCATTGTATTTGTATAGCCTTAATCACAGTAACAGCCGCAAAAGGCTTTACAGGCCATATATTGATGAAACCCCCAACCTTATAGCCCTCAAAGGGTGGGATAAACAAAAGTAAGTAGAAATAAAAGTAATAAAATAGAACTCCTACGACTATGAATAATACTATTACTACGGAAAATGACAATGACAAGTACGTTTACACAGACACACCCACCAACAACTCACACACATGCAAAACACACACACATACAAACATACACACACGCACGCACACACACACACACACACATCTCGCATACACACACACACAGACACACTCAAAAGTGTGTAAGACACACATAAACACCCAAACACACACACGTGTCACACACACATACACATAAACACACACACACACGCACAAACACAGTGTGTGTTTGTGTGTCACACGCACACACACACACCGAGTAGTTGGCTGCTGTGGGTAAACGGACATTAAGCCACCTGTCATCGCTCAATACAAATCAAAAGCTTCGAGCCACATGGTCTCTAGAGAACAATACAGCATCCAGAACTCTCCCTGCATTCTGTCCACACAGGGATTCAGGCATTGTGTGGCATATGTACAATACCATTATACAAGGCCTTGCCTCTATTAACTCCAATTCAAATAACATTTGATCAAAATAAATCAAAAAATACTCTACAAACAACACGAACATACATCACTATAGTAAACCCAGGCAATGTATAACATCTATATTCACATGGAGCAGGATTATAATGGAACTTGAATATGATATTGTTCCCCCCCTTCACGTCATCCTATTGAATAATGCAATGGTTGGGATAAATGCTAAACATATAACATTTAAATACATAAATAATATTGTATCAAAAAATTGGAAACATATTTACCTTTCTGAATAATCACAGGGAGAATTTTCGGTCAAATCACACCCATGTCAGGGCAGCACATAGTGGTTCCCACGACGACCATGTCCACATGTGTTGGGTGGACAGACAACATAGCTCCTCCCACCCCAAACCAACGTGCCTTTGCTATTGGTTGAATGTCAAAGGATGCAGTGCTGAATATTGTAGTAGGCATGGTGATTTGTGCTGATATGCTACTCTGCCCTGTTATTCATTCACTGCTACCGTTTCAGTGTAGGGAGAACTTTCAGTGCCCCAAAGTGCTGTCTCTGCTCATTAGCTCTTCGCTGTCCCGTATCTGCCAAACAGTGATACCAAGACTAGAGAGATCTATTAATAACCTTTGTATTCAATACTATGACAATGACTATGACTCAGAGCATCAATCGCAAAACTCAATCCAAGGCCAAGGTTAAAGGTGAACGTAGATGTTTATTTTGGAGCAAATAACAAGTATTTCACATTTAGAAAGTGATTCAACCGATTGGTTTACACAGTATATCACAGCACTAACTCATCCATCTGTTGCCCTGTGATTCTAACCCGAGTTACAATCACAGGACTAACCCTACGCCTGAGATTTGCATCGCAGAGCAGGAATGAATCCCAGTCTGGTGTCTTCAAACAACCTCCCTGATTTGGCCATGTTGCCCCATTTCAAGTGATAATAAAAAGATCTTAACTTGTGCTTGAGTAGAAAGTTTTCTTGTGCATAATCCTTTGCATTCAATTGCATTCCTAACTAGAACATAACAGTGTTACTGAAAGTGTTATTGAACGTGGCATACACTGAAACAAGCTTTGGAATAAAGAGGAGGGGTTCTGTTACCATCATGTCCCATGCAATATCCTTACTGGTGACGATGAGGTCTTTTAAAAATAAGCACACTGTGTACTCTGAGGATTTCATAATGCTCCTAGATGACGTTCTCAAAGAGCTGCATGGACGCCATAATACTTTCATCCTGTTGGAAAAAAGAATTTACTTCAGACCTTAATCTTGACTCTTGACCATAAAAACACAATATGTGTGGTGAAAAGGAGCACAAAGTTTACCTTCTGACAAGTTTCTATGAACTCATCAATGGTCACCACTCCGTCTCTGTTCCGGTCCATCTTCTAAATAATAATAATAATCATAAATAAATAAATAAGAATCATCATCATAATCATAGTGACATTAATGATTATATCCTGAATATGACAATAGATATTTTAGCTAAGAGGTCAGCTGGTTTCACTTCTATTACCCCTCTGTGATAATAGAGGCCTCTCCACTGGTTTCACTACTATTACCCCTCTGTGATAATAGAGGCCTCTCCACTGGTTTCACTACTATTACCCCTCTGTGATAATAGAGGCCTCTCCACTGGTTTCACTACTATTACCCCTCTGTGATAATAGAGGCCTCTCCACTGGTTTCACTACTATTACCCCTCTGTGATTGAGGCCTCTCCACTGGTTTCACTACTATTACCCCTCTGTGATTGAGGCCTCTCCACTGGTTTCACTACTATTAACCCTCTGTGATTGAGGCCTCTCCACTGGTTTCACTACTATTACCCCTCTGTGATTGAGGCCTTTCCGCTGGTTTCACTACTACTACCCCTCTGTGATTGAGGCCTCTCCACTGGTTTCACTACTATTACCCCTCTGTGATTGAGGCCTTTCCGCTGGTTTCACTACTATTATCCCTCTGTGATTGAGGCCTCTCCGCTGGTGTCATCCTACTATGACCCCTCTGTTATAGAGACCTAAATGGAGGAGAAAGTAATTGTGTCCGTTTGGGGACTCACAGAGCTCGAACATATAACGCCAAAAGCTGTGTGCGCCTCAAGATGATACAAGTAAAGACTTGGAATGGTTATTATTTCGCCCATGGTTGACATGAATTTGCCGAAAGAACCGTCGGCTTTCAGAAGAGAACCCCTCCTTCAATATTTCTAGGAAACAGCCCTGTGTATTCGCGCAGGTTAGAACGCAGTTAGGGCTCAGTCTTGAGTACCGTTCTACGCAGACCCACCAACACTTTACAGTTGATTATGCTATCTATGCAATGTTTTATAAAGAGCAAAGAGAGAGGATGCGCTGTATTTAGGGAACACAAGCGCACACACACACACACACACGCACACACACACACACACACACACACACACACACACACACACACACACACACACACACACACACACACACACACACACACACACACACCTGGAAGAATCTCTCCACATGATCGACCGGCGCGTCGTCTCGAACGCTGGGACATGTGTACCGGCCCATCATGTCATATATGGACGTCATTATGGCCAGCATTTCCTGAAGAACACACACACGGTCAACAAATAAGATTACACCCCTAAGAGATGTGTGTCGCAGTAAGTAACTGTACCACTGTATTATACTCATAATATAGTTTACTGTACTACTGTGTTGTACTTATATTATTCTGTACTACTGTACCTTTATATTAACGTAACGTGTCCTAATTGATAGCCCCCATTGGAGATGATCCACTTTACCTCTTTAGTAACGTATCCGTCCTTATTGATGTCGTACAGGTTGAAGGCCCATCGAAGCTTCTCAGTCACAGAGCCCCGAAGCAACACGGATAATCCGATCACAAAGTCCTACAGAAATAAGGAAGATTCAAAAATTAAAGTAGAGATTTTTCAGATTTCTGATACCTCATTCTGGCTAAACCAGTGTGATGCATAAACAATTAAGCACAATTTAGATTCATGATTTACTTAAATATCCTGATGATATATTCCTCATTTCGTTTTTTATCTCTAGGTAAACTTACTTCAAACCGTATTGAACCATTTCTGTCCATGTCAAATGCGTTGAACAGGAAATGTGCATAGGTGGTGGCATCTAGCAAGAAAAACACAGGGTGGATTTATTAGGCAAAAAATGTAAACAGGTTGTATCTGACAATAAGCATACTAAACAAACTATAAATTGAACTCGGTTATCACAGAAAGAGATTTAATCATCTCATATTTAACCTGGAAAGAAACTGTGTCTGAACCTGGTAGGGTCCCAACTGGGGTCCCTCAGGGTTCTCTTCTGGGTCTCATGCTTGTCTCTCTGTAACCCTAGTCACTGGGTTCTGTCCTTGACCCAAATGGCTTGCAAATGACACACATCAATTCAGTCTTTTCTGTTCTGAAAGCAGTTGGCTTGAGTGTCTGGTGGACATCTCTCAGTGGATGCAGACACATCAGATGAAGCTCAGTCTGGACTGAGATGCTCTTCCTTCAAGGGAAGGCATCTCCCATCAACGACTCTACATCAATATTGGGAATTACGTGGTGTCTGCGTCTGCGACTGCAAAGAAGCCTGGTTTTGACACTGGATGACCAGCTGTCCTTTGCTTTCGACAATGCTGCAACAACCCACTCCTGCAGAATCATTCCACAAAATAAAAAGGACACGTCCGTTCCTCAAAAACAGACTTCCATGAAGGTTTCTGTCCAGGCTCTTTGTCATCTCGGGTCTTGAAGACTACCACAACTCCCTTCTGCCTGCCTGCATGTGTCATTGGACTTCTGCAGCACACCAGAATGCAGCAGCCCTGGCCCCAAAATGGTGGTACGAGCTCCAAACTGACATCAGGACTGAAGAAACCCTGCACATTTTCTGCCACAGACTGCTCATCTCTCATCTCATCTCCTCTCATCTCATCTCATCTCATCTCATCTCATCTCATCTCTCATCAACTCATCTGCTCGGACTGCGCCTCAGCCCATAGGAAAGAATTATAATAACTTTCTCTACTAGTTTCTGTAATGAGGAAAGCCCATGAGGGGGAGTACAGGGACCTGGTGGAAGCTTTCACTGACTGGAGCGAGAAGAACGGTCTCCTATTGAAAACCACTAGGACCAAGGAGATGGAGGTGGACTTTCGCAAGTCAAAGCCCCCACCTTACCCAGTCAACATTCAAGGGAAGAACACTTAGGAGGTGGAAACATACAAAATTAAATACATAAGGGTGCGCCTTGACAATAAACTGAACTGGTCACTAAACACTGACGCCCTCTTCAGGAAAGGACAGAGCCGACTAATCTTCCTTAGGTGGCTCGGGTCCTTTGTTGTCGGCAGCAAAATGCTGCCTTTCTATGCTTCTTAAGGTATTCATGTGGCGAAGTGGGGTCGAGTAAGTGAGGTCTAACTGCCAAACGGACAGGAAGTTAGCCAAAATGGTGTCATCACGTATATTGCTTTTAACACTTACATTATTATATAATTGTATTACAGTACTTTATTGTAATCCTAAGCGTTAAAAGAGCTATGTATTGACTGGGTTTCCGCCAAGAGAAGAAGGTGCAGGGGTGCAGCTTTTGGTCGGTGGCAACCGTCTGGGATAGGACAGCCCCGACTCCCACATCAGAGACGTCCACCTCGAACACAAACTGCCGTTCAGGATCCGGCATGACAAGAATGGGGGCCGAAGTGAACTGCTCCTTTAGGGCCTGGAAGGCGTCATGGGCGGCCAACGTCCACTGGAAAGGCACTTTTCAGGAGGCGAGGGCCATAAGGGGGGCTGCCACCGCGCTGTAACCTCTGTTGAACCTCCGGTAGAAGTTGGCGAAACCCAGGATACGTTGAAGCTGTTTGCGGGAGTACGGGACGGCCCAGGTAGTGACGGCGGAGACCTTGGCTGAGTCCGTCAGCCCGGCCCCCCTCCCTACGATGTACCCCATGAAGGAGGCAGAACTGGACCTCACACTTTGACGAAGAGGGAGTTCTCTAATAGGCACTGCAGGACCGCCTGGACCTGGTGGACGTGTTCGTCTCTGGACCGGGAGAAGATCAAGATGACGCCATGGGAGACTAACACAAACTTGTTCAGCATATCTCGCAGCACATTGTTCACCAGGGTTTGGAAGATATTCAGGGCATTTGTGAAGCCGAAGGGCATCACCAGGTACTCGTAGTGGCCGGAGGGGGTGTTGAAAGCAGACTTCCATTTGTGTCCCTCGTGGATCGAAACAAGATGATAGGCGTCGCGTAGGTCGAGCTTGGCGTAGATGGTGGCGCCTTCTAGAAGCTCAAAAGCATATGCAATGAGAGGCAGAGGGTAATGATTCTTTATCAGAATGTTGTCAAACCCTCGATGGTCAATGCAAGGACGAAGCAAATTATCCTTCTTTGCAACAAAGAAAAACCCCGCTCCTGCCGGGCACGAGGAAGGGTGGATGATACCCGCCAATAGAGAATTATTAACGCACGTGCCCATTGCTGCTCTCTCAGGGGCGGCCAGGGTGTACAGGCGGCCCGACACAGGGGACAGGTGATTACCAAGGCACTAGAAGAATTAATTTCAATATGTTTTAGAAATATACTCATACAGAGATCAAATTGTCCTGTTACGGGGTTGAACTTAAAACAACCCAAGTGACAAAGAAATTCATAATAATGTTTGGGATGCATGCCTAAGGTGGGAAAACACATTTTCTCAGAGGTTCAAATAGTCCTTCTCAGATGCAATGTTCAATGTTGGTATATTTTTCCGTAACAAGAGAACCCAAAGTGCACCGAATTGGAAATCATTCCATTCTTCCTTTGAAGAACATAGGGAAATTCCTTCACCCACTCTTCTTAGTAATCCATGATGATCCATTTCGGCAGGGCTATTCAATTAGTTTTGAATGGGGGCCCGTCAACAATCGTAACGAAGCCCCCCGGGGGGGGGCCCGCCTTGAACATCCTGCATACGGGCCCGTCGTTGCCTTGTTACGCCACTGTAGGAGCGCATATATTTTCTTTATTTTATCAAATAGAGTTCAACAGCTTATCAAAAACAATCCCTATTTGAATAACGTCATAGGCTGCCTGTTAGGGTTTAACAATCTTATCAGTTCAGGAAAAGACAATAGGTTAACTCTGCAACAGCTTATCAAATTACATAGTTATAGGTTAACTCAAGAGTGCAACAGCTTATCAAAATACAGGTAGTAATAACAGCTTATCAAAATACATAGTAAAAGATTTACTCAAGAGTGCAACAGCTTATAAAAATACATAGTAATATATTTACTCAAGAGTGCAACAGCTCATCAAAATACAGGTAGTAATAACAGCTTATAAAAATACATAGTAATATATTTACTCAAGAGTGCAACAGCTCATCAAAATACATAGTAATAATAGATTACTCAAAGTGCAATAGTCTTTTCAAAGAACAATCCTTATTTAATAAACATAGGCTGACAGTTAGTGTTAACTGGCATGCAGTGACCCTCTTGGTCAAATGTGCCATCTAATGAGAGAAATGGCATTTGTTTGATTTAGCAAGAGCAGTGAAATCGGGAGTATATGACGTCATGGCAATACGCATACAGTGGTGCAGGTGCTCGGCAGTGAGGGATACGCGATTACTAGTTTTAATAGCATTCATGTGTGAGAATGCGAATTCGCACTTGTAAGTTGATCCAAACATAGTGAGGACAAAAAGTGCAAGGCGCCTTGAATTAGGGAATTTCTGGTGGCTGACTTCACGAGTCCAGAACTTTTCTGAACCTGCCAGCTGTAATGACTGTCGCAGTTCAGCTGATGACTGAATGTCAATGAGTTCCAGTTGTAAACACGCCTCGTTCAATGACACAACCAGCTCCTTTGCTATTCACTGCAAACTCCCCCACAACGTCCACACAGAAGGGGTCGTTCACAAATCTCATCACTTCAGTGGGGATACTGAAATTTTCAAACCTCGCTGCAAAGTTGTTTTTCAATGCATTTATAAATCCTGTCATTGCCTCAGTGGTTTGTAGACCTGCAGCGCGCAATGCTGGGAAATGGAGCATTTTTTCGGAACATAGATCAGCAGAGAAAAGTGCCAGCCTTTTTTGAAAAGCCTGGAGTGTCTCCACAAGTTGTGCGACTGTTTTATTTCTGCCCTGCAGCTCCGTATTGAGTAGGTTTAGGTGGTGAAAGACGTCGCTCAAAAAGCAAACGGCTGCTTGAAACTCTGTATTTTCCATCAGACACAGAAAAGTGTCAGCTTTTTTCTGCTTTGAATTACGGAGAAACGCCAGGATCTCTTCCTTCAGTTCACAAAATCGTTTCAACGCATTCCCTTTGCTAAGCCATCTAATGTCATTGTGGATGAGCAAATCAGTGTATTGGGCTGACATGTCTGACAGCAGCTGGCCGCTTTTTTGAGTTTGTCCAAAAGAGTCTGAAAAACGTCCGATGCAAGGGTCTCTACTCTCCTTGATGTTGTCGTGTCAGAGATGGGAATATTCTTGATTGAATCAATCACTCTGTTTCGGGTTTTCTCATCTGTAAACACCTCCTCGATTGATTCAAGCATACACTCTTTGACAGTCTCAGCGTCTGTAAACAGCCTTTTATTTTGCCTAATATCCAGGCGACTCGTTGTGATGCTGATGTAGCTCTCCCTTGATCTGAACAAGCCCGAAATAGGGTTTGGCGTCTCTGTTCATAGCATGAGGTAAGCCCCAATATCTTCTTGCGGCGAGCATCAGAGCCTAGTGGGAAAGTGGCGTCGAAGTTAGCATGATTTGTCTTAAAATGCCTTCTCAGGTTATATTCTTTACTCACCGATGTACACTCGCTGCAAAGTAAACACACAGGCTTCCCAGAGGCAAATACAAACAAATACTTCTGTGTCCATTCGCTATTGAATTGTCGGTTCTCTGAGTCAACTTTTTGCTTTTTTAGAGTAGAAAGCAACATTGTGCTGAGGAGGAACGATCATCAAAACAACTTTAGGCGCGAAGTTCGAAGCGCAGCGCGCGAAGCAGTTGAGAGGAGCAATGCAAAAGCACACGAAGAAGAGTGTAGTTGGAGATTTTTTATTATTATTATTATTATTATTTATTTATTTATTTTTTTTAATGTTTTTACTAAAAGGGCCAGTAAAGATTATTTTGCGGGCCGGGTCCCGCCCGGGGGCCGGGTCCGGCCCGGGGGCCGCCAATTGAATAGCCCTGTTCTATACTATGTCTGTTGAGGAGGAAACATGGCAGACAAGAACATCAGGCTGCTGGACAAACTGGTCGAGAAGGCTGGTTCAGTGCTCGGGACACAATGCCAGCCATCCTCTCCACCACATCCTGCCAGAACGGAGGAGCAGCCGCAGCACACGGCTCTCCTTGCTGCGCTGTAGAACTGAGCGGTACAGAACACCCTTTGTCCCCACAGCCATGATTCTATACAACACCTCAGGCGAGGGTAGAGGCCTATCGTGACTTTTTCCCTCTCGCTCTCCCCCAAACCACCCCAAACACACACTGGAAAGTGGTTATCTTCTTCATGGTTGAGTGCACTTGGAAGTCGCTTGTGATAGAAGCGTCAGCTAAACAAATGTAATGTGATGCACCATATCTTACCACTAACCACTGACAAAGAAACAATCAAATTCTACTGATCCAATATTAGATTAATTTGGGGCCATTAGAAATGCAATATCTGTTATCTCTTTCTTTTTCAATTTAAAAAGGTTGAATTTGCTAACGACCGCCAGCATCAAGTGTGTCAGCATTTTTCAAAAGAAAAGAGAAAGCTTTGAGGCAAACAGATTCACTCTATATTAGACAGTTATTTCTACTCACCTCCTTGAGGGAAGAACTGGGAGTAAATAATCTTAAAAGTCTCCTCATCCACCAGTCCGCTGGGACACTCCTGTTAAAAAAAGACAGGTTTACCAACCCATTAAGGCTGGCCGCATGCTGGAAGTGTTTGCATTAGTATTCCACTCAACAAAACATTACTGAAGCACACAAAAACAAGAGCAGATGAGGGGATTCTATGGGCTTTCTGAGGCGGACTGTCTGAAGAAAGGAAAGTGGCAAGTGTTTCCTCATCAAGGCTGACCTCCCAGTCCAGTATAAAGTGAACACAACTATCTGCCTTTTTCCTGTCTCAACTGGTAGAGCAAGGCATAAACAATGCCACGGTTACGGGTTCCATTCCCTGCTCCTAGGGCCACCAAAGACTGCATAAACCAACGTTGTACACATGGCAGACATCCCATCTACCCACAGCGTATACATGGATTTCTATTGAGCGTACCCACACGTGCCGACGATGTTGTAGGGCGCCTTGGAAAGATCCAGTTGGCATTTAAAAGAAAATTAGGAACTGGGTTCATGAATGGGCTCCACAAAATTATTAAGAGCAAACGAAAGAAACTAAGAACAAAAGAAAGAAAGATAGAATGAAAGTATGAAACAAAAGAATGAAAGAATTAAAGAATTAAAGAAAGAAAACAAGCATGAAAGAAAAAAATACAGCAATCAATCAAACAATCAATCAAACTTCAACTGACAGACCGCCGACCGATCAGTCAGTCAGCTAATCTCTCATGCCTACATTCTTGAAGCCTCTGTAGAGCGACTGCAGCTCCTTCTTGGTGAACGCGGTCTGGGCCTGTAGCTGTTCCAGCCCCTCTGGCTGGTGTCGCACCATGGAAAGCTCCAGCTCCATGTCACAGCTCTCTGGTCGGCAGGGGAGAGGCAGCAGGGGGGAGGAAAAGAAAGAAAAGAAACAGGAGAGGTTTGAGTTGTAGGAAGACGAAGGAGTTTTGTGAAACTGAAAACTAAGTTTTCAATAAAACAATGAATGAAAACCGGGGTCAAGAAATATGATTACTCACCATCTTTACACACAACCGTCATTTTTTAAGGTTTGGAGAATGGTGGGGAGATTCAAATGGGAAGATGATAATGGAAATAGGAAAGGGTGAAAACGAAAGACGCAGTAAGAAATCACACAGATATTCAGCTCACAAAGTGAGTGGAGTGAAGTTACTCACCGTCTTAAAGGAGAGCGATGAGGGTTTGACGAGGTCAGAGGGAAAAGCACATATTCAGACAATTAGAAAGTGTATTTTAAATCATTGAAAGCCAGACGTTTCTTATCTTCTTTCATCACACAGACAGTAGGTGCACTACAACGTGTCAACAATGAAATTCCTATTGTTTTTTAAACAATATTACAAAAACAACCAAGCAGAGTGGAGACATCTGCCTGTTAACCTCCCATTACATCTCGCCCACAGAACAAATCTTTAAAAAATAAAAACCTTCATTGAAAGGTCTTGGACAGACAACAGCTGTCTACTTACCATCCAGGGACAGGGGCTCCCAGATACCAAACTGTTTGAGCACGACTACAAAGAGACAGATCACCACGGCGATGCCCATGACCTCCATGCCATCCAGCCCCATAGTGCTTTGGCATCGGACCCCCACCTGCCCCCCACCAAAAAACGGGTTTCCTTCTACTCCAACTCACCCCGCGACACGAGCAGGTAATCAAAAGACACCAACTACAACAACAACTTCATCGATGGTCGTTAGGCACCGAATGCGTAGGGTTTACCTCTTCAAACACAACTAAAACCTGTTCTCTAACTCCAGAGGCCTGTCCTGGGGCAGACCAAACCGTTGCCGTGGGCACCGTGCGCTGTGGTGCAGATGGAGTGTCCGCGCAACGCTCCCACCGGTCCATTCTGCTCCCTCGCCTTCACCCCACCTCACGGCTCAGTGTACTGTCCGGACTCCGGCCAAGTCAGGAACTCCTCCCCCCTCTCCCTCTCTATGTGTGTCTCTCTCTCTCACTCTCTCTTCATGTGTCTCTCTCACTCTCTTTCTCTCTCTCCATGTCTCTCTCCATGTCTCTCACTCTCTTTCTCTCTCTCCATGTCTCTCTCTCTCTCTCTCTCTCCATGTCTCTCTCTCTCTTTCTCTCTCTCCATGACTTCTCTCTCTCTCTCTCTCTCTCTCTCTCTCTCTCTCTCTCTCTCTCTCTCTCTCTCTCTCTCTCTCTCTCTCTCTCTCTCTCTCTCTCCCTATTCCTCTCTCCCGATTTCTCCCATGTTATCCCTCCGTATGTGTTCTTCTTGGTTGGGTGGGCGGGATATGTGAATGAATGGGTACTAGTCCTAATAGATGGCTTGATTGACACCCTAAGCGCCTCTCAGGCCAGTATCTGCCCCGTCATTAAGAGGATGTTAGCCTTAAACCAGCCATTGATCTGCTGATGGCTTGAATATTTGCAGCACTTAAGAGTTGTGTTGTTGTTGTGGCGCTAGGTCCGTCTTACTGACTGTGTCTTAGACATAGAGTAGATCAGTTGGATCAGTCACATCGGTCGTTTAGACACCCAATCAGACGCATCGCGCATTTCAGCCAATCAAGGCGCAGTTAAGATGTCAGGTTGAGATCCAAAACACCAATGCTGTAGAACAAAAAAGCATTTGTCCTACAACACTTGAGTGTGTTTTGATTGTTACATACGTTCTATTCATCTATTTATTTATTTGTTTCTATCGTTTGTTGAAAGACGCAGACAAGAAGCCGACAAAGGGAGCAGAGAGCCCCGGGGACAAATGATGATTCAGCACACCGTAATGGACTAGGTTGGAGCAGGAGAGTGGGGCTTGGGGTGGGGGTGAGATCAATGGAGAGAGGGGTGAAATACTGGTCTGATGGAGAGACATGTAGCTGGGCCACAAAAAGCATTTCGGTGGACAGGTAAGAGCGCAAGGTTCCTAATGTACCACATTATTAACAATAATAATAATAATAAATATAATAAGTTCTCTCTCGCCCTCTCTCTCTCGCCCTCCCTCTCTCGCCCTCCCTCCCTCTCTCTCTCTCTCTCTCTCTCTCTCTCGCTCTCTCGCTCTCTCGCTCTCTCTCTCTCTCTCTCCCTCCCTCCCTCCCTCCCTCCCTCCCTCCCTCCCTCCCCCTCTCTCTCTCTCTCTCTCTCTCTCTCTCTCTCTCTCTCTCTCTCTCTCTCCCTCTCTCTCTCTCTCTCGCCCTCGATAATGATTGAACTATCTATATATCCAGCTATATATCAATATCTATCTATATATAAATAAATATATGCATATAGTACAGTACGTATCTCGCATCCTACTCAGGCCTATAAGTGTTGTGAGGTTGAAGCAATAACTTAATGTAACTTTACATTTTTAATGCACCGTAAGTGCTGATGTGTCCATGCTAATAAATACAGACCGACATCAGTTGAGTTCGGAGACGCCAACGGTGCAGAAATCAGCCTTTAATGACTCACTGAGAGCAGGTTAAGAGTATATGTGTAACAATACAAAAACACACACACACACACACTTGACAAGCTTTCAATTTGAAACCATGAACCCCTTTTGTCTCTTCTTCAGTCCTGAAATCGTATTATCTTCAACCATGTCAATTTTATTTGATTTATTTTGTACACTATTTTCGTATTCTTCTTCCACAACAGAAACAATGTGTTATTGAAGCTTTATCTTCTTGGAAGATAAACCATTCTGCTCTACCTTCTGAGCTACAGCTGCTGTCCATATATTTCAGCAGTCTTTTAGTCATAAAAAGTAAAAGATAAATCGTTGGCTCCACCCACTAGTGCGCTAATCATGTGCGCAATAGGCCTTATGGAGACTTAGATGAGGTGTCATTCCCTCTCTTCTTCAACACGCAGACCTGTCTCTCTTCAATGTTCAGGTAAATACTTCTGTTACACCACCGTGCCTGAGGTTGATTAGCCCTTACGAGTCACTGCAAATCCCTCCCCTTGTGACATCACAAGTGGGAGTTTCCACATAATGGTTAGTTCAAGGGCAAGGTGGCTTTGCTGCTGGGCTGCACAAACTGGTTTGAGCCATACAGTAGGTTTCTGCAAACCATAAGTGGGCATGGCAACAGTGGTGGGCGGGACTAACCTGTTACTAACTGGTTAGGCTGGAGTCTACTATGCACCGGTCTGTACACCACCGCCTGTGATGTCATAAGGGGGGGTGTTTGTAAAACGAGAGTAATGAGTGATTAATTCCACACCTGGGGGTGACATTGTGAACACGTGATTTGATAATACACTGGGCAGGATAATGTAATGTGGTCTGTGATGGCGGAGAAGAGAGAGTGCATGGAAGTGGATACTTACACTTCTGCTGATGCATCAACTAAATAGTTTTCTTAATGCTTTAATAGGCAACATTATAGTCCCTTCAAACATAATAGTTATGACATTGTTACATCTTAACCGACTGTCTGGGACTTTTGCACGTTGTACTTTAAACAAGAACCTTTCTTGACAAACGATTACTATTGTTTCCTCTAGTTATAGTCCTGGCCTTCAACCAAGTCTTTGACCTTAGGTGTAGTTTTGATGAACATCTAATGATATTATTTTTGTTTTTGTGAAGCCAGGTTCCTCAAAGTAACAAAAGCTTCAAAGTTAATTCTACTGCACAAGAAGCTCCATCTAGGTGCATTAATAGATAGTGACCACTAGGTGGTGTTACGAACCAGCCACTGATCCAATAATATAATTATTCAAAGGAACACTGCTTGCCCATCACATTTGTGAGTTTGATTGATTTACAAAAATCTTACAATAAATTGAACGTTTGAATCATGACATATTCATATAATAATCTAATAATCCTTCAACCACACTGGTAAGATTTATATATGGGAACATCACTTTAGGAAGGGATCACATAAAGATCCTATAACATATACAAGTGTATTATAATGAGTGAATGAGCATTAGAAACACATTAGAAATGGAATGTATTTTTAATGGTAGTGTAGAGTATTCATTACAAACATTTGCCACAAGACAGATGTCTGCTTGCATGCAGATTAAGTAACGTGTGCATGGATCTCTGGTTTCCCTATTACCAATACTCAAACATGTTGGAACGGAGCCACAAAACCCCGCTGGACATCAAATAAAGGTCATTTATTTAATTTATATAATTAGGTTATTATTAATATTAACATAATCTCTCTCTTACGGCCATAGGGCAGTTTGAAAATGGTTTAGTCTGACCGTATTATGAAATGCCATGTTTGACGTCACAGGAATATATATATATAATATATATATTTAAACAGGACTTGTTTCTATTAATATCTTTACTGTACCGACAGCGATATATTGTTTCTCTTTCTTACTTATTGTAAATCGTTATGGATTAAAGTTTTGGCCAAATGCCCTAAAGGTAAATGTAAATCTAACGTGAAATTGGACGACTATAGATCATGACATTTGGACCCTAACATCACTTGGAAACCGGACATTTTGTGGGCCGGGATGGGTTCTTTGTGGGTTCTGTGTTGGGTTCTACGGGTTTGGTTCTGTGTTGCTGTGTCGAGGAAGGGAGCCGTACGTCTCTAGCTGTGGTGTCCTCCAGAGCAGCCTCAATAATTTAGATCAGGCAGAAAATGAGGCCACGATTTTAGTACGGTGCGCTTCGTTCTTTCATGTCGTGGAGGATATGTCTGCTTATACAAAAGCAAGATGTATGATAATGACATTTGTCCTCCTTGGTAGAAGCTCCAGGTGTTTTAAATGGCCGGCCGGAATATTGGGGCGCTGGACTGGTCAAATCCAAATATGCCACAAACTACATTTAGCTTCTGTTTGTGTGTGTCTGTCAGTGTAAGCCTGTATGCCTGCATGCATTAATGTGTGTGTCAAAATATATTTAACATCAACATTAATCAGCAGCATTGATGTTAGCATACGTAATTACCAATGTAAACAAGCGCTTACACATGTGTTTGCGCGTGTATGCATTTGCGTGTGTGTGTGTGTGTGTGTGTGTGCATGAGGGAGGTAGAGCAAACTGTGTCCCACATGACCAATATAATGGATTCATTCAGCTTTAATAGGAAGTGGATTTTGTCGATAGATTGACCGGGCAGCTGAACTAATGTGGCATCCGATGAAGACAGAGGTTTCCCCTTTTAACCGTCCACCGGGAGAGAGAGACGACGGAGCTTTAAATAAACTACCAGAGCCCGGACCTAGGCATTAAAATTCATGCCTTTTGAAAGTACTCTCTGCTCTCTTCTCCTCTCCTCTCCTCTTCTCTCCCCTCCTCTCCTCTCTCCTGTCATGTAATCTCCTCTCCTCTCTCCTGTCTCTTCTCCACTCCTTCTCTCCTCTCCTTTTCTCTCCTTTCTCCTGTCATGTTATCTCCTCCTCTCCTCTCCTTTCTCCTGTCATGTTATCTCCTCCTCTCCTCTCCTTTCTCCTGTCATGTTATCTCCTCCTCTCCTGTCCTCTCCTCTCTCCTATCTCCTCTCCACTCCTCTCTGCTTTCCTCTCCTCCTCTCCACTCCCTCTCTCCTCCCCTCTCCTTTTCTCTCCTTTCTCCTGTCATGTTATCTCCTCCTCTCCTCTCCTCTCTCCTGTCTCCTCTCCACTCCTCTCTTCTCTGCTTTCCTCTCCTCTCCACTTTTCTCTCCTCTCCTCTCTTGTTATTTCAGCACTGTTTAGGCTGTTTATGCTTTGAACTGTGTGTTTGTGTGCGTTTGTGTGTGTGAGGACGTGAGTGTTTGCGTGTGTTTGTGTATGAGTTTGCTGTGATGTCGTTGTGTGTTGTGTGTGTTCTGATTGGTGGGTGTATACCTGGGCCCTGAGGAGTGGTGCTGTCTATGATCCACTTGACGAGACAGCACTTCATAAAGGAGCTGCGTGTGATCCGGGGCCTCTGCCACTTGGGCCCCTCAGTCAGGCCGGAGGGCCCCGGAGACGGCTCTGTCCCATTGGCCTCGGGCACCAGGCCGCATCCCCCTCCTTTCACATCATCCTGAAGAGAGAACGAAAATACATGAAATTAAAGCAAGTTAACAAGCTTGCAGGATACTCAATTACAACTTTATTGAAGGCTCTGTGTGTTACAAGACAGGAACCCCCAAGCTCAAATTGCTAGGGGTATCAGAAAATACAAAATAAACGTAAAATATACAGAAAATATACACAAAACAAACACTTAGCAATCTGATCATTTAATTTACTTAGCCATTCCTTCATAAACGTGGTACTCTCCGCTAGCTTATGCCAGCTGTTTGTGCTATCCGCCATCGACACACGCGCAGGTAAGAACACACACGCACGCGCACACAACGAAGCTACACTCGCCCAGGTAAAACATTATGTTTTTAAACATAACGGCTCTGCCATCGAAACACGCGCCCAGGTAAGAACACACACGCACACACCGCAGCAACACACTGTACACTGTAGCTTTAATGCAAATGAGGAGGAGAGAGGCGGGTCAAGGAGGAGGGTGGGGGTGTGGCCCTGAGCACCTTGCGGGCACGGTACCATGCGCTCTGTAAACAGTGGATGTATTGCAATGGCGAGGCACACACAGCCTTTATGTAAATATTCTAGAACACTCCGGGTGCTCCGGCGGGAGTCCTGGAGCTCTATATCTGAATAATAACCATATTATGCATAGATATCTCTATATCATATAATATATATTATCACGGCCAAAAGCTGTGTGCGCCTCCAGACGATATTATGAATCTCAAACAACTGCGTCGGGTTCTCCAACGTCCACATCAATTTGAAGTAGACTGAACCACTCTCTGCCCGCTGCCCGCTGCCGGCTGCCGGCTGCCCGCTGCTGGGCGGTGGTGCTTTGCGGCAGTGGGAGGCGGGCAGCGGGGCTCCGGCAGGGGACAATCGCGGGCAACAATCCCTTTCTCATCCATGTCGCAGTTCATGTACTTCATGGAGTCAAAGCCGAAGTTCCATTCCCCCAATTCCTTCTCAACCATGGCTGAGATAACCCCCACTACAGTCTCATTGTGGAAATACCAGAGATGTCAAAGAACCAACATGTTATGCGCCATAACACCAACAGCAGAACGGTTATCAAAATAACAAAGAGGTGTACAACACTTGCGTTACATTGTGTGTAATCACACACACAAACAAACGTGTGGCGCTCGCACGGTCGTAGCTCATTGTCTCTTTGGCTGGCTGAATTCTCGGGGCTGGCAAGGTAGAGAAAGGGGAGGTGGCAACTCCCCTTATGAGGACATATGGGGAAAATTCCAAAACGGCGCGTCTGAGCTTTGTTTTTGCAAAGACGGAGCAGAATGCCTTGTGCTCGTTTTACACCCAACAACATTTCTAGCTACTGGGGGAGCACAGGTAGGCTAGGGGAACACATTAATGTTAGAAAACCTCAGAAAGTGAAAGTTTCATGCCATGGGTTCTTTAAACATAACGGCTCCGCCGTCGAAAAACTCTTCCAGGTAACACGTTCTGTTTATAGACTGTAGAAATTGTGATAAAAGAAGGGAAGAGATAATTGCTCACCTCCACAAGCAATGGCGGGTCGTTCATTTTGTAATATAAAAACCGAAAATCCTGATGGGCCATATGTGTGAACAACATATCCTGACATTTGTACCCTGAAAATCTCCTGAATAATACTACCCCTGGGGTAGTATTTTCTCTGTAGGAAATGTAAATTACCTTATATGTGAATGAGGAGTAGAAAGTCTGTATTTCTCACACCACTTCAGTGGGCGTGTTGATGACACTTCTGCATGTCATTGAGTGGCCCCCTAAATGATAATCAGCCTGTTTCAATATATTAATATTAAAAAGTATTTAAATGTTGGCACTTTTAGTTTTTCTTTATTGTATACACACAAAAAGTGCAACTATGCACAATGGTCTACTTCAAATGCAGTTAGATATATGGGACAGTTGCTTCATTTTGTTTATATGCTACAGGCCGAAAGACTCAATTAATATGTAACTTACTTGAACCGTTTAAATATAACATTGCTTGGGGAGTCCAATTCCTCCACTGAAAAGGGTGGAAAGTGCATACAACTCTCTGCTTGTTAGCGATCTATCTCTTCTCTACATGTAGCCTAGTTGTGTAATGTTGCGCGGTTGCTGCTGAGGGAGGTAGCCTATTTGATTGATTCGCTGATTCGTTGATTCGTCCAATCATGTGGTGATAACAAAAAAGAAAAGCAATACCATTGGCCTGAGGCGCACACTGGTGCGACGCGAAAGCTGTCTCTGCTTGATAGACAGCAAAAAGTTAGCGAGCTTACATGACTTCAACGTGGCCGGCGCCCCTGACTTGGAGGAGGGCTTTATTTCGAATGACGAATAACTAGCCTAGCCCAAATAATTGACGTTCAGATTAATTTAATTGGTTGCTGGCCATGACGAGTATGTCACACAATTAAACGAGGATAAACGCTAAGAATTTTGTTGATTTATTTCGTATTGATAATAGTTGATTAATAGTTAGCAGATATATTCAAGTGAATATTTCATGGAGGGGCGGCGCCCTAGCGCCCTCTATTGACCTACCGCCACTGGTCAACAACATTAGGATTACTTTAAAGTTTAAACGTGACTATTTTATGCAAGATGAAAAACGTTTCTTATTATATTAAACTGCTCTCTGCAGTAATAAATGCTCCCTTTCCATTGTAGTTATGTTGTGTTATTGTATCTCTCATCTCTATTAGATATGGAAGTGGGAAGAGAAGCAGGAGTGAGGAGATGATGTGATACTGAGGTGTGTGTGTGTGTGTGTGTGTGTGTGTGTGTGTGTGTGTGTGTGTGTGTGTGTGTGTGTGTGTGTGTGTGTGTGTGTGTGTGTGTGTGTGTGTGTGTGTGTGTGTGTGTGTGTGTGTGCGTGCATGTGTGTGTGCATGCGTTTCACGGGTGATGACTGGCAGGGTTATTGTATGTGTTTATTAAATGTATGTTTAACCGTCTGTGTTGGTCGAGGCAAATAAACAGAGAGAGAGAGAGAGAGAGAGAGAGAGAGAGAGAGAGAGAGAGAGAGAGAGAGAGAGAGAGAGAGAGAGAGAGATCAACTGGGGAGTTCCCGCTCATTTTGAAATATGAAATCCGTGAGTAAGTTGTTCAATAATTCACCCTCCATAAAACACCATCAATAAAAGATCACAGCAGGTGGCCCAGGACGGTGGACAGGAGCACAACACACACACACACACACACACACACGCACGCACACACTCACACACACACAAACACGGACACAAATTAATTAAGCAGACAAAATCATCAACAAGACAACATGTAGAAAGCAGAGTATCGATGCAGAGTAATGCCCTACATGTACATTCACCACCAGACCAGACCAGACCGAACCAGACCAGACCAGACCAGACCGGACCGGACCGGACCGGACCAGACCAGACCAGACCAGACCAGACCAGACCTCCTACACCAGACCAGACAGGACTAGACACTGTGTGCCTATAGTCGTACCCCGGGACCTTTGGACCCCGGGACCGTTGCGCCCTGGGTCCACCCTGGGACCCTGGGACCAACCCGAGACCCTGGGACCAACCCGAGACCCTGGGACCATCCCGGGACACTGGGACCATCCCGGGACCGTTGGAAAATTCTGGTGGTGACTGCTGACACAAGATCACTCACCAGAATATACTTGTTAGTTGTATATCAACTATAGTGACTGCAGCAGTTGCAAGTCTCCTATCTGCCAATGTCTCCCAGCTCAGTTCTTATTTACAGAGTTTTGTTTGGTGGTCACAACACCATAATAAGCTTGCTAATTATCGTCATACCTCTTCATTGGAACACATTTAGAATTAGATGTGGACTGTATAAAGTATTATTCTTCACACAAAGTAAACCAACGGTTGGAATTATTTCCCCATAAATAGATTTGGGGCAGAGAACGTCTAACTATAATAACGACGCGACAAATTTGCATGGGTCAAAATTGAGGCGGTTCATTATCGATATCCCTAATGACTTGATCAGATGCAGAACGCAGGCGCACCAGGAGACAAGCTGTTGACAGAGGAATGATAAAACGACAAGTATCCTCGATTTATGGTCAACGACTCAATCTGAATTGTTCACGCTTAAATTACGCTTAAACTCTATTGAACAACCAGATTTGTTTTGTGATGTTTAAATCCACTCTTGCCGATTCAGAAAACGGACTCTGAAACTAATACCTCCGTAAAACGAAAAATATGAAATACCTGCATTTTTGATTTGTGCTTTCCCGAAATCTTTTCAGACATCTCCATGCTTTAAAGATCCAGGAGAGCGAGAGCCGCCAGTGATGTGCGAGCAGTGAGAGGTAGGCGATAGGAAAGGAGGCAAGAGACAAGGAGGGGATAGGAAAGGAGGCGATGGGAAAGGGGCGGATAGAAAGGAAAGAAGGTGGGGCCAGAAGCGAACGATAAGCGGGATGTGTCCTCGTGAGTTGATCAGTTGTTACTCCACCGACATAATGCCGAAATTTATTAGCTAATGAAGATTTGTGTTCTTTCATCTGATCGAACGCATCGTGGTTTCGTGGCTCACTGTTTCCTCTCTAAATTAAATTAGATTGCACTTTAGTTGACCCTATCTGAACTGTCCACCTGAAATGTAATATAAAATGCAATATATAAGTATACAACTTCTATATAAGTGCAGTATAATGCAGACAATGAGAAGTGGTAGTGAAGGACAATGGGTACACATATCATGACAGCTTAAATTACATATCCTGAAACATCAATTCATGACTAGTTAAATCACAAATCGTGACGCTTCCAGACACTACACAACGCAAATCTTTTCTGCATTGGTGTATAAACGTGCAGGCCCAGTTTTCCGGACAGTGATGAGGTTATGCATGCAGTAGCACTGCAGCGTTTAACCTCTAGAGGGAGTCCTCCCCATCCAACCGATCTAAACGTTTCTTGGGGTTTGGTTCCTCCCTAAATTTTCTCTTTCCTGAATCTTCATCCCGGATTAAAAATGATATTTAGACAATATAAAAAAAAAAATTAGTGGCATATAATGTCTGAAGAGCGGTAACTCTTATTGAGCATTACTGGACCGACCTCAAACCACACAAGAGGAGAGTAAACATACCAGTGTGAGTGTGGTTATGAATAAAATACTTTGCATGGATTTGGATATTTTGTTTTACTTCAGCAGAATATATGTGTGATAAAACAGTTCCTAAATTTAGTCTTTCCATCCTAGTGTTTATCCTCGCCAACAATAATTAGTTTGCGGCTGCAGAGTAGTGTTAAAAGGCGAAACAGGATAGTGCAATTACCCAGGCTACCACACACAACTTTCTCTCTCTTTCCCTCCATCTCTCACTGTCTCTCTCTGTCTTTTACTCTTTTCATGTGTCACACACACACACACACGCACACACACACACACACACACAAACACACACACACACACACACACACACACACACACACACACACACACACACACACACACACACACACACACACACACACACACACACACCATGTGGGTAGGTTATCATACAGATAGCCATAGCCATATTGAATATCTTTTCTCACACACACACACACACACACACACACACACACACACACACACACACACACACACACACACACACACACACACACACACACACACACACACACACACACACACACACACACACACACACACGCACAGGAAAACACCCAAGTCCCATGTGTCGGATTAACATATTTGGCAAGGAACAACACAGTAGAAGAGCAGTCCAAAAGAGAAGTCCGGTCCATCTTGCCCTTTTAACCCTGGGCATTTCCAATCAAACAAGCCCACCAATGGGTCCTCCAGGGTCCACGGTCACTTCCTGACGCCCCCAGACCGCCACGGAGGGAAGGACGTACAGGCTGTGTGCAGCCCTCCCCTTTCCTATCCCAGTCAACAGGAAGACTGGAGCCTGCAAGGAGATAGGGAGAGGGAGAGGCAGAGAGAGGGAGAGAGAGAAGAACTCCCTTTTCCCTTTTCCATTCTGCTGGGAAAAAGAAAAAGTCACTCAATAGAGACGGAGAGATATAAGCCCCTATTCTGCAGGGAGAGAGAGAAAGAGAGACAGAGGGAGATAAGTCCCATTCTGCAGGGAGAGAGACAGAGAGAGAGAGAGAGAGAGAGAGAGAGAGAGAGCAGAAAGAGGACACTTTGGTCGAGCAGCTCACAGAACAACAAGAGGAAACCGGACCAAGGCGGCGGCATGATCAACACTCAGAACGACGTGAAGAAAATCCAGCTGCATTACCTCCAGAACGTGGAGAAGATGAAGCAGGGCTTAAAACCCGAGAAGAAAAGCTGGAAGCCCAAAGACGCGGAGCTCCTGAGGAAGTCGGCCATGGAGAAGCAGCGCAAGCCCACCAAGACGTCCCAACAACAAACACCACCGCCCCCACAACAACAAGCATCCAAGGCCTCCAGGCAGAGGCTCAGCAGGGACCTGACCTGCTCCATATGTCTGGACCTGTTCAAGAAGCCTGTCTCGCTGCCCTGCGACCACACCTTCTGCAAGGGCTGCATCGCGGGCTACTGGGCCGGCCCCAGGTCCACGGGGCCGGGCGGGACGGGCAGCTGCCCCCAGTGCAGGAAGGTGAGCCCCGGGCTCAGCTACAGGCCCAACCGCATCGTGGCCAACATCGTGGAGAGCTACTGCCAGGGCCTGGAGGAGGAGAAGGGGACGGGGGTCCAGTTTCAACAGGTGGAGGGGAAGCTGGACCTGGAAGAGCGGGAGGTGGAGGAGGAGGAGGAGGAGGAGGAGGAGGAGGAGGAGAAGGATGACGTCAGGGTGGCCCCTCCGCCGCCACCGCCGGTCCCACGCTGCCTCAGACACCGCGAGGAGCTGAAGCTGTACTGCGAGGAGGACCAGGAGCTGGTGTGTCTGGTGTGTGCGATCTCCCAGGGGCACCGGAGCCACAACCTGCTGTGTGTGCAGGAGGCCGAGCAACAGTACAAGGTGAGTGGTCCGCCCAGACCCCCCCCCCCCCCCCCCCCACGAGCCTTAAGGAGGCCTTAGTGACACACACTGCAGCAACATCATCATACTCATGTGGTGTCAATTGAGGCATTTTAATCTGAAGCGTTTGACAACAATACCGTGAATGTCAAACCCATGACTCAATCCATTGCTAACACCTTCTGCCGTCACTTATATACCGGTGCTGAACTTTGCACAGAAAGTGTACAAATTTCTCAGATTGGTTTACACATTAAACCTGACTTCTAAACTGGTATGTATTCATTCAAAGCACTCCATTGATAATTAATGTTGTCACTGTGTGTGCGTGTGTGTGTGTGTGTGTGTGTGTGTGTGTGTGTGTGTGTGTGTGTGTGTGTGTGTGTGTGTGTGTGTGTGTGTGTGTGTGTGTGTGTGTGTGTGTGTGTGTGTGTGTGTGTGTGTGTGTGTGTGTTTTGTGCTGTGTGTGTGTGTGTAAGGTTTCTCTGAACAGCTCCATAGACTCTCTGAAGACGGAGCTGGACACCGCCATGCGTTGTGACGAGGAGGCTGAGGAGGAGGCGCAGAAACTCAAGGTGAGCGGGACGTCTGCAGAACATGATCCTATTTAAATTGTATTTAAATTATTAACATTTACTAGTAAAATTATCTGTTTGAGTCCATCCATAGCAGGTGGGGGGGGGAGAGTTCACGTTAAGTGTAAGTTTTATTATGCAGTCAGTATGTTAATACCATACTATTTGATCATTCATGTCCGCATGTCAATTCAATACTCATTGTAGGCAAGACAATTTTCGTTTGCTAAATATAGCCTCTGCTTTTTGTACAAAAGTACTCTCTCCCAACATTGGCAGTATATGCAATACAGTATCTGTATGTTGGCGGACACTGCAATGCGAAGCAATGAATTGCAGGCCTGTGACCTTTGACCTCTGACCCAGGAGCACACGGCGGACCTGAAGCAGCGCATCGAGGCCCAGTTCAGCGACCTGCACCAGTTCCTGTACCAGGAGGAGAAGCTGCTGCAGGTGAAGCTGAAGACAGAGGAGCGCCGCGAGCTGATCCGCCTGGACGAGCACAAGGCGCTGCTCTGCGTGGAGATCTCCCGCCTGCAGGGGGCGCTGCACGAGGTGGAGGCGCAGCTGCAGGAGCAGGACCCCTTCGCCCTGCTGCGGGTAGGAAAACACTACCGTGTCCATACCGAGTCTGTTGTGTTTAGTTCATTTGTTAGTTACAGCATCAAAGGGCTTCAACAAACACATCCGTTGTCATTTAGTCTAAAAGGCCCGGTGGCTTGAGTTGCTATAGTTACAGAGCACTACAATCAGTCACATCTGGAAGTTGGTTCACATTAAGTAACCATTTTGGATGAATCATCCGCAGTTTTGTCTCTCTTGATAAAGAGGCACTCAAGTGTGGCGAGGGAAGCCGTAAATGCTTTTTTAGGCGATGCTGTAGCAGTAAACGGTGGCGTGACTTCCCAGGTCAGGAACAAAAGAGGGAAGGGGAGTCCCAGGGTGGAGACAGGATGTGGGCCGCAGCGATGACGTCGCCTCGTCCGGAGAGCGATAAGTAGCTGTTGGGAGTTAGCGGCCGTCGGTTAGAGAGGGGCTGGGTTGTGCTGAGGATTCCAGAGAGAGGCCCTGGTTGGCTGAGGACGGAGTCTGGGTTAGAGCGGTCCCGGTGGGCTCAGCCGTCTGGGACTTTCCCCGTTAGGTCCCCTCCTTCTCAGAGGGATCCAAGAGTGTTGGGACTGCGTGAGCTTCCAACCTCTGATGTCATGTGAACATAGCAGCTTAGCCTCCATGCAAGACGTTGCAATTCTAATCACAACAATCTTTGTTTGTTTGTCTGTCTGTCTGTCCGTTCTTCCCGTGTGTCCGTGTGCTTCCTCCCACAGGGTATTAAGACCCTGCTCCAGAGGTGAGTCATCCTGTGGAGGGCGGGGCGGGGGTAGGGGTTTTGGGTGTTCAATTCTCCTCCAGCCGAGAATTTCCTCTCATCTTAAGATCTGTGTGTTTGCTGTTCTTGGCAGGCCGCATGTGAAGTTTGAGAGGCCCGTGCTCACGCCGCCCAGCCTGTGTGAGGGCCGCTTTGCCGGGCCCCTGCAGTATCGAGTGTGGAAGTCTCTCAAAGGGAGTCTGTACCCAGGTACTGCTGCACACTTGCAAAGACACTATCCTGTCTAAGACACTAGCCCCCAGTCTGAGACCTTAGCCCCCCGTATGAGACACTAGCCCCCATCTGAGACACTAGCCCCCGTATGAGACCCTAGCCCCCCGTATGAGACACTAGCCCCCATCTGAGACACTAGCCCCCCGTATGAGACACTAGCCCCCATCTGAGACACTAGCCCCCGTATGAGACCCTAGCCCCCCATCTGAGACACTGACCTCCGTCTGAGACACTAGCCCCCATCTGAGACACTAGCCCCCGTATGAGACCCTAGCCCCCCGTCTGAGACACTAGCCCCCCGTCTGAGACCCTAGCCCCCCGTATGAGACACTAGCCCCCATCTGAGACACTAGCCCCCGTATGAGACCCTAGCCCCCATCTGAGACACTGACCCCCGTCTGAGACACTAGCCCCCATCTGAGACATTAGCCCCCCGTCTGAGACACTAGCCCCCATCTGAGACACTGACCCCCCGTCTGAGACACTAGCCCCCATCTGAGACACTAGCCCCCCGTATGAGACACTAGCCCCCATCTGAGACACTAGCCCCCCGTATGAGACACTAGCCTGTCTGAGACACTAGCCCCTATCTGAGACACTAACCCCCTTTGAGACACTAGCCCCCGTCTGAGACACTAGCCTGTCTGAGACACTAGCCCCTATCTGAGACACTAACCCCCTTTGAGACACTAGCCCCCCGTCTGAGACACTAGCCCCCAGTCTGAGACACTGACCCCTCGTCTGAGACCCTAGCCCCCTGTCTGAGACACTAGCCCATATGAGGCACTAGCCAAACTTAGTCACCAGCCCATCTAACTTTGTCTGTTTTAATAACAATTCTTTCCTCCGCTGTGCGTCTGTGTTTCTGTCCAATCCAGTCCCCGCCGCCATCACCTTCAACGCCAGCACGGCCAACCCGTGGCTCAGCCTGACGTCCTCGCTGACGTGCGTCCGCTACCAGACGTTCAACCGCGCCATACAGGACAACCCGCACCGCTTCAACGCCGCGCTCTCTCTGCTGGGCAGCCAGGGCTTCACACACGGGCGCCACTACTGGGAGGTGGAGGTGCACAGCAGCGCCGTGTGGACGGTGGGCGTGGCCCGGGAGTCTGTGGACCGCAAGGGCGTCATCAAGGCGCTGCCCGCCAACGGCTTCTGGACGCTGTCGCTGTCGTACGGCGTGCAGTACATGGCGGGCACGTCGCCGCCCAGCGTGCTGGCGCTGGAGGAGCCGCTGGCACGCGTTGCCGTCTACCTGGACTACAAGCGCGGTCTGGTGTCCTTCTACAACGCCGAGAGCATGACCCACCTGTACACGTTCCGGGAGCGCTTCGCCGAGACACTGTACCCGTACTTCAACCTGGGCTTCCTGGACAAGGTGCACGAGAACGAACCGCTTAAGGTGTTCGTGCCGAAGATCTGAGGTCAGTGCTGAATATGTGAAGTCGACGACCAGTTTGGGGGGAAGGGGGGACGAGGGTGCCTGGTGTTTGGTGGTGGAAATGTGACCCGAGAATGGAAGGTTTATAGAGTAGGTTATGTGTGTATGTTTGACAACGTAAATTTACAGCAATGTGAAAAAAAAACATGTAACAAATGGTGAACATGTGCCGTATCTCGGACCAAATACTAGTGAATAACTTAACTAGTAATATTCTTCTGATAAAGAGAAAGTCTATAGCAATATTTGTGTTTTTATTTGATTTGACCTTTTATTCGATTTTTGGTAATGTTTCAAACATTACTGAATAACAGACATGTTTACTGGGTCGCGAATAAACAACAGAAGTTTTAACATTTGAATGCCATTATATTATATATTATTATTACCACCAATTCACGATTAAAAAATAGTCAGCGCTTGAGTGGCATGAGAGCGAGACTGTGATAAAATATATTTTTGGAATAGTTGGTTAATCAGTTCCAAGCTATTGGACCTTGAATGAAGAGTTTCTCTGAGGTCAGCTGAACATGAGGACATTCATTAACTTAGAGGTTCAAACATGTTTCGAAGACCTGGAGGTCTCATTGCACCACTTACTTGATTAAAGACGGACAAGGACTTGAAAGACAGATCAGCACGACAAAATCTCAATTGACCCTGTATGAAGTCTTACCTTCAAACCTTCTAAATGTTTTTTCCAGGGAATACTAATCATGTATATTACAGATTCAATAAAAAATGTCTCAATGAAAAATAAAATAACAAATAAAGTCAGAATATCTAATATCTATTTCTATATGCGGTCCTCCAGTGTAAATGAAACAAGATACTTGAAGAAGATCAACTCCAATAAAAAATTGCATTGAAGACAACGGATGCCTTCAGAACAAAGGTCTCAGTCTGAAACAAACTACAAGCAATAAATACACTACAACATCACAACCATAAATACCACGCTGCCGCATATAAATACACTCTACAACATCCTTACCACACACACACAACTCTGTCACGCATCGATCAACTCGTAAGGAGTGGGTTTGAGTTCAGTCTCAAATCCAGTCTTCCATGGCCAAACAATGGTTTAAACCTCTACACACGCGTGGCGTTGCTCTCATGCATTCGCTTGACATCCCTGTTTGTCAGGAGTCGTGTCGCCCCCTTTGGTTCTGCAGTCACTGGCTGTCATGTAACATGTCCTGGAACTTGGTGCTGCTGTAGCGCAGGTGGAAGCCCTTCTTGTTGACACTGTCGTCTGAACGGAAGAGCAAGACGATCGTGTCGCCCGCCGAATACACTTCTTCTGGCGGCTGGGGAAAGAGAAGTAGTGAGTTCAAAGACAGCACGGTTAGGCTCCACGTTTATGTATAGTCATACATTAGAGCTCTAAGGACGACTGTTAGGACATGGCCTATTTAAAGAGTATTGAATGTCCTTGTTTAAGCTAGCCTGCAGTATTCCCGTTAACTACTTTCTTTAGTTTTCTCTGCTTTGAACTCTGCGACCACTTTTTCCTGATGTCAGGGAGTCTGACATCAGGAAATATGTAGTTTGCATATTTTCATGAGACAACGGGGGAGGAGGGGTTCATTTCTATTTTCCATCACCTCTTGAGTAGATAGCAAGAAGGGTTATTCCCCAATTGGAACAATGGTGTGTTTTCTATGGTTTTGGCCTACATGGAAATGACTCATCTATTGTTAAAGAATTCATACAGCAGGCAGAGGCCAGTGTTGAGGGTCATTCCTTTTTCATGAGAAAAAAACATGCATTTTTCCACCAACAACAACAACCACAACAACAACAAGAGCTTTTCAAGATGGCCACCTCACCCCGTTACCGCAGTACCGGCCGAGCCTCGGGGAATTGAGGTCAGCGCCGTCGTAGAGCTCGACGTAGTCGTAGCCGCAGTCCGTCTCCTCCTCCGTCTCGAAGAGGAGGAACTCTACCTCCACCCCGTAGCCCTTCTCCGCCCACACCACCCAGTGGCAGTCGACGCCGGGCGGGTAGTTGTCGCCGAACTGTGCGTGGGAGTACAGGTCTCTGGCCTGGACCTCGGCTCTGAGGGCCCCGCCGCACTCTGGGGACGGGAGACCACGGAATGAAAGACGGGTCGGGACTGCGGAGGTCATAAAAAAAAATAATAACACAAGGAATGCGGCCCGGGCAGAAAAACACACATAATTGATATTCTGCTCGACTGTTTTGTCTAAAGTTAGTTTGAAATGTGGAGAAACACATACTGTCCCACACAGTATAGCATTTACTGTGGAAACGTATATTTTGCACGCACACTGTAGCAGACAGCGTA
This sequence comes from Gadus morhua, assembly GCF_902167405.1. NCBI lineage: Eukaryota > Metazoa > Chordata > Actinopteri > Gadiformes > Gadidae > Gadus > Gadus morhua. Next base: position 13,041,093 of record NC_044051.1, on the reverse strand, counting down.
GCATTATGTGTGGAGACGTATATTTTGTAAAAACTGTAGCACACAGTGTAGCATTATGTGTGGAGAAGTATATTTTGCAAACACTAAGCACACGGTATAGTATTGACAAACAGATCATTCCTGTCCATCTGTCTTTTCTTTCACAGGGGGTTTGACAGTGTGTTCAGATAAACTCTGTTTGTCTCCTTCCCTTGATGCCTACCTGTGTATGTCTCCTTCCCTTGATGCCTACCAGTTGATGGCTCCTTCCCTTGAAGCCTACCTGTTGATGTCTCCTTCCCTTGACACCTACCTGATGATGTCTCCTTCCCTTGATAACTACATGTTGATGTCTCCTTCCCTTGACACCTACCTGATGATGTCTCCCTCCCTTGATAACTACATGTTGACATCTCCTTCCCTTGATGCCTACCTGTTGATGTATCCTTCCCTTGATGCCTACCTGTGCTATGGGAGAGCTCAAAGCCCCTCTTCTGGACTGAGTTATCAGAGTAAAAGTGCAGGAACATCTGGTTGCCGCTTGAGATGAGAGGGGGGGGCTTCTTGGCGCCGCAGAAACGTCCTAAACTGGGCGCACGGGCGTCTTCTCCGTCGTGGATTTGGAGATGATCGTAGACGCACTCCAGGTGAGCCTCCATGTCAAGCTCATTAAAAGCCTGAAAATTATGATGGAGGATTATAAACTAAAGGTAACTTTAAGGAGCTAAAAAGGTAGAGAAATGTCATGTTAATTTTTTTTGAGCTAGCCTCCCATTTTTAGGGTAGACTCGGTTGGGAGATAATAGAGAGCAGAAAAGGCAGAGCTTTCATTTTTTTCTAAACTGTCTGCAGCTGGCTTGAAATCGCAGACGTTGCATATTCTACCTTTATTCAATCGTATTGATTTACATAAGAAATAGCGCCCTCTGGCGGCCAACATACTATTTTAATCCTGTGGCCCGGTAGGGTGGCTAGAGACCAGGTGCAGGCCTTCTGGCTGGGGTAGGTGTCCGGCCAGTTGGGGCTGCTGAGGGTGCCCGTCAAAGCGGTCACCATCTGGTCGCACCCCGCTGGAAACGTTCAAGCATGAATTTGAAGCCCCATCTCACAGAGACCAAACAGATTGTTAGGAACTTCTGGTTCTCATTCAAGAATTCCTCCAGACTGACTTTGTTCTCCTTGTCCCTTTGACGAACCAGATTTTATATAGCATCATTAAATGTGGAATCTAAGGACAAAACTCAATCAATTCAACCGCACAACGGTACCTGCCTTGCAGTCGTGCTTATTCCCGTGCAACACAAATCCTCTGCGGCAGCGACAGGTGTAGCTCCCGAAGGTGTTGACGCACTCATGCTGGCAGCCCCCGTTCTCATGGGAGCACTCATCTTTATCTGCGGGGGGGGAAACAGAAGCCTACGTGTTATACAACACAACGCGACGCGTCATGTAAACATCATGTTCCAATGTAAAACTTTACAGCATAAATTAGGCTTTGACTAAATAACAGCACATTTGCACACTGTCATCAGCCACCAGTGGAGCTTGTACAGCGACATGATGCTCCTCCCTAAGTGCAACACCAACAGACTGAAGAACTCCATTGTCCCCTGTGCCATTAAACTGTGCAACACCTTATACTTGTTTTTAACTCTTATTCTATTTGTAACATCCATCCATCCATCCATCCATCCGTCCGTCCGTCCGTCCGTCCGTCCGTCCGTCCGTCCGTCCGTCCGTCCATCCATCCATCCATCCATCCATCCATCCATCCATCCATCCATCCATCCATCCATCCATCCATCCATCCATCCATCCATCCATCCATCCATCGTCCGTCCGTCCGTCCGTCCGTCCATCCATCCATCCATCCATCCATCCATCCATCCATCCATCCATCCATCCATCCATCCATCCATCCGTCCGTCCGTCCATCCATCCATCCATCTATCTGTCATTTTTTGACACCTGTAAAGCTGCCGCTACACGTCTTGTTGTGCACTCACCAGAGAAGAAGCGGGCCTGGAAGCCGGCCTTGGCCACGGTGTTGTCGGACCTGAACTCCACCCTCAGGTTGTTGAGCGTGGAGGTGATCCTCTCCGGCGTGTCCGACCCACAGTACCTCCCGTGGAGCCTGGAGTCGGCCGGGCCCCGGCCACTGCTCACCTCCACGTAGTCGTACTTACAGACCTGCAGGGAGCCACCAGACCGGGTCAGAACCCTACTCACCTCCACCGGGTCAGAACCCTGTTCACCTCCACCAGGTCAGAACCCTGCTCACCTCCACCGGGTCAGAACCCTGTTCACCTCCACCGGGTCAGAACCCTGCTCACCTCCACCGGGTCAGAACCCTGTTCACCTCCACCGGGTCCGAACCCTGCTCACCTCCACCGGGTCAGAATCCTGCTCACCTCCACCGGGTCAGAACCCTGCTCACCTCCACCAGGTCAGAACCCTGCTCACCTCCCCGGGTCAGAACCCTGCTCACCTCCCCGGTTCAGAACCCTGTTCACCTCCACCGGGTCAGAACCCTGTTCACCTCCACAGGGTCTGAACCCTGCGCACCTCAGGGGTTAGAACCCTGCTCACCTCCCCGGGTCAGAACCCTGCTCACCTCCACCAGGTCAGAACCCTGCTCACCTACCCGGGTCAGAACCCTGCTCACCTCCACCAGGTCAGAACCCTGCGCAGTGCGCACCTCAGGGGTTAGAACCCTGCTCACCTCCCCGGGTCAGAACCCTGCGCATCTCAGGGGTCAGAACCCTGCGCATCTCAGGGGTTAGAACCCTGCTCACCTCCCCGGGTCAGAACCCTGCTCACCTCCACCGGGTCAGAACCCTGTTCACCTCCACCGGGTCAGAACCCTGTTCACTACCAACCGGTCATACTTACAGACCTTCTGGGAGCCAACAAACTGGTGCAGCACCCTTAGTTGAACACCCTGAGAAACCACTCAACCCCCCCCGCCCCCATCATCCAGCCATCATTCATATATCATCCATCAATTGATCATCCATCCATCAATCATCTATCAATCCATCATTCATCCATCATTTATCCATTAATCCATCAACCATCATTCATTCGTCATCCAGCCATCATCCCCTATCCATCATCCATCGTGCAGGTGGTCGAGGTGCCACCACCTACATGGTTGCCTTCGGTCTCGAATGCATCGAAGACGAGCGTGATGCAGTACTGGGCCGGAGCCACCAGCTGCCAGACACAGTTCTTGTTGGGCGGGTACTCTCTGGGCCAGCCAGGGGTGCTCAGGGAACCGTTCAGCTCTGTGATGAACCCACCGCAAGCCGCTGCTGGTAGGGACAGAGAGCTCTGTTTAGAGGTACTGGGTCCGACTTGTAGCTCAGATCTGAAACTGCACCTCATGGCTGGGACCTGATACATATATATAGAGTTTTCTTTGCCGATTTCAAGAACCAGAAGTCAAACAACTATCCATGAGAAGAACATGGGGGGAAAAACAAGCTAAATACTTTGTATGAATCAACTAAGGCTCAATCAATACAAAGAAGACGTTGGACCAATTTAAATGAATACAATGCATTGTACCTGATAGGTCTTGAAGATACATGTGATATCAAAGACTAGAAGATTTGCATTCATTGTCAATATGGCCTGACTTTACAAATAATTTGTCCTCTTACTCCCTCTACTGGTAAAAGATAAACATTCAAGATGACACACACGAGCAAGAGCACAGTGCAGAAAGGAGTGCGAGATCTGCTCCGTGAACTCACTCTCACAGCGGCGCCCGTCGGACAGCAGCTCGTACCCGGGGTCACAAGCGCACGTGTAGCTGCCCAGCGTGTTCAGACAGCGCTGCTCACAGCCGCCCCTGCCTGGTGCAGAACACTCGTCCGTCTCTGGGGACCGACATAGAGCAGGGGAGTGTGCGATTTATTCAGTATCGAAGTCAACTCATTTTTTAATTGATGAATAGGCCTACTTGAATATGAATACTTACTAACCCTACTATTATTTATGTATTAATGTGTGTTTTCTTCATTGCCATTTTATGGCCGTTTTATTTCAACCTCATGGGATAAAAAAATAGCTCCTCGACAACAAGTGCTGGTTACTGAAATATCCAAACCTTTGAAAAAGGTGGCGGAAAAGCCAGCGTTGTTGACGGAGCCGTCGGACACGAACGTGATCCAGAGCTGGTTGGAGCTGCTCTGGAGGTCGGCAGGCTTCTTGTCATGGCCACAAAAGCGACCCAGCAGGGGGCTGCTGGCGGAACCTCCATCCCTCACATCCAGGTAGTCGTAGGAACAGCTGTCGTGGTTCTCAATCTGGCGGGGGGGTAGCCTATGTCATATTATATCTTCTCTGAAATACGAGCGGGGAGGGCAGGAATGACTAGGGGGAGTATTTGCCTCCCAGCCTGAAGGTTGTCGGTTTGAACAACACCATCTGCAGTATACCTTTGAAAAAGATGCCCAGGGAAAATGACCTGCTCATCCAATGTATAGCCCAAAACATAGCTTTAACTATAGTATCGATAACCATTCGAATCTTAACACAAATATAATGTCACTTCTTTCTCATCTTTTTACCTCAAATGACCGGAAGGAGAGGCCCACACGGAAGTCTTTGGCTACGGTGATGATCCACACACATTCTTTGTTGGACAAATAGTCATCTGGATAGTTTGGGGACTGGATCCTTCCTGTGTCTTTCCTCACCTCTCCTCCACAAATAGCTGCATGAATGCACACCGAAAGAGAAGGAGAGGATTAGTGGACTGCCAGGTTAGGGTGAGTTAGGTTCTAGGTTAAGTAAGGTTCTGATATAACCTTTTTACACAGAGGTATCATCGTAGGAGAAACAGAGGTGTCACTCTTTACACTACTAGCTAAGATGAGTCCACTTGCCATGCTTGGTAAATAAAATGAGCAGACCCATAATTAGTGTTATGAGCGGCACCTGTGTTTGTCCTAGGATGACCCCTCTGTGGAAAGAGTCTGTTGGACACCCAATGATAGCAGTGGTCAATCGTCTTGGTGGCTCTTGGTGGAACCAGGTGTGTCAACACCTCGAAGTGTGACCAGCGACCAGATACCTTTGTAGACCGCTGAGAAGCCTTTTCCCAGCCAGTCGCTGCTGCTTCTGAACTCGATCCACAGACGACTGTCTGTAGAGACGATGGTTTCTGGAAGCGTGTCTCCACAGAAACGGCCTTTAAAAAAAAAGAAAGTAAATCCCCCAGTAAACTGAGATTATTAACCCCAGTAAAAGTAGATTATATCTTTTCTTTAGAAAACCTTCAAATGTATCTGTCTGCTACTATGGACTAGTGATTATCTGGAAAAGTACCACTTCTAATAATGTCTCGTGGTGAGAGACGTCCTACTCCTAAGATGTCCCCCGTGTAGAGACCTTTGAGGGGGGCTTTCTTCCAGAAGCCGTCCCGGACCTCAACGTAGTCGTACCGGCACAGGGGGCTTCTGAAGAGGTCCATGGCCGTGAAGTTCAGAACGATCTGCGAGGGACCGATCGTACAGGAAAGGGCCAGGGTTAGGGTTAGTGCTAGAGAAAAAGGCCAGGGGTTTGCTGGGTAAGAGAGGAGTCATTTAGATCTTATGGTGTCTACCTTCTCCCCGGGTGTGACGGAGATCCTCCACACACAGTTGGAGTAGGGCGCGTAGCCGTTGGGGAACCCAGGAGAGGAGAGGTTCCCAGAGCTGTCCTGCAGACTATCTCCACACACTGTGTACCGCCGATAGAGATGGGATGTTCAATTAAGTCATTGATTATTCTCATCGTTAATGGACTATTGTTACGATGTGGTGTCTTTATGAAGTACAAGTAGTAACTGGTCATGTGGGGAGGTCTAGCATGTGAAGTGTGAAGTGTGAAGTGTGTGTGTGTGTGTGTGTGTGTGTGTGTGTGTGTGTGTGTGTGTGTGTGTGTGTGTGTGTGTGTGTGTGTGTGTGTGTGTGTGTGTGTGTGTGTGTGTGTGTGTGTGCATGACACACTTAACACTATATTTATATAGGAGCCGAATGCTATGTTAATGCAGTCCAATTATCATCAAATCAGCAGGGAGAAGTGAGTCATTATTTGTCAGTAGAAAGTCATTGTGACGAACAATCACGGTGTCAAAACAATGTCTGAAGACCCAAGTCCACGCGTGAACACGTAACTTACAGGTGCATTTATAAAGCTTGCGAGCTTGAGCGATGTCCCCCTGGCTGAGTCTGGTCCGCTGGCCAATGGGAGGCCTCGCTCCACTGACATCATCCCGAGGAACGATGGTGTCTAAGAACACACCCCTTTTAAGAAAAATCACACATGGCAGGACCTCATGAGAACCACACCGCAGAACCTCTTAACCTCCTACCACATAGGACCCTCACCCATTACGGCCTCTCCTCTCCTTACATCACTCCTCACCACTTGGACGATGAAGGATGAGAGGCAAAACCAAGGAAAGAGAGTAAAAAAGGTTGTAAAAGGTTGACGTTCATGATGCAGAAATAAAAAAGAAGAGCGTTAGCAAAGCTTTTTGAGATAATCCCTGTGGTTCCCCACCGTGTCTTGAGATACATCATAAAAGTCCTGCAGAGTGGACGGCAATGAAGGCTGCCTGACAGCGATAAAACCACCACTTGGGAGTAGTTTTTAAAATTGTTTTAAGTACTGTCTGCACGAGGCTCATGAGCAGGCGTTCCAACCTGGAGAAGGTGTTCCGGGCGTAATGCATGATGCTGTCAAAGTCGTACTCCTCTCCCAGGGAGTCCACCTCGGCCGGCTCCATCTTCAGGAAGTTGTACTCCTGTCCTATGGAGGAAGGCGGAGTCAGAGACCGAATGATGGTTGAGACATCAGCCGATACAATATCAGTGATGTGGAATCGGTTGATTAACTGTTAGAGAACCAATAGAAGCGATACTGAACATGGGCCTATTAGGTGTGCTAGGTTTCTGTCTATTAGGTTGCGCTTTATAAGGAGAGATAAGGAGAAGGACTACACAGTGCCGGAACATGACCAATAGTTTAGAGCCTATACATTGCAAACAGAAATATTTAACTTATTCATTTGGCTTTCGCGTCAATTAAGCCACATTTATCTGATTTAGCAAGGACTTTGCAAAGCAAAACAAAGAATACCCAACCACCAGACAATATATAAACTAATCTACACGGCTCTCATAAGAGCTACATACCCAACTATAACCTATAAACACAGATATAAAAGGCTTGATTTCTGTAAAGACTCATCCTAACCGGGCTATGAGACACAGCTTACCCGATTGGATGTTGTCCCTGACGATGCTGACGTGGTCGTCGCGGTCAGGCCGGGTGTGCTCGTGCCAGAAGCCGATCACGTGACCCAGCTCGTGGACAACGATGCCCAGCTTGTCGCAGTTCTTGCCTATGGAGACACCCTGAGGTCCTCCTCCTCTCTTCCCCACGTAGGAGCAACACCTGTGTAGACCAGAAGACGTCAGTATCACAGCAGATATCCTGTAGCTGTCATACAGACACAGACACAGACACAGAGACAGACACAGACACAGATATAGATACAGACATGACACAGACACAGACACAGAGACAGACATAGAGACAGACACAGATATAGATACAGACATGACACAGACACAGAGACAGACATAGAGACAGACACAGATATAGATACAGGCATGACACAGACACAGACACAGAGACAGACATAGAGACAGATATAGATACAGACATGGCACAGACACAGAGATAGACGCAGATACAAACGCAGACACAGATACAGACCTAGACACATACAGACACAGGTAAAGACAAAGACACACACTTTGACGACTTTTCGTGTTGATCCCAGAGTTTTGTTGACCACGGAGGAAATGGTTTAAAGTTCAGTAACATCTTTTTTGATGCTGATGATTATATTTATAAAACAGTGTATAGAAGGAATAGGTCCATTGCGTTAAGTGTATAAAATGGTGTTAAAGGAGTGACATTATGCCACCAGGGATTAGCCATTACAAAAAAAATCTACTTTTTCCTGTGTTTTAGTGCGTCCTCAGTGTCCACCGTCCTAGATGGATAGAAAAGCAACGTTTGCAGTCCACTGGGTAGTCTGGTAGACTGATCTATCCAGCATACATCTAGTTGGACACTCCCACTTGTGATGTCACTAAACTGCAGGAAAAGGCATTATAAAACCTGGTGGTATAATATCACCCCTTTCAGGCGAACACATCTATCAATGTAACGTTGGATGGAACCTGCACTTCGTCACTTTGCTGTATAGTAGATTGAAATGTAATAATCTCAGGTGGGGAATTTGGGAACACAGTGGGAGAGGTCTAACATCAGATAGAAAACACATTCATGAAGTGAACATCTCTTCCAATCATGAATCATTTCAACCAGAGAGAAAGTATCTATTGCAATTTAAAGGATTTTTTTTATGCATTCACTCTATCTGCAGTACAAAACATATGATATTCTCGGTGCATAGTGCCCGTGTGATGCCTGATGAGCGTGCACGTGACTCACCCACAGGGTCGGTAGGTGAACACGATGTAGCTCTCCTCGCCAGACCTCTCGATGAACGTCACGCACGTGTGCCTCTCCCAGTGTCGCATGGCCTGTCGGAATATGGCTCGCTGGCTGCCTGTAAGGTAGAGGCAGGCCGTCTATAACTGGTAGTAGTAAGGAGTAGGATTATGAGTAGGAGTTGTAAGTACTAGATGTTACTTTCCCCGAACACAGATTAGCTACAGATTGTTGTTTCTGGCGAAATAACACAGCTCTTCCTCACATCCACTTCCTCCCATCCTCCTCACCGAATACTCCTCAAATCCCAACATCCTCTTCCTCACATCTTTCTTCTCACATCCTTCTCCCCACATTTTCCTCCTCACATCCTCCTCCTCACATCTGCCTCCCCATATCCTCTTCCTCACATCTTCCTCCTCACATCATCTTCCTCACATCCCCCTCCTCACATCCTCCTCACAACCTCTTCCTCGCATCTTCCTCCTCAAATCCTCTTCGTCCCATCCCCTTCCCACATCCTCTTCCTCACATCCCTCTCCTCCCTGCCTCCTCCTCACATCCCCCTCCCCACATCCTCTTCCTCACATCCCCCTCCCCACATCCTCCTCCTCACATCCCCCTCCCCACATCCCCCTCCCCACATCCCCCTCCCCACATCCCTCTCCTCACATCCCCCTCCTCACTGCCTCCTACTCACATCCCCCTCCTCACTGCCACCTCCCCACATCCCCCTCCTCACATCCCCCTCCCCACATCCCCCTCCCCACATCCCCCTCCTCACTGCCTCCTCCTCACATCCCCCTCCTCACTGCCTCCTCCCCACATCCCCCTCCTCACTGCCTCCTCCCCACATCCCCCTCCTCACTGCCTCCTCCCCACATCCCCCTCCTCACTGCCTCCTCCCCACATCCCCCTCCTCACTGCCTCCTCCCCACATCCCCCTCCTCACTGCCTCCTCCCCACATCCCCCTCCCCACTGCCACCTCCCCACATCCCCCTCCCCACATCCCCCTCCCCACATCCCTCTCCTCCCTGCCTCCTCCTCACATCCCCCTCCCCACATCCTCTTCCTCACATCCCCCTCCCCACATCCTCCTCCTCACATCCCCCTCCCCACATCCCCCTCCCCACATCCCCCTCCCCACATCCCTCTCCCCACATCCCCCTCCCCACATCCCCCTCCCCACATCCCCCTCCCCACATCCCCCTCCCCACATCCCCCTCCTCACTGCCTCCTCCTCACATCCCCCTCCTCACTGCCTCCTCCCCACATCCCCCTCCTCACTGCCTCCTCCCCACATCCCCCTCCCCACTTCCACCTCCCCACATCCCCCTCCCCACATCCCCCTCCCCACATCCCCCTCCTCACTGCCTCCTCCTCACATCCCCCTCCTCACTGCCTCCTCCTCACTGCCTCCTCCCCACATCCCCCTCCCCACATCCCCCTCCTCACTGCCTCCTCCTCACTGCCT